>NC_043714.1:52368537-52463671 GCF_006229205.1 Suricata suricatta
ATATATATATACATGGATATATATATATCCATGACATGTTTTCACCATGATTTCCAAAATGGTATTCCATATTTTTCTGGCTTTATTTTTATTTTTTCTTTTCTATTCATTTTTTTGAGGGGTCAGATGTCAAGGTATAGCTTTTCTCTGAATACAAGTTGGCAAATATTTTCATCCTTTTTTCTAAATGTTATTTTATCTACTTTCCAAAACACAGTTATATGTTCTTATCATCGTGTAAGTAACTATATTTATTGAGTAATATTTAATGCACTTATTAATTGCAAAGTATATTTAGTATTTCTATTTATAATAAAATATTGATAATATTTATTAAACTAGTCAATGACCATGAAATTTTTCACACCAAAAATTATTTTTATGTGAGAATTATTTGGAGAGATCAAAAAGAAAATATTCAGTGAAACCCAATTTGTGAATGGTAAAAAACTAAGAAATTTATCAGCATATCAATTTAATATCATCATTTGAAAATGCCAGTGAAGAGAAGTATTTGAAGTTTATGTAGGGTATTATTGTAAGCATTTATTTGTGTGGGGCACAAATGCACACATGCACATTTGTGTACATGTGCACACAAGCCTCCTTATAACACTAACAGATTAGCTCAAAATGGTATTGGGGTACACACATTGCATATTATCCTATCAGAAAAGATTTCATAGAAAAATTTAAGCAGTAAATTAGACATAAACTTGATTTTAGAACTATACATTCCATGTAAGAGATGTGATGACTAACTAAGCTATTCTTATATATTTACTATTTTTGATACATAAATGTTATGTCATAGATGCGGGGCAAATGGGTGGCTCAGTTGGAAGAACATGCGACTCTTGATTTACGTTCATAAGTTCAAGCCCTGTGTTGGGTGCAGAGACCACTAAAAAAATAAATAAGTGAACATTTTGAGATGTGATAGTATACCTTTTTACATGAAGACTTAGTATTCATCCTGGTGTCGTATTAAATTTATACATTATTTAAATGTGTCTGTCTTCCATTTATAGAATATAATTTTCTGCTTAACAAAAATTTAATTTTTTTAAATATTAATTTTGAGAGGGAGGGAGAGAGAAGGAGAGAGAAACAGAGTACAAGCTGGGTGGGGGGGGAGCGGTGACAGAGGGAGACCCAGAATCTGAATAATGCTCTAGGCTCTGAGCTGTCAGCACAGAGCCTGACATGGGGCTCCAACTTACAAATGGTGTGTTCATGGCCCTATCTGAACTCAACAGACTGAGACACCCAGGCACCCCAACTACTTAAAAATTTTAATCTCAACATCAATTTCAACATACACTCATATATTTTCTGCATATTTACAGATGAATTCATTTTAAGTAGTTCCTATTAACTAATAAAGAAAATAATAATAATATGTCTGTATGGAGAAGTAACTATATTATGTTAAAACTTTTTTTTCTAAATATCCTTAAAAATTAAGGGGTGTCTGGGTGGCTTAATTGGTTAAGCATCCAATTCTGGATTTTGTCTCCTGTCATGAGCTAACCGTTGTGAGATCAAGTTCTGCATTAGGGTCCACTCTGGGCATAAAGCCTGTTTATAATTATCTCTCTCTTTCTTCCTCTGCTCCTCCCCTGCTCACGCTCCCTCTCTCTTTAAAAAAATTTAAAACACATGTGTTTTTGAAAGAAGAGATACTATAATAAAAATAATATAAACATGAAAATTAGGATCAAAATACTTGAGTCATTAAGGAAAAGTAATTAGATGTGAAACTATGTTAAAAATAAAAAATATTCAAAATATACTATTTTATATTAACTCAGGAAAAAATAATTTAAAAAAATAAAATGGCTAACCCAGTACACAAAATATATTTCATATAGGGAAAGCCAAAAAGGTGTGAATATGAGGAATTAAAATTCAGAAACTAGTCAATAAGGTAGACTTAAAGATACACTCACTGATTTGAAAGTTGAAAGAAAATTGATGAAATGCCCCAACTGAAAGGCAAAGCCGGGTGCCTGAATGTCTCATTTGATTAAGCTCCCAACTTCAGGTCATGGTCTCATGGTTCATGGGTTTGTGAGTTTGAGCCCCACATCAGGCTCTGTGCTGACAGCTGAGCCTGGAGCCGGCTTCAGATTCTGTGTCTCTCTCTATCTGCCCCTGCCCCACGCATGATTTGTGTCTGTCTGTCTGTCTGTCTGTCTGTCTCTCTCTCAAAAATAAATAAACATTAAAAAAATTTTTAATACTATTATTTTTGTATTACCTATGTGACATGTACCAAAAATACAAAGGAAAATAAGACAGGCATTCTAAATGGGGGGGGGGGGGGGGGCAAAAGGACAAAAACCAGAAGTTAAACAAGTTAGAAAATAATGATTTAGGACCATTGTCAGAGGTATTTTCTTAAGGCAGGTAGGATTTGAGATGAGACCTGAATGTTATGAGTAATTACATTTAAAAGAATGACCAGGTCCTGTGACTTGACAAGGTTAGGTATATTTATCAAATCTGATTAGGAAAGAAGAAAGTAAAATGTAGTTGTCAGGTTGGGGAGAGTAGGGAAAAAGGAAATGCTATTCAATGTATATAAAGTTTCAGGTATGCAATGTAAATAAATTCTAGATATTTTCAACAAAACATTGCATGTATAGTTAACAGTGCTCTATTGTACACCTAAAAATTTGTGGAAAGTGTTGATCTCATGCTTCTTTTCTTTCAACGACAACAAAAAATAAATGTATTTATATATTTTAAGATCTCCTACCAGAAAAACAAGAAAACTATTTTTTAAATTATTAAAAATAAAAATAATAAATAAATTTTATTTAGGGTGTATTCACATTTAGGGTGTATTCACAATCACATTATATGGTTTCCATGTAGCTAAGCAAAATGATTCCATAGTCAGCAATTGGGAGAAAAAAGGAAAATATTGAAATAAAAGTAATATACTTAAAAAACCTAAAATACTTTACTTAGAACTGAAAAAATAATCTGAAAATAAATGGAAAAGCATACTACTTTCTAGCATGTAAAACACATTTTATATATACTATCTTTTTGCATAGATTATCTATGAAATTATAATTTGAATAAAATTGTCAGTGATATATTTGGAAACTTTATATAATTATCATAAACTTTACTTGAATGAACAAGCACAACAGAAGAATCAAAATATTTTTAAAAAAGAATGAAGAGGCACCTGGGTGGCTCAGTCGGTTAAGCGTCCAGCTTCTGCTC
Organism: Suricata suricatta; assembly: GCF_006229205.1. Taxonomy (NCBI): domain Eukaryota; kingdom Metazoa; phylum Chordata; class Mammalia; order Carnivora; family Herpestidae; genus Suricata; species Suricata suricatta. Next base: position 52,371,781 of record NC_043714.1, read on the forward strand.
AGGTCATGATCTAACAGTTTGTGGGTTCAAGCCCCGTGTCGGGCTCTGTGCTGACAGCTAGCTCAGAGCCTAGAACCTATCTTCAGATTCTGTATCTCCCTCCCTCTCTAACCGTCCCCTGCTTGCGTTGCCTCTCTCTCTGAAAAAAAAAAGTAAAAAAAAAAAAAATTAAAAAGAATGAAAAGAAGCATACCCAGTTATTAAAATTATACACAGATTAGTGTTTAATTTATGCCACAATAGACAAATAAATATGAATAATAAAAACCCCCAAGTTTAAAATGTTTATATGAAGTGTCAAGTGTGATCAACTGATGAAGATTCACCTAAAATTACTCATCCTGGGTTGCTGAATTACATAGTGAAACATCAATTTTGAAAGCATTTTTTATCTTACCTTAAAAACATAGACTTTATCATAAAAGTTTTACCACATTCCTGTCTTTTACCCAGACATAGCCATTCCCTTGTTTTACTATCTACAGTATATCTGAAAATTGCCAATATAAGAATATGAGGTACATTTTAAGAGTATTATTAATGATACAATAGAGATAAAGAAAGAAGGTTGGGGAAACAGTCAAGGAAGAGTGAGGCCACTTAAGGAGAATCATATCTGTTGATGTTTGAATCAAGAAAAATAAGGTAGCTCTAATTGCATACACACTCAAGATTTTTTTTATGAATTATTTTCATTTTTTGTATTTTAATGAGTATTTACTTTTGATAGAGAGAGACAAACCCAAGTGGAGGAGGGGCAGAGAGAGAAGGAGACACAGAAGCTGAAGCAGGCTCCAGGCCCTGAGCCGTCAGCACAGAGCCTGACACCGGCTCGGGCTCACAGACCGTGAGTTCATGACCACGGCCGAAGTGGAACACTTAACCTACTGAGCCACCCAGGCGCCTCTTCTTCTTTTGTATTTTGAATAGTAAAGTTTAACCAGGAAAATTATGAATAACAAAATACAATTGGTATTAAGAACGTAAAACATTATTATAAGTATTATCAAGTGACAGTTGGAAACAGCACAAATCAGTGCAATTATATATAGGAGATTTAAAGTTATGCAACAAGATACATTGTTTTTCTAATATATTTTTCAATAACTTTGCAGAGCTATAAGATTTAGTTTATACATTCTGAATAAATGAATTCTGAATAATTAATCATGGAAAGAATTATTTAAATATGAAGGTCAGGGCTTTAGATCTAGATTTCTTTTGCGTCATCTGAAAGTTTGCTTTTTCTAGGCAAAGCAATTGGTACTCTGTGACAACGTAGGTATGTTGACTTAAATATTTACAGAGTTTTGTGTTAAAGTTACAAAAAGATATGCTGCTTAGATTCAAATCTGGCTATTAGAATAAAAAAGGAATTACACGAAGCTATTTAATAATGGTGAAACAGCATATTTTCCCATCAAGAAAACAAACTAGGTTCTGTTTTACCTGGCATTAGTTGTATACTTTACTGATTTTTTTTTAACATTTTCTTCATGACTATTTTGAATCACCTAAAGAGTTCCAGAATTTCATTAGTTACTAAAGCTGAAGTAACAGAAAAACTTGTCATAAGTAAATATTGTTTACAAATATCTTTAAACATATTTCCTAACCTCTTAAGAATAAAATAAAAAAAAGTGAAATGATGATTTATTTTAAAAATGAAGCACTCAAGTAATGTGTGTGGTAAGAGGCTGGGAAACAACAATGATAGATATATTTTAAGTGTTCTTAGTATCAAATAACTGGGTTTTGTAATTCTGATACCATTCAAAATAGAACCTTTACAGAGGCCAACAAGAAAGAAAGAAAGAAAGAGAAAAAGAAAGCAAGAAAGAATTCCATTTCATTTAATTATATTTAATAATACAATTAAAATTCAGTTTATAATAGTAATAAGACATATACTGTTTAGGACATTTAATGAGTCTACAAATTATTTTACTCATTTTCTTTTTCTGAAGGTAAAGATTGATACATTATCTGTATTCTGGAAAACTGAAAATTATAAATTTTTCCAAAATAAAATGAAAATATTTGTTTATTCTATCTTTGAAAGATAAGCATAAAGATGGTTTATTTGAAGACCTCAAAACTCATAAAAACTACAAAGCCCAGACTGATTTTCACACACATGTATGTAGTAAAGTAAAAGAAAGAACAACGAAAACTTCTCTTATCTCCTTGAGGGACACATGTATGCACTTCGTGATTATCTCCTTTATACTCCCAGAAAGAACCCTGAGTTCACTGGGGAGGTACATGTCCATAGTTCCAAGTGTCAGAAGGCCTGTGATCTTGCATTGTAAAATCTCGAAAGGTTATTACTTTTTTTTTGTCTGTCATATTTTAAAGAAGACACACTGAGAAAGAGAAAATGGAAAAGTAGTCCCTCCTTCCTCAAAGAAAATTCTGTCATTTTATTCTCACACATGGCATTATTCTTGTTCTTTATATATAGACGATAATGCCTTCTGGTCAAGCATGTCTTTAAATAGGCAAACACAATAGTGGTATTGAAGAGAAACCACAATTAGCTTTGCCAGGAGTGAACATTTTAAGGGGAGGTGATGATGGACAGAACCAGAGAGAAGGAACATTGTTATTAGTTGCGTGATGATGATGTCTGGCAAACCTCCTTGTGACACGAGAGAAAATTTGAATGACATCTCTGGGAGCTGAGATCCTACATGTAGTAGAGACAAGAAAAGAGGTAGGGAATTTAGGGTTATACATAAATTCATGGTTATTCAGTCGATTAACAATGCTTTAGGTATGTGTTTCATTCCATCAACACAAAACACGCACACGCTCACACAGACAGAAATGAACATGCAGAAATAATCACGCTCCTTCAGGATGGAAAACATAGGAAGTAGAAACAAATTTGAGTTTTGACTTTATGTGACATGCTGTTTCATATCTTTAAAAATATTTGGTATTTTACTATAAAATTACCTAGAGGCACCTGAATTGCTCAGTCAGTTGAGTGTCTGACCTTGGCTCAGGCCATAATCTCATTGTTCATGGATTCAAACCTTGCATCGGGCTCTGTGCTGACAGCTCAGAGCCTGGAGCCTGTTTTGCTTTCTGGGTCTTTCTCTTTCTGCCCCTCCCCTGCTGTGCTCTGTCTCCCTGTCTCTCAAAATGAATAAAATTGTAAAAACATTTTTAAATATAAGAAAATAAAATTACCTATAATACTGAGAATATTAAGAGAAGGTCTAACGAGTAAACAATAGAACAAGAATTCAGGCTTGAGTTTCCTGATGCATTCTAAATGCTGTAGGTAGAATTTTGAAAAATATCTTTAAGTATTTAAAAGTTATACTCCTTACAAGAAAATATTATGTTTCAAAATTATTTTAAAAATCAAGGGTTAGGTTATATTATTTTGAAGTTTTTACTGTATATATTCATGACTTAAGTCACATGTTAGACATTAATGACAAGTAATAAACTACTAGAGATTTTATTAACTACAATGAAATTTAGAGAAAATATAATCAACAAAAAGGTTGTATACTTTGTACTTCATTTTTTAATTTTAATAATACAGTTGAAAAGATATGTTAATTATAATTTCTCCAGCTGGTGTTTCCTAGGTAACCAATACCTCTAAAAGATAATTAAAAATATTTCCTTGTGGTTATTTTCTAGATTTCATATGTCATTGTTTCATGTTCTCTGCATGGAGATAAATTTGTTTCCTTTCTAAAAGAGAATGAGAGGTAGCAAAGAAAGAAAGAATGGGAGATATAGCATGGGAATGAAGAAGACTAATGATAGTACTGGAGGAAGGGTTATTTCTGATATGGCCTCCAATGCTCTTTTTTGCAATTTCTATTAAAAAAACACTTAAATAGTTTATGGTGAAATTTTTCAGAATACTTATAATTTTAATTTTAACATGTGTGTGTGCTCACATGTGTGATTTCATGTCAATAGTATTACAAGAAGCACTACAAATGGAATGGAAGCAGAAACCCCAATGAAACCAAGACTACAAGGATAACTCTATTAATTAGATTTCAACTTTTTTCAACATTTGTAGAGATCTAAAAATAATTATTTATAATTATTCCCTATTAGGATAGGGAAGCACACCTAAAATTTAAATTACTTAAGAAATTGACTAAAATAAATGATAAAGAATAATAATTAAATAAGTTAACGTGTACAACAAAGTTTACCCATTTTATATAGAGAGATTTTAAAAATATCTCTTTGAAGTATAACAGGAGGTCAAAGCATATGCTTGTTTCCTTTTATACTGTGAACTACGTAGCAACCTTGGACAAATTATTTGACATTTTTTAACCCTAATTTTCTCATCAGTGAAATGTTATTAACAGCCATACCTCAAAAGATTTTCCAAGAATTTAGCTATATAATACATGTAAATAACAGAAAATGACTAGCATATATTCAATATCTAACTGACTTCCGATGTTGTCATTACTATAGGACTGATCAAATTACATTGCTCCTACTTTCTATTGCAGCATCCAAAATAATCTTGCTTCTCTTTTACCTTATTTTAGAGACTTTAGAAGTCAGAAAGGATTGTGATCCTTATATTCAAGGGAAAACATAGAAGTGGTATATAAGAAAGTCATAAAGATAATGATCTGGGAAAATAATATGTGTATAATGAATTTATATTTATGACATATAATATTGATTATATTGATGACATAATATGTTAGGAATCTGCTAAATATTACAGAAGTTATAAAAACAAAACATTTTTCCTTTGATATTGATGTTACTCATTAAGGACATAATTGCTTTCATCACTAAATATAGTACAATCCATGTTCAGGAAGTAAGAAATTGCTTCTAGCTGAGAGACTGAGTCGAATAATGGAAGAAGCAATATTTGAGCTAGCATTTAAAAGAATATGATCCTTATAGGTGTAGGTTACCTGCACACAGTATTCTAAATAGAGGAAAGGGGACAGGCAAAAGTGTTGTGTTAGGAACATTTTTTTATTCTCTTAACTAATATTCATTGTCAGTCTACTAAATACTGGGCACTTTGCTGGATGATAGGAATAAAATGTAAGTAAATATCATCTGATTCAGGGCATCAGGCCTAGAACAGATATTTTAGCTGAGATCTGAAAGACAGGTATTAGTTAACAGAGGGAAGAATATGGAAATGGGTGTCACAGTGGAAACACAAGAAGAGGGACCATGATGATTTAGAGGAACTAAAGGAAGCCAGGATATCAGAGGTCTGGAAATGAGAATAGATGTGTTGAGAAGCAACTGAAAATCTGGAAGCAGTCAAACTACACAGTTCTTATAAGTAAGCAGTGCCAAGAGGCTGATCTTAATGATAAGGCTGGTATAAAATAACTGAGGATCCTAACAGGCAGGGCTGCACATGATTGCTTCTCTGTCTGAAAATTTCACTCTACAGTAGAGAATGAACTGGAGAAAAGAATCCTCAGGATAGGCAATCGGTAAGTGACTATTATACTATTCTAAGTGAGAACAACTGGTAGAATGTATGTTTGAAAAATACAAATTTAATTTATTTTTATTGAGAAATGACATACAATGTTATATTTGCTTCAGGTGTAAAACAAAATGATACAATTCTATATATTATGCTGTGCTCACTATTTATAAATATAGTTACCATCTGACACCATAGAACAGTATTATATTACTGACTGTAGTCCCTTATGTATTTATTAATTCATCCCCATGACTTATTAATTTTATAACTAGAAGTTTGTACCTTTTAATCCCCTTCATCCATTTTACCAATCCCCCCAGTCTCTAGGAACCACAAGTTCTCTGTGATTAAGAGTCTGTTTGTTTGTTTATTTTTTGTTTGATTGTACATATAACTGAAATTATATGGTATTTATCTTTTTCTTGTATAAATTATTTCACTTAGAAAAATACTCTCAGGGTTCATCCATGTTGATGCAAATGGCAAGATTTTATTCTTTTATATAGCTAAGTAATATTCGTATATATATATGTGTATATATATATTGATATGATAACTTACTTTTCCATTTGTCTCTTAGTGAACACTTAGGATGTTCCCCTAACATGGCTGTTGTTAACAACTCTGCAATAAACAGAATTGTGTGGTGTTTCTTATTTTTAATTTTTTAAAGAATATCTATACTGTTTTCCACATTGGCTGCACCAATTTACATTCCTACCAACAGTGCATAAGAGTTCCCTTACCCAATATCTTCACTACACTTGTTATTTCTTGTCTTTTCAATTCTAGCCATTTAGACAGGTGTAAGGTGGTATCTTTTTGTGATTTTGACTAATCCAATTACAATGAAACACATTGTATGTTGAATAACAACATATAGTACTGGGTTGGGAATACAAATTTAAATCCAAAATATTGAGAGAACAATACAAACTAAAATAACATTTTACATATAATATGATGGTGATGAAACCAAAAGATATTGAACAAATTATAAAATAAAAAGATTCTGAGAAAAAGTGGCTCTCTAATTTAACTTCTTATAAAAAGGGATTTTCAACTGGAAAAGAAATGTTATCTGTAGTGGGGGAGAATCAAATAGAGCACTTGAATATTGATGTAAGGTGACTGAGAGTAAAAGAAAATACAAATAATTTTTTTAATTAAAAGTGAAAAAATTGAGGAATTATTCAATAAGATAGTATATACCACCTTCAAAATATTTTTTAATTAAGACAACTTTTTAAAGCATCTGGAGTTCACAACAAAATTGAGAGCAAGATACAGTGATTTACCATATATTCTATACCCCCCCAACATGCGTAGCATCTGCCATTATTAATACCCCCTCACCAAAGTGTATGTTTATTATAGTTGATGAACTTATATTAACACATTGTAATGAACCAAAGTCCATACCTGATTTACAGTTTATTCTAGGTGTTGTACAGTCTGTGGATTTGGGCAGTGAATAACGACACTTATCAATCATGATGGGATCATATAGAGTATTTTCACAGACCGAAAAAATGTGTTTCTCCTATTCCTTCCCCTCCTTCTCCTCGCCAATGATCTCTGTACTGTCTCCATAGCTTTGTTTTTTACAAACTGTCATATAATTGGACTCAATGTAATATATGGCTTTTCACATTGCAATATGCATTTACATTTTTTATTTTCATACTTTAATATTAACTTATTTATAGCACAGAATAATATTCCAGTATCTGGATGTACCCTAGTTTACTTATCTATTTACCTACTGAAGGACATCCTGGTTGCCTCCAACTTTTAGGATTTATAAATAAAGCTGCTATAAACATCCATGTACAGGTTTTTTGTGTGGAAATAAACTTTTAACCTTTTAGTAAATACCAACGAATGTGATTTCTGGATCACATTGTGAGAGTAGGTTTAATCTTGTAAAAACTGCCAAACTTTTTCCCAAAGTGTCTGAACCATTTTGCATTTCCATCAGCAAAGAATGAATGAGTTCCTGTTGCTTAAAGAATGAATGAGTTCCCATTGCTTCATATGCTTGTCAGCATTTGATGTTTGTTGGTGTTCTGGTCTTGTGCCATTTGAATAGGTATTAGTGGTATCTTATTGTTTTATTTGCATTTTCCTGATGGCATATAATAAGGAGCATCTTTTCATATGCTTATTTGCTGTGTGTGTATTTGCTTTGGTAAGATAATCTGCTAAGGTCTTGCAGCCATTTTTAATCTGGGTTTTTTGTTTTCTTATTGTTGAATTGTAAGATTTTTTTTGCATATTTTGGATAATATGCAAATAGTTAACACAGTCTTGCAGGAGAAGAATAAAGTGGTAAAATTGATACTAACCAATGTCAATACCTTCTATACCCCTGCAGTAATCGAGACAGTGTGGTATCAGTGAAAGAATAGACAAATAGATTAAATAGGGTAGGGAGCCTAGATATAGATATACATAAATAGAGTCAATTAATACTTGACAAAGAATCGGAGGAAATACAGTGGAGCAAAGGTAGTCTTTTCAACAAATGGTGCTGGGACAACTGGGGAGCTACATGCAAAATATTGAATCTAGACAAAGACCTCACACCTTTCACAAGAATTAACTCAAAATGTGACACAGACTTTAATATAAATTCCAAGACTATAAAACTCCTAGAAGATAATATAGAAGAGGGGTACCTGGTTGGCTCAGTCGGTTAAACACCCAACTTGGTTTCAGCTCAGGTCATGTTTCACAGTTCATGAGTTCGAGCCCCAATTCAGGCTCTGTGATAACAGTGTAAAGCCTTCTTGGGATTCTCTCTCTCCCTCTCTCTTTGTCCCTCCCCTGTGTGCTCGCTCGCTCTCTCTCTCTCTCTCTCTCTCTCTCTCTTTCAAAGTTAAAAAAAAGATATTATAGAAGAAAGCCTAAGTGAACTTGGGTATGGCAATGGCTTTTGGGGTGCAACATTAAAGGCACAATCTGTGGAAAACCAGACTTCAGTAAAATTAAAAACTCTGCCCCTGGAAAAGCAATGTCAAGAAAATGAGAAGACTAGGCACAAACTGGGAGAAAAGTTTACAAGACAACATCTGATAACAGTTATTCTTCAGTATATTTTGAATGACACCAGAGTGGCTTGCTATTTATATGATGATCTTTATTCTTTACAAAATCTTTTAAAAAATTTTTTAATATTTATTTATTTTTGACAGAGAGAGAGAGAGAGAGAGAGAGAGAGAGATTGGGGAGGAGCGGAGAGAGGGAGACACAGAATCTGAAGCAGGCTCCAGGCTCTGAGCTGTCAGCACAGCTTTACCCGGGGCTCAAACTTCTAAAGCTCGAGATCATAACCTGACCCAAAGTTGGTTGTTTCATCAATTGAACCACCCAGGTGCCCCTATTCTTTATAAAATCTTAATCAAAGCGTTGTCTGGTTTGACTGGCGTTTCATTTTTTTTCTTCTCTATGGTCAGTCCTAAGCCTGCTACATGACAAAGTACTGTGTAGAATTACTTCACAGGTATATCAAGTCAAACTGAAAAAGCTATTTGTAAAAATAAGAAGCATGACACCAAGTATGACTGACCTATAACATCTCACAATATATGTTCCCTAAAGCTTTAGAATAACCTACAATACAAGAAAATGTAACAAACTGCTTGCAAAATGTTTAGCACAGGAATATGTATACCTTTGGACACACACACACACACACACACTAATTCTACATTTGCTACAGTTAGTTTTTGTGCACGTGGCCGAATATTTGAGCCAATGACTTAGTCTTTAAAACCTCAGGTTTTGTTATAAAAAGAATTAAAATTAATCAATTTCCTTTTTAAAAAATATAAATTATAATCAATAATGAGAGATTTAAAGCAAGACATTTTAGTGTTCTTAAATCATAATTTATAAAATGAAAATGCTATATATACATATATCTTTGTATCTTTCCTAATTTTCATATAACATAAATGGAAATAGTTTTATAAACCTTTTTAGTGATGAATTCCACTTGAATAATGACACAAAGGATTTATCTTAGACCAATGTTTATAGAGTAAAATGTTAAATAGAAAATGATGGATATAGAGTTATAAGAGTAAACAAAAATACACTAGAGAAAATGCAGAGTGAAATAGAAACAAAAAAGACATACTGAATGGAAAATGTTTTAAGGACTGCAAAACATTTTAAGGTAGAAATTTTGTAGTTGTGTTTCCCAGACTCATTTATTTGTGGGTAGCAATGAAGAAGACATCATGAGTTCCATAATATGGACATTATGATGTGCTAGGATACCATAACATGAGGACACTGCAGTATGAGCTTTCACTGAGTTTAAGACATTGTAGTGTTCTCTGATGTGTTTTTCATCAAGGTTGGGTTGGCCAAAGGGGAAAACAATTTTAAAGGAAATCACTAGATTTTATATGGAAATAATGCTTACCCTCACATGAACTTTGGGCTCACAGGTCCTGATGTTGTCACTTTAGGGATTTGAGACCTGAATTTTTATTCCATATCCTGGATGACATGATGTTATTTTCCAGAAATGAGAGAGGTATTCAGGCTCAGTTCACTTCCAGAATGAGACACATAACAATATAGAACTTTGATGCCCCTCCGTGTTCCGTTTTTATTCCTTCTTCGTCCATGGTCCTGGCTTTTCTCTACAACCATCATTTTTGAGGAGGTGATTAATGCATCAAAGAAGAAAATAAATATTATAAATTGCCTTCTTTTATCAAAGTTGAATTGATTCTCATGAAAACTTGAATACATTTTCTTTTTTAAAAACAATCTAAGGTAGTGTAAGGTTAAAGAATCAAACAGTAGATACAGATGTTCAATAAAAGAGGCTCAGGTGAATACCAGATAGTAACCATAAGTCATGAGTATTGATGCTATTCAACAAAGATGACAAGCTGTATTAAGGACTTAAAGAGTGTTGACCTATAAATTTTATTCCTCGCATATCAGTGTATTTATACCATGCATTTTATACCTTGCATAAGCACTACAACTACTTGAGCCTCCTAATGAAATACTATACTTTGTAAATCTATCCAATATAAAAAAGTAATCTGATTCAAATGCTGTTTTTACTTGTTTCTTAAATTTAATCTTACATCAGGAAATTATCATGTCTTTGTTTTCAAAGTAGTAAATAAAATTGGCAGAATATTTGTACATTGAAGTATAGGATTTGCCTACCTCATACCAATTAAAGCTTAAATATTATATTCCTACTCTAATGTTTCTTGAATTTAACATAAACATCACCTATTCTATTCTGTTTTATTTGAACCTTCATTCTTCTAGATATGTTAAATTGAGAATTCTGTTCAGTAGACATGATTCTCAATACAACTATTATTTCAAATTTAAATTAAGAAAACAAACTAGTTTTAGGCTGAAGATAATGTGTGATAAAATTTAATATATATTGAAGTGTTAATTCACCATTTTGTACGAGCCCTTTGATAATATCTCCCTTTATTCCTCTATCTAAACATAAGAGGAAGAGGATGGTGAAGAATTAGTATATGTGTGGGTATTTGCATGCACTTATTTACATTCTATTTATTGCACTTATTACATTAGGTAGGTAGGTAGGTAGATAGATAGATAGATAGATAGATAGATAGATCGATAGATGCCAAATGGATCATTAGAAATCAGGTACAATAACAGTAATTACTTGAAAATGTCTTCCAGACATTAGGTATTTTTGTTTATCATTAGAATATTCTATAGTCTTAACAAAAATAAGTGAAATGAATTCTTATTCTTTCCTGAAAATTGAAATTTATTTTTTTAAGAATTATTATCACCACACTTAATGATTATGACTTTTAAAAACTATGTGTGTATGTGTGTGTGTGTGTATATATATAGCACTACTATCTTTATGTAAGTAATATATATAGTAGTAAAAATAGAGTTATTACGTGAATAAACTTGTTACAAGAATATTTTTAATTCCTCTATTTTTTGTTTTCAGACACAAACATTTGTGTATTATATCTGAAAGAGATTTTTTTAATTTACAGTGTTTTTTAGTAATTCTTTCTTATCAATTCTGATTAACATGTTTTTCTCCCTATGGTTGTGTTGTATTATTTATTTTAACAAGAAAGGCAGAGGGATATAATGGAATGAATGTGAGATTTGTATTAAGATGCAGATTTTACTAACTGTGACACATGCTAGGTTTAACAAAGCACATTTTTGAGGTTTATTTAAAAGTAAATAAAAGTACTAAAATATGAAATTTTAAGAAAACTACATTAGTTTATAGATAGATAAACATAAAATACATAAGCACACTCATATATTTGTCATTTTCCACAAATTTGATATTATATGGCCCTCATTTTACATTTGGACATTTAGACACAAAATGGTTGGGAAAGGTATCCAAGATTTCACCTAAGAAAAAGACACTTAGTTGCAGATACAAACAAGCATGCAGGAGGTTTATTTGGGTCTGTTCTTGGGCCCACCATATTTGAAAGGTAAAGAAAGGGAATAGCTCTGGGTAAAGGGAATAGTGAAGCTATGATGCAGTCCATCAAAGTCTATATCTGACACCATGGGGAACTTTGAAGACAGAATAACATTTCAGTGTTGTCTCATATTAGTTCAGAAAGGTCAGATCTTTGTCCATCTGCATTAACCAGTCACTAGATGTAGGCTTCCTTGGGAAAAGGTATGATATTTAGTGAGACAAATCTTTTTTAGCTGAGACAGTTCCTAGAGAGGTTGGACACTTGAGTTATATCTGCCCACAGCACTTCCAACAACAGGCAGAATAATTTCTTCAGTCCTGAAAGTAGGAACTGGGTGGTATATCACAGCGCAATGCACTGCCTATCATTCTTAAAAAACAAATGTGGGTGAAAGTTAATATCCTACCCACAGCCATTCTTTGCCTTTTCCCCCCCCCAATAGAACTTCAATTTAGTTGAAATTTACTCTAGCAGTTATGTATGTCACGGAAGATGTTTGTATCCCCAGATCCCAGACTCAGAGAAAAAATTATGGTTAATACAAACAGCTCTTTTCCACTGGGGTTCTGGGAGAAAATTAAATCCTAATCCCCTAAGACATTCATTTTATGTAATAAAGTAACTTTTCTCCTATGTATCTGAAATGGTGCTGACCATGTTCTGCCCTGGGAGAAATTGAGGACATAGTGTCTTATAGTGCTTTATGCAGTGTAAACCTGGTGAGAAAAGGCTGAGCCAATCCATGTGACCTCATTAGCCTTTGCAAGGTGGAGATTCTGAAATAATTCTGGCCAATGCAAAGTGAGGGTTCATGATTCTTAGGATATTTCTTGGATGACTTATCTTGTGCTTAAAGGATGGGTCAAGAGAGGGACATGTTCGTGCTTATATCTATAAACTAAGATATGAGGATAATTTGCCTAAATATTTAATTTTCATGTATAAAGCTGAAAAAATGCTAAGAATGACATAAATAAAAGATGGGGAGAACACAGATCCTTGAGATTTCAGTTAATTTAAGAATTAACCAAATCTGGATCTTACTGGTCAATACCCATCAATCAGCGTGTGTGAAGTTAAGGGGGAAAAATATCTATTATTTAAACACATTTAGAGGTTTGTTTGTTTTTTTCTGTATTTGCAGTTAAAAGCATCCTAATTGTCACAATAAGTAACATACAAATTTCTGACTAACCCCAACACCTGTCCACTTTCCATTATATATGCTGTCTCCTAAATGCATATGATGCCAAAGTATATCAGATAGTGTTTTACAAAACAAAAATATGTGTTATTCATAGGATGATTTCTACTGCCACGGTTCTACAGAGGCCATGGAAGGTTTTTGAGGCCCTTTAACATATGCTGCCTCCATCCTTGGGTCTGAGCACATTGCTTAGCCGTCAGAGGCCTCAGCTTGGATAATTCCCCCATTACTCCTAGAAATTACCCCTATAAATCTACTTTTTGCTACTTGGACCACAATGCCACAGTACCCCCCCACACACATACACCTTTTTTTTTAACAACTGAATGTCATGTATGATGTTCTTTTCAAGGGGAGTATAGAAAGCAAATGTTTAGAAAGTAAATGACAGAGCAATGGGTTATTACTGGCTGTATTTCAGATGTAACCATGTGTTAAATTGAGAATTCTTTCAGTAGATATGATTCTCCAGACTACTATTATTTCAAATTTAAATTAAGAAACAAACTAGTGTTAGGCTGGAGATAATGTGTGATAAAATTTAATAGATATTGAAGAGTCAATTCACCATTTTGTATGAGCCCTTTTGTGCCTCTGAAGCAGTGTCCTAATTCACCAAAAGAAGACTGTGGATTTTGTGATTTCTAATGCCTTCAAAATCTAAATTCTGTCAAAATGCTATTAACATAACAGCCTATTTTTTCCTTATATATGAAACCTCTTTAAAATACTAGATTTTTGGGGGACCTGGGTGGCTTACTTGGTTAAGTGTCCAACTCTTAGTTTTGGCTCAGGGCATGATCTCATGATTCGTGAGTTCTAGCCCCATGTTGGGCTTTGTGTTGACAGCATGGACCCTGCTTGGGATTTACTTTCTCCCTGTCTCCCTGCTCTTCCCCTGCTCCCCTTCTCTTCCAAAATCAATAAATAAACTTAAAAAAATTTAATGCTAGATTTTTATTTGTTGAAAAGAAAAAAACAACAGATTGATCTATGAAATCTTTTATACAGTTTGAGCAAAAAGAACATTCTTGGATGCCTGGATAGCTCAGTTGGTTAATCATTCAACTCTTGATTTTGGCTTAGGTCATGATCTTACAGTTCGTGAGATTGAGTCCTATGTCTGGCTCTGCACTGACAAAGTGGAGCCTGCTTGGGATTCTTACCTTCCCTCTCTGCCTCCCTCCCTTAAAATAAATAAATAAATAAATAAATAAATAAATAAATAAATAAACATTCTTTTTTTAAGAAGAACATTCTGAAATACTTTTAAGAAACACTGTTGTTGGAAAAATACCTACTAATGCATATTAATTAAAATGTTTTGATATTTTAATAGAGACACATTTATGGTTGGAATCAAACAATCATGATTTTAGGGAATAAATGAATTCAGTTAAAATAGCTCACATATTTAGTGATCTGATTTAAATTGCAATATAAAATAAAACAAAGAATAAAAAATCTTGGGGCACCTGGTTGGCTCAGTCTGTTAAATATCCAACTCTTGATTTTGGTTAAGGTTATAATCTCATAATTCACGAGATCAGGCCCTGTGTTGGGCTCTGTGCCCAAAATGTAGAGCCTGCTTGGGATTCTCTCTTCCTCTCTCTCTCTCTTTCTCAAAATTGATAAATAAGCATTTTAAAAGATGAAAAGAAAGAAGAAAAATCTTAAGTGGAATGCCAACTAAAATTTTGTTTCATTTCTTGAGAAATTATTAGTTAAAATGTGAGTGAATTCAGAGAAGAATCTAAGAGTAATTGTGAATGTAAAGTCATGGGTTATACTTGATAAATTTTGTTGTTTCTTAATATTTTAGGATTAATATTATTGAACATTGTATTGAGTCCAGAGATATTCTGTCATATGTTCTATTTCTGTTAATACTATATAATTCATAATTATTTTTCTTTCTCTTTGGAAATAATGAAATATACAAATAGGGGCTATTAAATAAAACTCTCAGAATTTTTTCCTAAGATTTGTATTCCCCAATTTTAAACGTATGTTTGTATATAAATTGTATATAAAGGCAAATTGTATATAACTTCAAAACACAAAACAAACATTTCTAGCTAAGTTTTTATTATGCCAGATTATATTTTATATTTCTACTTACAGAACAGAAGCTTGATACTTTAAACCCACATTAAACAGGAAAAAATGTATGATTGCTTATTAAATACTGCCTATCAGTTATCCACTAAGAATTGAACCAAAATTGATTACATACACAAGAAGTATTCCTGCCCCTCTGAAGCAAATGCATGTATAGCTAATACCTTATGTACCCGCACCCTAAGAGATGGAGTAGGGGACAGTTGTCGAGAAAACAGGCTCAGACACGTAGAACACTCTTCAGAAAGAGCTTAAATAGTTTGCCGGGTTTATCATTTGTATGGGGACACCTTTCCTTGGTTCATGGTCAGTGATGTTTTCTTTATTCTGATTAACATTCGTGTCAGTGGCCTTCAGACAAGTCCCCGACTTTTAGCATTTCAGACTTTGAGGGGGAGGGAGGTGTCCCAGCACCTGCAACAGGAAATGGGTGTGCATAGGCCAGTTGCACCCTGTTGCTGCCAGTGTCACCCACTGGCCATATGTACCGACACAAACTGTTACAACTGATCTCGTTTTATCTCTTCTCTGTGTTAGTAAAAGTGTTGTCGATCCAGTATTTGACTGTGTTTCTAATTCTCAGATTGGTCCACACTGTGTCTCCAGCAGTGCATCAACTACATTTCAGGTTTCCCTGCCCCGGCACTGATTTCTGCATAGGTTTCAGCTATGGCAAATTGTGATTAGCTATGTCCGCCTGTCTGTTTCTCTATTTTGTGGAGCAGCAGTTTGCCCTGTGACCTTACTTCTCTCATGACCTAAGAAGAGTTGTTGCTTTTTTCAGTTTATTTTGCTTCCTTAGTTGTTGCTAAGACATAGTGGTAACTCCCAAGCTTCTTACATGCCAGGTCAGAAACCACAAAATTGTATTTTGTTACATGAATAAATATGCCATGGTAAGCCCTTGTTCTAGAGGGGCCTCTGATTGAGAACTCCTGCTCCTCACATTCACTCTTCCCAACAGAGTAATCATCTTTTAATTATTGGATGGTGTGCAAATTAATTTAGTTATGGTGCTTAAACATTAATTTCCTAACTTATAGATGATACAAAAAATTACTAGCAGCCAATTTTAAAAGTTAGGACTATGATTTTGTTGCGTAACTCCCTACCATATCCCTCCTCACATAAACAGATATGTCTTACTAGGGCTTATTAAATGGCTATTGATCTTCCTTGGATCTTTTACATTTTATTCATTATTACCCTTCATTCTAAAAGAAACTTATTTAACAGGATGAATATCAGAAACTTTGAGAGACTGTGTGAAAGCTAGAATACATATAGGTCTAAACTCAATATTTGGTACCTAAATAGCAGATGGGTAAATGGTTTTAATTTTAATAGAAAGTAGATAAAACAAACATAAAATCCATGAAGGAGGAATAGGGAAAGAATATCACTGTGTTGGGTAATTATTGAGTAGGAAGGAGTGAATTAAACGGTTCAGTGGATCTGGCATAAAAACATATGTGCTTGAGACATCCTCCAAAAATTTCAAAGGATTGCAGAAAATGGGAGAAAGGATCTTAATATGTAACTGAGTAGGGTTTACTGTAAATATGTTGCTAAGCAAACAACCAACTCTGAGTGACACGCATTTCCAGGTTCTGACAACTAACTGACAAGTGAAGCCAAGTAAACCGGTCTCCAAGTGACAAACAGCAGACAACAGATGTTTGACAACATATACAGTCAAATCAGTCCGTTTAACTAACAATGTGTCAGTGCCTTCTATGCTGTTTGGCTGAGACATCTAGTGACAAGACAACCTGACTGGTCACATCGCAGTCTTTCCTGTATGTATTAGAAGGGGCATGCTTCGCCACAGAATTCTTCGGAGCTCCAGAAAACCTAATGTGAAACCAGTGTTGAGATACACTAGAAGGCAGTCAGCTTCTTATGTCATGATTCAAGACATTATCCTCATGGTTCTGACTTGGGGTTCTGTTTGTTTGTTTGTTTAGGTCCCATTTGGATTTTTGGTAAAATGAAACCTAATACTACTTCCTGCCTGGGGTATGATCTCCTGAATAAATATTGTGATGAGTTGGTTAAAAATACAAATTTTAGAGTTATAAAGTGTTGGATTTAATCCATAACTTTGTTTTGTTTTCTGGTTTTATTTTGAGTCACCCTCCAGAAACAATGGTGCATGAGGGAATTAATCAATGCATACAGAGGGGGGAAGATAACAGAGTGCTTAAGTTATTTTAGTTACTTATCATATAGTAGGTATTAAGACTGAGTTTGTTAGCCTGGTAGCAGTGGTTGAAGTTGTAAGCATTGAGAGAATGTGGGAAGACAGGACTTTGATGATTTTGTGACAAGGGGTGTTTTTGTGGCTATAGGCATTAGCAAGTTGAACTTAGACTTGGGTCCAAGGGACAGGAAACATAATATGAACCATTTTTCTAAAATCTGAATTCCTTGGTCCCTATAGGTTCCTGAGATACATTCAAGGGTCTGCAAAGCCAAAAATATTTTATAATAGGTTTTAGATAATAATACTAAGGCATTATTTTCCTTTTGTGTGTGTGTGTTAATTTCTGCATTCCTCATACAAAAGCAGTGGTAGGTAAATTTGACAACTATGCAGCACAAATTGAAACAACTCTACCATCATGTAGTAGTAGTCATTGTATTTTAAGCTGTCACCTTTTCACAGGAAACAAACAAACACTCTCTCTAGTTTTGATGGAGAAGTAAAATAATTTGCTTTGTCATATCTTGAATTTAAGTTAGTATCTTTTTAAAAAGCTATTCTCTGTGACACATCAGAAACATTGTAAAAGCTCTTCTAGACCAAGAGCTGAAGAGCCTCTCAATACTTAAGAACTTTTCTGGTGAGATGGGTGGTGATATTCATAAATGTTATTGTTTTTGACATTGCACCATACAATGTGCCGTATTTGAAAGAGCTGCAATATCAGTGATTCAGTGGTTTCCAAATGACCAATTTAGAATGTTACAAAATGAAGCATGGGTATAATATCTATTCAAAGTATAAGATAGAAAAATGGATTTTAAGGTAACTGAATATGAAAAAATGTTGAATACAATTTCAGGATTCACTTGCAACTATCCTTGAAGAAACTCGATGTATTATCAAAGTAGGATAATTGCAATCATATGAAGGGAAGAATAAAACATTCCATTTGTACACCACATTATCTGTGTGAAGTCATATTTTCTTCCTATGCTACAATCAAAACAAAAATAGAAGTGAGTATGGTTGGATGTTCAGAGAATTCTACTGAATTTTTTAAAAAGCCATAACAAAAATAATACACATAGTACGATTCTATATTTAACATTCTTAAATTGACAAAGTTTTAGATTTGAGCAAACAATTACTGGTTCCCAATAGCTAAGGAAGTAATGGGATGGGACAGAAGAAGGTGTGGCTATTAAAAAGATAATAGGAAAGCTATCTCTGGTGATGAAAATATTGTATTTTTCATTTTTCAAAATATAATAAATCATACTTGTAAATTACTCTTATTAATAGTATCATACCTATATTATTTTTAATTTAATTTTAATTTTATTAAGTATAAAATTTTTGTTCCAATATAGTCAACATACAGTGTTTATTAGTTTCAGTGTAAAATATGGTGATTGAACAATTCTATACAACATTTCTCAGTGCCCATCATGATAAATGTACTCTTAACCCCCTTTGCCTATTTCACTCATTCCCCTACCCACTTCCCATCTGCTGTGCTTTATTTTAAGTGAGTAACTCTCAATTAAAGTTCTCATTTTATTTTACTTTCATAAAGAAAAATTTTTGTACTTGAAGCACACTTCAGAATACATTCTGATACACATAAAACATTCCATCCAAGAAAAATAGAATATATACTTTCTTCAAGTACACACAGAAGAATCCCCTGGTTAAATCACATAAAAAGAAACATAATAAATATTACAAATTTAAGAAGACTGAAACCAAACCATGTATATTTTTTCCCACAAGGATATAAAACTAAACATCAACAATAAAACATCTGGAAAATCTACAATGTAAATGTTAAATATTTAATATGTAAATGTTAAACACACTACTGCACAAGAAATAGACCAAATAAGAAACCAAATGGTATATCTAAATATGTCTAAAAACAAGAGAAAAGAGGATACAGTATTCTATAAATTAACAAGATGCAGCATAAACACATGTTAGAGTAAATTTTATGCCATAAATGCTTGTTTTAAAAACATGTTTAGGGGTGCCTAGGTGGGACAGTCAATTAAGCAACCAACTTTGGCTCAGGTCATCATCTTGCAATTTGTGAATTCGAGCCCCACATTGGACTCTGTGCTGACAGCTCAGAGACTGGAGCCTGCTTTGGATTCTGTGTCTCCCTCTCTCTCTCTGCCCTTACCCCACTTGTGCTCTCAATCTCTTTCTCTGTCTCTCAAAAATAAATAAATAAATATATTTTTTTAAATTTTTAAATGTTCATATAAGCAAGCACCATTATACCACAAGGAACTAAAAAGGAGAAACTTAGCTGAAATTTAGTAGAGGAAATTTTAAAAATTCAGAAATAAATACAATAGAGACAAGAAAACATAATGAACAAAACATAAATGAACAAAATTGGCAATGTTTCAACTACATTAGCTAGAAAAGAAAGAAAAGATAAGACTTAAAAATCAAAATGAAAAAAATCAAAATGAGTAATGAAAGAGAAGTGATACAACAAATAACATCAAAAATATATAGTGTGAGAAATGATTAAACAATTATATACTAACAAATCAGATAACTTATAAGTAAAACAACAGGTAAATCCTAAAAATTCACAAGTTACATGATATAATCATGAATCTTGAACCCAAGAAATAGGAAATCTTAGGCCAATAACAAAATTTAAACTTGATTTAGGAATCAAAAATCTTCTGACACATGTATGGAATCAGAGAAGACCCTGAATAGCCAAGGTAATGTTGAAAAAGTAAACCAAAGATGGAGGTATCATAACTCCAGACTTCAAGCTATATTACAAAGCTGTAATCATTAATGCAGTGTTATACACACACACACACAATACAGAGATCAATGGAACAGAATAGAAAACTCAGAAATGGACCCACAAATGTATAGCCAACTAATCTTCGACAAAGCAGGAAAGAGTATCCAGTGGGAAAAAGGCTGTCTTTTCAGCAAATGGTGCTGGGAAAACTGGGTGGCAACATGCAGAAGAATGAAATTGAATGACTTGCTTATACCATATACAAAAATAAATTTAAAATGGATGAAAGACCTAAATGTGAAACAGGAAACCATCAAAATCCTACAGGTGAACTTAGGCAGCAGCCTTTTTTACCTCGGCCACAGTAAGTTCTTACTAGACATGTCTCTGGAGGCAAGAGAAACAAAAGCAAAAATGAACTATTGGGATCTGATCAAGATAAAAGCTTCTGGAAAAAAGGATGGAATTTTCTCAAAAAATTAAAAATAAAATTAGACTGTGACCCAGCACTTGCAGTACTAGGTATTTATGCAAAGGATACAAAAATGTTTATTCAAAGAACCACATACACCCCAATGTTTATAGCAGCACTATCAATAGTAGCCAAATTATGGAAAGAGCCCAAATGTCCATTGACTAATGAATGGATAAGGAAGATGTGGTATATATAAATATATACATACAATGGAATCCTACTTGGAGATCAAAAGGAATGAAATCTTGCCATTTGCAATACTGTGGATAGAGAAGCAAAATAAGTCAGTCAGAGAAAGACAAACATCATATTACTTCACTCATATATGGAATTTAAGAAATAAAACAGATGAGCACATTGAAAGAGAAGGGTAATAAGATAGAAAGGTGAGAGAGGCAAACCATAAGAGACTCTTAAACAGAGAACAAACTAAGGGTGCTTAAGTGGAGGTTGGTGGGGCGATGGGCTAAAAGGGTGATGGACCTTAAGGAGGGTACTTATTGGGATGAGCACTGGTGCTATATGCAAGTGATGAATCATCGGTTACTATTCCTGAAACCAATACTAAACTGTATATTAACTAACTTGAATTTTAATAAATAAATTAAAAATAAATAAATAAATCTGCCAGCACTGAAAAGCACCAAACCACGAGGTTTGCTTGGTAAATTCTAACCAAAACAAAAAAGAAATGACAATCCTTATCAAAATCTTACAAATAATTGAAGAGAGAACACACCAAATTCATTCCTGCTACCAAAGCAGGATAAAAACAATACAGGGACAAAAAAGTCTAAGGTATCTGATTTAAGTATCAGTACTCCAACTTTCTTTTGACATTTGTTTGCATGATAATGTGTCTCTGCTTCCTTAATTTCAATCTGCAAGTATCTTTAGGTTCAAAATGATTCTTTTGTAGTCAACATATAGATGGCTCTTTGCTTTGCTTTGCTTTTTCTTTCCGTTCCTTTCGTTTCGTTTCCTTTCGTTTCGTTTCGTTTCGTTTCGTTTCCTTTCCTTTCCTTTTCTTTCCTTTCCTTTTTTTCCTTTCCTTTCTTTTCCTTTCCTTTCCTTTCCTTTTTCAATCCTTTCTGATATCCTATGTCTTTTGATTGGAGCATTTAGTCCATTTACATTCAAAGTAATTTTAATGAATATATGTTTATTGCTATTTCATTACTTGTTTTGTCATTGTTTTTGTAGATTTTCTCCGATCCCTTCTTGTCTTTATCACTTTTGGTCTCTCCTTTACATTCAAGAGCCCACTTTAATATTTCTTGCAGGGATGATTTAGTAGTCATTAACTTCTTTAGTTTTTGTTTGTCTGAGAAACTCTATCTCTCCTTTTCTGAATGACAACATTCTTGGATAGAGTATTCTTGGCTGTAGACTTTTCCATTCAGCACTTTGAAAATATTTATGCATTCCCTTCTGTCTTGCCAAGTTTATGGTGAGAAATCTCTAGCTAGTCTTATGGGTTTTCCCTTGTAAGTTAAGGACTTCTTTTGTCTTGCCACTTCTAATATTTTTTTTTCTTTATCACTATATTTTGTAAATTAATTTACAATATGTCTTGGTGTTGACCTGCTTTTGTTGATTTTGATGGGAGTTCTCTGTGTCTCAAGTATCTGGATGTCTCAAATTAGGGAAGTTTCTGCTATTATTTTCCCAAATAAGTTTTCTTTCCCATTCTCCCTCTCTCTCTTTCTGGAAATCCTATAATACAAATGGTATCACAGTTAATGGAGTCACTGAGTTCTCCAAGTCTATCCTCTCTTTTGTTCAGTTTTATTGTTTTTCCTAATTTGTCTTCTAGGTGACTAATTTGTTTCTCTGCTTCTTCCAGCCTGCTGTTTATTGAATCAAGCCTGTTTCTGATCTCATGTATTGCATTATTCATCTCTGATTCTTCTTTAATTCATTTATCTTGTTGGTAGGGGTTGCCTTCATTTTTTTCCATTCTTTCCTCAAGCCAAGTGAGGATCCTTATTTTTTTATTGTTTTATTTATTTTTGATAGAGAGAGGGAGAAAAAGGGGGAGAGAGAGACACACACACACACACACACAGAGAGAGAGAGAGAGAGAGAGAGAGAGAGAGAGAGAGAGAGAGAGAGAGAGGACATGAGTGGGGGTAGGACAAATGATCCAAAGTGGTCTCTATGCTGACAGGCTGACAGCAGCCAGTTTGATGTGAGGCTTGAGCTCATGAACCCTGAATTCATGACCTGAACTGAAGTCAAGTGCTCAAACAACTGAGCCACCCAGAGCTCCCTCCAGCCTCCCCCCCCCCACACACCAGTGAGTATCCTTATGATTCCTGCTTTAAATTCTCCATCAGTCATGTTACTTCTATCTGTTTTGCTTACATCACTGGCCATGGCCTTTTCTTGTTCTTTCATTTGGAATAAATTCCTCTGTCTTGGAATTATATCCAGTCTGCAGTCCTCCACTTTACTAGCTGAGCTTTATTTAGAAGGGTGCTTATTTTTTAATATCAGTAAATTCATCATGATTATATAAGATGTTAACAGTGGGGAAATCTGGGTAAAGAGTTTATAATCTTTTTTACAATACATTTCTGTATATTCAAAATTCTTTCAGGGTGCCTTGGTGGATCAGTCAGTTGAGCATCCAGCATCAGCTCAGGTCATGATTTCATGGTTTATGAATTTGAGTCCTCAATTGGGCTCACGGTTGTTAGTGTGGAATCACATTGGATCCTCTGACCCCCCCCCCTGATCCCTCACCCACTTGCACTCTCTTCCTCAAGAATAAGTAAATATTTAAAATTTTAATTAAAAATTAAATAAAATTCTTTCAAAATGAAAAATAAGAAAGTCAGCTCAATAATACTAAATAATCAAAAACAAAAGCAAAACACAAAAAAGATAAAAACTAAAGGTAAAATAATAAAGGTTGAAAATGGATTAATTTAGTCAAGCATAGGAGGAAGAAAGGAAGTGTTGTGACAACTCTAGGAATATGAAAGGTGTATATGTAAAGAAATTCTGAAAATTAAAATAACTATGAGGTACTTTTCACTTCAAAAAATAGAAAACTGAAGAATATAAAAACATTACTCTAAAATTGAAAATGCAACCTAATATGGTAAATATGACTTTTAAAACTAGGTCATTTCTACATCCTCTTTACAGGGCTGCACTGCATTTTTATTTGGCTTTTATGTCAATCTATTCAACTTGAAGTTGTCACTATCTATCACAGCTGCATTTGTATTTTAGTGGACTTAGTAGAAAGCAGCATGAAAAAAAGAGCATAAATTTAAAGGACAGGAATACTACAGCTAAATGTTGAATTATGTTTAACCCATTTTTTATATGCCAGTTATGTAGCACCTCTTTCACTGTCAAAGAACTTTATGAATATTGTAAATATTTAGTTCCTTTCCATGAAGCCAAAAGATTCAGTGTTCTTCAACTTAAACAGCTCTCAAGGAAACTGATGTATAGATAGATAAAAGAATGGTCTAAGGTCATCTCCTGAGTGCAGGAGTAGAGAAGTGTTTAAAGGATTAAAGGAAAATACATTGACAAAAACCCCTAAAAAGCCTCAGTTATGGTGTTCTACATAGAATGCCATAAATGCGGGATATGACATCCTTTACTACATAGAACAACTTCAGTTATAAGAGATAAATAAATCAATTGTATGTGTGTGTAGATAGATATAGATATGGATATAGATAGATATAGATTTCATTCTGGCTGTGTATGACGGTCTAGGCAAAACTAAGTGTCTTTATTGAAAAATGAATACCTTTCATTGAGGATACACCTATGGGAATTTTGAAAGGCATCATTTGAAATGACTTAAGGTTCATCGACTGATATTTTTGAAGCACATCATTTTCCCCTGTTATGGAATATAACTATTAAATATTTGGTGTTACCTGTCCACATTCCATGACATGTACCCTTTAAAACCAGTTATTTCCAATAATTGGCCATGTCATATCACCCCTACCACTGTGATCTGTGACTAAATGATATGGTATCTCTTTGAAAAACACCCTTCCTCTAATTTTTTTAAAGAATGAAATCTCAATCCTTGTTTAACTACAATGCCAAATTGAGGTTAAGAATAGAAAATCTTTGGATACAAACTGACCCATTAGCAAAAGAGCTAACCTCGAGACAGAAATGAAGATGCTGCCCTGGATTTCCTTCTCTAGAATTCCAGTGTCTTCACATTCAGTCTTGAACCCTCCTGTTCAAATGTGTGGAAGACTGGAGAGAGTCCCCTGAACCAGAGCCCTACCAAACAATACATCTTTGGGACCAAAATCACATATGCACTGTTATCATAATCCCTACAGCCTCAGCCATCACTGCTACTGTAAGATCAAAGCATCAAGCCATGCTACTTTATTTTTCTTTATTGAAGTATAATTAACACACAATGTTAATGTTAGTTTCAGGTGTACAAAATATTGATTCAGCAATTCCATGCATTACTCAGTGATCACCAAATAAGAGTAGTCACCTTTTTCAACAAACACATTATTACAATATTATTAACTATATTAATATGTAGTGATTATGCTGTACTTTTCATTTCTGTGACTGACTTGTTTTATAACCAGGAGTTTGAACTTTATATATATATATATTTTTTTTAATTTTGTGTTGTGAAAAAAATATAGATTCACAGAAACCTGCAATTCAGTGTATGTGGAGTTTCCATCATCCTTCACCCAGCTTCCCTCAATGTTAATATTTTGCATACCTATAGTAAAATATAAATAATTAGTTTGGTAGAATCCAGATTTTACCAGTTATATGTGCACTCATTTGTATGTGTGTGTATGTGCACCTGTGTTTGTGTGTCTGTATATACATAGCTCTATGCAATATTATTATATGTATATGTAACCACCATCCTAGTCACGATACTTAACTGTACCATCTCCACAAGATGCTAGTTTTTAAATGTCTAATATATCTGATTAACTCTGTTAAGACTTTTTTGTGCATCATTTAATCCACAAATCACAACATGAAGTAGAACTTATCTTTCTTTCACTGATGGGAAAATGTCTTAAGATATTTATTTATTAAAAATTATAAATCTAGTAGTAAAAAGGTGAAAAAGTCAGGCTCAACTCAAGCTTTTTACTAACCCCAAAACTTGTCCAAAATGTTCTCATAGAGGTTCACATGCACACAGGAACCACTTCCATTATTCAAAGAATCAGTATTTCGGCATGATTGCAGAAGTGGGGAATGAGGACAACTATATGGAGAATAATTTTGATCCCCTTAATTCCTAATGTAAAACACTGAATCTTCTCTATTGATTTTCAAACTTGTCTCTTCATTTGAATCACCTGCAGAATTAGAGAGTAAAAAACAGAGAATAGGGATGTATGGTAAACGTATTATGTATGTAATATATTATACATCTTACACATGTATATAATTGTGTATGCATTCGTGTGTAAATTATGTGTATGCATTAATGTGTATGTATATATGTGTGTGTTTGTGTGTGTGTATATAGTAGAACATGACTGAAAGGTCATCAGTCATGTTTATATAGTAGAACATGACTGAAAGGTCATCAGTCATGTTTATATATTTAAGAAGAAACAGAACAAACATTGATATATAGTTAAGTAAATTGAGTAATTCATTTTCCCCCAATTTATTTAAATTTTTAAAAATTACCCATTTCTCTGACCCCCAACCTCACCTCTGGGGACCACCAATCTATTGTCTGCATGTATGAGCTTGCAGAATATATATTTTTTTTCATGGACTCCTTATTCTGTCTCATTATTTCATATGGCTGCACATATTGCAAATACCACACTGTTTTAAGTATAGTTTTATAATATAGCTTGGAATACCAAATTATTTTAATTATAGTTTTGTAATATAGTTTGGAATCGGGCAGCGTGATATTTTCACCTTTGTTCTTTCTCAAGATTGTTTTGGTTATTTGAGGTCTTTTATGATTCTATGAAAACTTTAGGTCTGTTTAGTCTATTTCCATGAAAAATGCCATTGGAATTTTAATAAAGATTGCACTGAAATCTGTAGACTTCTTTGCATAGTATGGACATTTCAACAATATTAATTCTTCCAACTCATGAATATGAAATATATTTCCATTTATTTGTGTCTTCTTGCATTTTTTCATTAATACCTTCTGGTTTTCAATATATACAGGTCTCTCACCACCTTGATTAAATTTATTTCTAAGCATTTTATTTTTGATACAATTGCAAATGGGATTGTTTTCTTAATTTCTCTTACTGATAGTGTATTATCAGTGTGTAGAAATGCAACAGATTTTTGTGTATCAATTTTATGTCCTGTAAATTTACTGAATTGCTCTACTAGTTATTAAATTTTCTGACAGAGTATTTGGGGTTTTCTATATAATTATATACTGTCTGCAAATAGTGACAATTTTATGTATTCCTTTGCCATTTGAATGCCTTTTGCTTCCTTTCCTGGCTAATTGTTGACTGACTGACATACATGTAAATTTAACAGACCAGCCCCCTACCTTCAAAATGAGATAATTTTGTAAGATATGTACTTTTCTCCCAAATCAGGCCAAGGCTAGAAGGTACCTAAAAACATACTTGTGCAAAGCTTTCCCAGTTCTATATTCTGTTTTTCCTTAACACAACTGTCTTAATTATATGTGTTTAAATTACAGCATCAGATTTTGTTTCTAGTTAATCAAACTTTGTGTCCCAAAGCATAAGCTGTGCTCCCTCTATCATATCTTGGACTGAACTAAAATATCTATAGTGCTTTAGGTATTTCTTTTGAGGAAACTTCATTTTTCAGTGGAGAACAAATAAATGGAGAGTTAGCTTTAGCTAAAGGAAAATGGAATCCAGAGATTTTTCTGTTGTTATTTCTGTGTTGTTTAAGATGAATTTCATCAAGTTTGTGTGTGTGTGTGTGTGTGTGTGTGTGTGTGTGTGTAGTTTAAAGGATTCTGGACAATTGAGTATTCATTAAAAATTCTAATGAAAACACTTTTAAATAAAACTTTGGGAAAAAGTGTATTATATACATATGAGAAATTGGAAAAGATCTAGTTAATTTATACTTGTAGTAGAGTTAAACTTTACACAGTTATTAAGGTGTGAAAATAATATAGCATGTTTGCATTCCAGAGTTGACCTCATCATTCCCTAGGGTCCCCATTAACAATGATTCTGGAAGATATTGGATTTTATGATTAAAAATATGTGTATCAACATTCCATTACCAGCTAGGTTTAGACTATTGCTCTTCCTGAGGACAGCTAAAGAATTAATGTACTTGAATTCACAGAAAGCTTCCAAAGCATGGAAAGTGCAGGGCTACATTCCAGAAAGAGAAGTGAGAGAGGTGATATTTGTAGTCCCCCTTTCCTGGGAGTCATTTGGATATCTTGGATCTCAGTAGGTGGCTGGAAATGTGGATCTCATACCTGTGACAGATTGCTGCTACAGGAATGATATGTTGATGGGAATGCAAACTTGTGCAGTCGCTCTGGAACACAATGTGGAAGCTCCTCAAAAAATTAAAGATAAAACTAGCCTATGAACCAGCAATAGCACTACTAGGATTTATCCAAAGGATACAGGAGTGTTGATGCAGAGGGGCACATGTACCCCAATGTTTATCACAGCACTTTCAACAATAGCCAGATTATAGAAAGAACCCAGATGTCCATCAACTGATGAATGGTTTATATATACAATGGAATACTACTTGGCAATGAGAAAGAATGAAATCCTGCCATTTGCAATTATGTGAATGGAACTCAAGGATATTATGTTAAGTGATGTTAAGTCAGAGGAAGACAGAATCATGTTTTCATTCATATGTGGAATTTGAGAAACTTAACATAAGGTCATGGCGGAAGAGAAGGAGAAAAATAGTTTCAAACAGAGAGGGAGGCAAACCATAAGAGACTCTTAAATTCAAAGAACAAACAGGGTTGATACGAGGGGTGGGGGAGAGAGGAAAATGGGTGATGGGCATTGAGGAGGACACTTGTTGGGATGAGCACTGGGGGTTGTATGTAAGCAATGAATAATGGGAATTTACCCCCTAAATGAAGAGCACACTGTATACACTCTATGTTAGCTAACTGGACAATAAATTATATTTTAAAAAATCAACAACAAAAACTGTGCAGCCCTCAAGGACACACTGATTTTGCCTCAGAATATTGGGCAAATTCAGAAAGTCTGCATAGATGAGTAAACACCAAAGGTGAGTGAGGTAATACTAACAGCTCCAAACAAAATTAAAATCTGCAAAAATGTGAAAATATTCTTCATGGGCATGGGAAGCTAACTAAGCAATGATGATGTGGATGCTGTGGTTCCTGAGAGAAGAAATATTATTATGGAAAATTCCACATCAAACCAGGTTTTTCTCTGAGTGCATTTCACAGTTTACAGCCTGGAGTCTTAACAAGAAGTTGACTGTATCTGGCCTAGAGTCCTAGCAGGAGGCAGGTGGGACTTAAGCTTTCAATTTCACAGGAACTGGAGGGACAAAACCTTACAAAGAAAGAACCACAAAAGACCTGCTCTGAACAAGATACTTAAAAATATGTGTTGTTGCCCTCAACATGTTTAGCCAGTTCCTAAGCTATAAATGCATAGGAAGAGACTCCAAGAAAAAAGAAAATAGTATCAGGACATTAAAGAATTTAGCAGAGAATTCAGCAACTTTGTGGTACTAGCATTACAGAGGTTGGAATGTAAGGTCTGCCAAGGTGGTGGGGCCCAGTAAACACCCTAGGCTTTCAGTTAGATATAATAAGCCCTAAAGTAGGCTGAATGGAAATATTATCAGCAGAAACAGAGTCTAAAACTCTACAAAAACTCTATGATTTCACATAGAAAGCCTTTAGTATGGAAATATTATCTGAAAAACACTTGAAACAATAAAGGAAAAGATTTTCTGAAGCTTTTAAAATTTATAACTTAAATGTAATATACTTCACAATCAATCAGTCAGTCAGTCAATAACAAGACAAAGGTATCAACAAAATGGCAGAGTAGGTGCCTCCTAACTCCTGTCCCTCCACACGAACATTGAAAAACAAGCAAAAGTTGTCAGAACCAACCTTGTTAGAACTTTAGATAAGGTCAAAAGGTTTGTAACATTAAGCAAACACTGAATAAAAAAAAAAGAAGCAAATAAAAATGTTCCTGGCATTCAAGAAAATCTCTGTCAAAATTCTATTTGAATGAAAGCTAAAGGCACAGAGACTTCAGTGACCACACATAATGCAGAATATATTTTTGAAAAAAGAACAGTTTGGAAAAAGGAAACTAAAGAAGCAGGTGATAGAAGCCTTAAAGAACCAAGAACACCAAACCTTGGGGAAAAGGAAAAAAATGATTTCTGTAGTTACTCCATTATAATATTCAAGTATTCTGTTTTCAACAGAATGCCACAAAAAATACAAAGATGGAGGAAAATGTGGCTCCAATTATGGGAAAATGTGACCCCAATTATAGGAAAAATACAAATAAACAAAAAACACCTTCTAAGAAAAACAAAGATTTTATTTCCTAAACAAAGATTTAAGTTAATTACCTTAATTATGCTCAAAGAGCTAGAGGGAACCATGGAAATCTGAAAAATACTGCAAGAAAAAAACATGGGAGTAAAAAAACATGAATTATAAAAAGGAACCAAATAAATATCCAGAGTAAAAACAATTGGATTACAAAATGCGTTTTAGAAGTGTTCACTGATTGTTCTCAAGCTCTTCTACAAAACTGAAGAAGGAACACACTCTGAAGCCAGAATTATCTTGATACCAAAGACTGATAAAAATACCACATGAGAATAAGCTTATAGACAATCATTTAGATGCAAAAATCCTACACAAAACTATTAGCAATTGATTCCAAGAACACATTAAAAGTATTATATACCATAGTTAAGTAGGATATCCCATAAACACAAAAGTTGTTTAGCATAAAAAATAAGTGTATGTAATATATCACATTAATAGAATGAGTGAAAAAAAAAGCATGTTCATCTGAACTGACACATAAAAGGCATTTGACAAAATTTAATATCCTTCATGATAAAAAAGCTTTCAGAATACTAAAACGAGGGGGCACATGAGTGACTCAGTCGGTTAAGCTGTGACTTTAGCTAGGGTCATGATCTCGTGGTCAGTGAGTTTGAACCCTGCATCAGGCTCTGTGCTGACAGCTCAGAGCTTGGAGCCTGCTTCAGATCCTGTGTCCCCCTGTCTCTCTGTCTCTCTGCTCCACCCCCCCCTCCCCGCCTCAGCTCACGCTCCTTCTCTCTCTGTCTCTCAAAAAATAAATAAACGTTAAAAATTTCTGAAACAAAATAATACTAAGGCTAGGGATGCCTGGGTGGCTCAGTCTGTTAAGCCTTGAACTTCGGCTTATCTCACAATCTCATGGTCCTGGGTTCAAGTGCTTCATCGTGCTCTGCACCAACAGTGCAGTCTGCTTAGGGGTTCTCTCTCTTTCCCTCTGTTTCTGCCCCTTTCCCAGCCTCATGCACGCATGCACACACACAGACATAGACACACACACTCTCTCTCACGAAATAAATAAACTTAAAAATATACTAAAACTGGAAGGAAAGTTTGTCAATGTGATAAGGGACATTAATGGCTATCTCCATAATCAATGGTGAAAGACTGAAAGCTCTTCTCTAAGATTAAAAACAATGCCGGGATGCCTGCTTCCACCACTGCTATTCAACGTTGTATGGCAAGTTCCAGCCAGAGCAATTAGATAAGAAAAAAATGTATTAAATTCCTCCAAATTGGAACGTAAGAGGTAATACTATATTTATTCATATACAACATGATTATATGTAATATAATGCAATATAATATATCTACATATATATTATATTAAATTTTTATATTTTAATATGCTTTTTAAAGTTTATTTTGAAAGAGAAAGAGACACGGGGCCAGGGGCAGAGAGAAAGGAAGAGAGAGAGAGAGAATCCCAATCAGGCTCCACACTGTCAGCATGAGCTGTCACAGGGCTCATGAACCGTGAGATCATGATCTGACCCAAAATTGAGAGGCCAAAGCTTACCCGACTGAGCCATCAGTGTTTACTATTTTCGAAAATAGTAGTTTTGAGGGGCGTTCCACTCCTGATATCCACTCATGTCATGGTCTCATAGTTTGTGGGCCCCAGCCCCATGTTGGGCTCTGTGCTGACAGTGTAGCACCAGCTTGGGATTCTCTCTCTCCTTCTCTCTCTGTCTCTCACCTACTTACTCTCAAAATAAATAAATAGTTTTTAAAAATAAATAAAAAGAGTAGTTTAGATACAGCAGAAAACATGTTTAGTCAATTGGAGAAGAGTCAATTAAAAGAAAATATCCTCAAAGAATTACAGACAGGAAAAAGTGAAATACTTGAAAAACAAGTTTTGTGAGAAGTTAGAAATAGCAAGGATATCTAAATAGAGGTGATAGGAGTGCTGGGAGATGAAGGAACAGAATGGTAGCAAAACAATATTTGAACAGATGTTACCAAGGATTCTCCAGAACTGATAGAAAATATAAAATGGCATAATTTAAGAAGTTCTTAAACTTGAAAGCAGGAAGCATACTAACATTACCCTCAGTATTAAAAAGTATACGTATCCATGTTGTATTATATTATACCCTACGTTAACATATTAACTCTTCCTGAAAAATGCAGAGATTTATACAAATTTATTTAAATATCATACCTGAAATATTGTTACATGTTTATAACTACAAAGCATTATTAATTTACTACTATTGTCATTTAATTATATGAGACATTGTGTCTTAAAGACACAAAAGAAATGTTTATACTGTCTGACTGGGCTGTATTGATGCCTGTGTGTCTCAAATAATTTATTTTTATTTTTATTTTCCTCCTCCCTAAGAATGAATTATCTAAGTGCTCAAAGCAATTCAATTTGAAAAGGATTATGCAAGAGAAAAATTAAAGGAAAAAGGCATTCAAGGAATTCCATCTTTGTAATTGAAAATTATTATTCAGGTTTTTTTTTTAACTCCATTTTTCTTAAAAAATAATGAATAGAATTTGCCTAGGGCAGTCTAAGGTTCTGGTTACATGTCTATAATGGACAATGTCTGAAGTAAAATAATGCAAAGACCATGTCTAATTCCTGCTTCTATGAACACTACCATCCAACCACTTCTAAAATTTGCTAATGGCTTTCATATAATCATGGAAAAAAGCTGTTCCTATTGAGTGTAACTGAATTGATTTAAAGGCATTGACCTTGATATATTTCTTCAGGAAAATGGAAAATTGTCTCATCTGAAACACTTGGTTTATTATATACAATGTTGCACATGCTTCTCGGCTTTTAATCAAGAATTATGAGCAGGTGAGGGAAAAGATAACATTGCTCAATAAATCTGGCTTGCATAGGAAAATGCCATGATCATATATTTTGGTCAATAAGCAGAGGAGGACTTTTGCTAATCTTCTGGGTTGCCTCATAACTAACGGGTTCGGCGTAAGGATTGTGAAAAAGATATACAGTAATCCTCCTCCTTGTACTATACCTGGCGTAGAATTAGCACAGGTATCACTGTCACTGCTGTTGATGCTGCCATTTTTATTATGTGTACTACATGTTTTTTATCTTGAAAAAATACCACATCTAGGATATTCCTATCCCAAAGCAATCATCTCTTTAGATTAGATGATTATGTAAACTACATATTTGTCCTTACTGTGCAAAAAGTGAGGCTTTCTTATTAAATATACTGAGTGCCCTTATCTAGACTTAATTAGCTTTGATTTTTCTCTAAGGGGTATACCGATTTCAGATGATTATAGAAACATGTATCATGTAAATTAGTCCGGATGTAAGTCATGAAGCTGGGTAGAGGGAAAAAAAATGATCATACGGTTCTCAAAAAGATGTAAATATTTAAACTAATTGTATGAAACAGCAAATGGTATAATGGAAATTTCTCTAAGAACCACCAATGTATATGTCAGATACTTTCACATACAGTATCATTTACTCCTTACAGCAATACTCTTACTTTTTTTTTTCATTTATATGTATGAGACTACTGAGTTTAAGTATATTAGGCAACATGTCCAAGTATCTTAGTTCAGGATGCTATAATGAAGTACCATAGATTGAGTGGCTTATGAATAGTAGAAATTTATTTATCTTAGTTCTGGAGACAGGGAGGCCAAGACTCCTGTCTGGAGACAGGTGTTGGCATAGTTGAGTTTGGGTGAGGGGCCTCTTCCGGGTTGCAGACTGCCAACTTCTGATCCTCACATGGTGGAAGGAGTGAG
This sequence comes from Suricata suricatta, assembly GCF_006229205.1. Taxonomy (NCBI): domain Eukaryota; kingdom Metazoa; phylum Chordata; class Mammalia; order Carnivora; family Herpestidae; genus Suricata; species Suricata suricatta. Next base: position 52,405,875 of record NC_043714.1, read on the forward strand.
GGGGCTCTTCAGGGTCTCACTTAAAAGAGCACTGGTGTCTTTCACCGGAGTGTAGTTCCTCTGACCTAATCAGCTACCAAAGCCTCACCTCCAAATACCTTCACATTGGGGGTTAAGATTACCTCAGATAATTTGGGTGAACATAAACATTCCATCCTATAGCACCAAGGTTACAGCCAGTACATAGCAACATTAAGAGTTTCAGTCTGTGTATGATCTTATGCTTTATGCTTTATGTATTAATACTATAATTTCTTATTTTTGAAAAGAAACAGAGAGAATAAAGGCTTACAGATAGTAATGGGGATATAAGCGAAAGTGCAGATTTACAGTTCACAGAGCACAGTAGCAATCAATGAGAAATAATGGCTAAAAGGATTTTGAAACAAAGATTTTGAACTTCAATATCAGGGAGGTTGATGATCTAGTTGTTTAAATAACTCTTTGAGGACTTTCTGTTTGAACACAGTGAATTAAGGAATTTAACTTAAATTGTTCTGCACAGTAGTATATGATATATCTGTTTCAGTTGGTTAACCAATATTGACAAATGATATAAATATTGACAAATTATCCATATTTCATTGAATATTTCCTTAAGTTTTATCTATTTTTACTTTCTGTTATGGGATCCCATCCAGAAAGCCACTTTTTATTTAGTTCTCTTATCTTCATAGGCTTTTTTGGCAGTGATGTTTCTCAGACTTACTTTGTTTTTAAGAGTCTCATGCTCTACCAACTGAGCTAGCCGGGCGCCCAAACTTACTTTGTTTTTAATGACTTAGAACTTGGTGAAAAGTTCTTAGACATGACAATAAAGACACGGTATATAAATGAAAAATAATAAATGGATTTTTTTCAAATTGAAGTTTTGTACTATGAATGATTTTGTGTAAAGGGTGGAAAGATGAGCTACAAACTTACAAAAAATATTACCAAACCACATATCTGATAAAGGACTTCTATATAGAATATAGTCTCAAACTCCAAAATGAAAAAAAAAACCAAATGATCAAAATTATGAAGACAAAGTGACATTTCACTAAAGAGAACATATCGGTTGCAAATAACCAAATGGAAAGATGATTAACATCACTATCCATTAGGCAAATTCAAATTAAAACCATGATAAAATATCAGTATACACTTATTAAAGCAGTGCTGATGAGGATGAGAAGACATTATCTCTCATGAATTTCTGGCCAGAATGTAAAATGATACTACCACTATGAAAAATAGTTCGTCAATTTTGTAAAAACACCACACATACATAGTTGATACATAGTTTACCAAGAGCACTCCTTGATATCTATCTTGAGAAAACAAAAAATTTATGTCCAGATAGAAAGCTAATAGGATTGTTTATAGTAGCTTTATTTGTAATAGCCAAAATTTGGAAACAACCAGAATGTCCTTAATAGTGAATAGTAAAGCTAAACGTTGTACACTGACACGATAAGTAAGAACTAACTACTGATACACATAAAATCTCTGATGGGTAACAAGGATATTGTGCCCTTCCCTGAGGTCACATTATGATTCCATTTATATAATATTCTCAAAACGACGAAAGTAAGAGACAAAACAGATTAGAGGTTAGGAATGCTGGTGTTGGGCAAGTGGGGAGTATAAATATAAAGGGTTAGTATGAGGGCGGTCTTGCTGGTATGACACATATCTATGTCCTGATTACAGTATGGATTTTACAAATCTACACATATGAAAAAATAAACTAGAATTATATACAAACATGTACCCTCATCAATTTCCTGGTTTTGAGATTGTACTATAATCTTATAAGATTTATCCATTGGGAGAAACTGCTAGCAGGTGAGGTTTACTGATGAACTTAGGGACACAAATAATTATTCAAGCCAAGATTGGAGTGTTTTAACCAAACTGATATTAATTTATTACTTAATTCTGAAAAATAATTTTATGAGAAAGAGGAGGCAATCTTTCTCTCATTTGCCATTTGTGTTGATATTTTTTAGAAAGCCTGGCAACTCCCATATATTGAGTTATTCTGAACACAGTTACACATTTTTATTTTTAAGTTTTTTTGCTTCATTTCCATTGCATATCAGATGAATTTCAAAATCACACATATTTTGTAAATCAAATGAAGAAAATAGTAAGCAAATAATCTGAAGACATAAGAGACTTCCTCATTGCTTTGTACTTAAACATAATAAAGAAGTTGATTTGATTAGAGCAGCTGTGATTCCAGCTCCCTACAAATTATGCAGAGATAAGAAGAGAGCAACCTCATTTCCAGTTGAGATTGAATCTATATTCATACTTTGTTTTAACATAATGAAAAAAAAAATAATATTATCAGGTGCATACTCTCTGCTTGATGTCAAAAGGCAGTCTGCTGAGGGGCACCTGGGTGGCTCAGTGTGTTGAGTGTCCAACTTCGGCTCAGGTCATTGTCTTATGGTTCCTGGGTTTGAGCCCCATGTCAGGCTCCGTGCTGACAGCTCAGAGCCTGGAACCTACTTTGGATTCTTTGTCTTCCTCTCTGCCCCACTGCACTTGCTCTCTCTCTCTCTTTCTCTCACTCTCTCAAAAATAAATTAATAAAACATTAAAAATATATTCTGCTGAATTAATCACCATTAATGTAAGTTTTTCTAAAAAGAACAACTTGTTTTTTTATTTATTTGTGCTTTTCTGGATTCTGTTGATCAAAACTTTCTTTCTGATGAAACAGTGGATTTAATTATTTTATAATTTTAATAATGGTAACATAAATGTCTTATATTCATCAAAATGTCATTTACTATCATAATACTAAGCACTTAGAACAATGACTCCTTTTATTTGGATACTTATTAGATCAGAATTTATAGTGCTTTACAAGTATTCTATTTTGCCATTCTATTTTTTTTTTCATTTTTAAAGGATTGAGGTCTGAATCACGTATGCTTTTATTTTATTTTATTTCATTTTCATATTTTATTTTGTTTTATTTCAGAAGAAGTGAGAGCAAGGTAAAGGGGCTGAGAGGGAGAGACAGAGAAAATCTCTTCTAGGATCTCAGGATTATGACCTGAGCTGAAATCAAGAGCTGAACACTCACCTGAGCCACCCAGTTGGTTGCCCCTTGCCATTCTATTTTTATTAATTCCCAATATCACTCTTTTTAAAGAAAAAAGTATTATACCTTTTTAACTTCTTGTTCACTATATTGTATTATTACCTTATATTATAGAAAAAGTTCTATAGCCCAACTATATTTGTGCATTCCTTGAAAACTGAATTGAATGTTTACCACAGGGGAAGATACTCGATCCTCACTGATTAAAGGATTTTTTATATTTTTATGGTATAGGATACCAGACAGTACTCTCTGATGGCCATTGTAGCTTTGTAGTCTAACTACTTACATCCATTAAAAGGTAAATGCCCGGTTAGTTAGAACCTTAAAGTGGAGATGCGAATAGAAGATGCATGGAAATAGAGTATTTCACACATCCATATCTTTGTTTCTTTTTATTCTGCTTTCCTGTCTTTGCCCCTCAAATCTTTAGAGTGTTTTAATTAAAGAGTAACTCTTCATACTATTACCATAAGTGACTAAATTGCAAAAGAAAGTGTTCACTGATACTGGTGTTAAGAGAACAGAGATATGCTTGCTTTTGGCTGTTACTGTTTTCCTGGCAAATAAATTCTCCTTTGATATGTGGCATAGGCCCACGTATTTAACACCTCATAATTACAGAACTGAGTTGTATTATAGCTCCAGCTATCAACTTTTTCCCAATTGGAAAGACAAAGTAGTCTCTCAAGTCTCTTTTATTATCTTCTATACGTAGTACATATTTCACTTTACTTACTGATGACATAAAGTGTTCCCTTGGGTAGTTGTTCTTTTGAAAAAGAGCTCAATATCTCCTATGAGCCTATACAAAATATTAGCTCATTAAAATATATCAAAGAATGCAGGACTTCCTTTTGAGTCTATAAGGAAAAACAATTTCTATGCTGGAAGCTGACAAGATAACCTAAGTCATGTTTATCCAGATAACATTATAATATATTTTAGCTTCCTTTATTTTGAAAATTTTTCTGCTGACCTCCTCTCAATATTAAAGCAAATGCCATATGTATGTAACAAATAGTATATAATGATATGAAAAATATGAAATTTCATTCATTTTTCAGTTTCCTCACAACTACCTTATCTCCTCAAGAAAAACTTGGATCTTTATTGTAAAAGCATATTCCATTTTCACATATTCAGTAGTATCCAGGTAATTGTTAAAACAGCTTACTAAACATGAATATTTATTATGAGTTCAGCATATAACCTAGTACTATTAAAAAATGGAAAGGTGGGAAACTGAAGACATAGACAATTTAGCCTTGCACCCTCAGTGGGCGTGGGGGTACCTTGGGCAGGAAAGAGACTCCTGCTCTTACCTCGGAATAGCAGATCTCATTTTGCTTTGGTTCAGGATTCTGACAGTGTCTCTCACAGGAGCAGAAATTTTTTGCATCTACTCCTCCCTCAAAGGCAGTTATTAGGAACTGAATTGTGTCCCCCTAAAATTCAAATGTTGAAGCTCTAACTCCCAAAGTATTGGTATTTGGAGATGGGGCTTTGGGGAAGTAATTAGTTTTATTATTTACTTTTTTTTTACAGTTTTGATTTGAAATAATGAATCTTTTGGATTTGGTAATCAAAAATCTATAATCTATCTCAAAATACAAATGCTTTCAGCTTTTTGTCTTTTTATTTATTTATTTATTTATTTAATATAATGTATTGTTGAGTTGGCTAACATACAGTGTATACAATGTGCTTTTGGTTTTGGAGGTAGATTCCTCTGAGGATGGAGTCCTTCATAATGGGATCTATGCCTTTATATAAAGAGGCACCAGAGAGCACTTCCTCTCTCCCTCTGTACCCTCCACTGTTCCCCCACCCCCACTTTTCTCTGTGTGTGCGTCTCTGTGTCTCACTCTCTCTCTCTCTCATTGCCATAGATACACACCAAGGAAAGGCCATATGAGCACACAATGAAAAGGCAGCTATTAACAAGACAGGAGGAAGGGCATCACCAGAACTCAACCATGTTGGCACCCTAATATCAGACTTCCAGACTCCATAATTGTGAAAAATGAATTTCAGTTTATGATATGTATTGTGGCCCAAATAGACATAGACAGAAAGGCATGTTTCCATGGGACCTAAGTGATTCTGATCAAGGTATCCATGAGCACAATTGGAGAAACAAACACTAGCCTAGGTGCCGTGATCACAGTAAGCATTTACTATATACATTCTCAAGGCAAAATGTGGGTCATAAGACATAGGATTAAGACAAAGAATTTGCATGTATAGTAGGACAAAATGCACAAAGAATTAAAAATTTTATCTTAGACTACAGGAGATCCTAATATCTGTCAAAGCATTAGGGAATAGACATCATCTCTCTTTCTAGGAAAGATATAGCAGGTTTCTAGAGAATGGCTGAATGAAGAGCCAGCCTCATTAGGGACATAAACATGTTTTAAACTATACTCATTCTGTCCCAGCAATATTGTCACCCTTACTCTAAGTTGCCATTCTAATTAAGCAGCATTGCCATTGGTTCAATATCTAAATTATGTCTTCATGAATTTACATTCCTTAAAGTATTCATGACCTAGTATTGTGCTATCTTATTTGTAATCAGCAATCCATGTAATTCCTATCTACCTTTTTAAAATTTTGTTTAATGTTTTATTTATATTTGAAAGAGACAGAAACAGAGTGCAAGCGAGGGAAGGGCAGAGAGACAGAGACAGAATCTGATGCAGGCTCCAGGCTCTGAACTGTCAGCTATCAACTGTCAGCACAGCCTGACACAAGGCTCAACCCCACAAGCAGTGAGATCATGACCTGAGCTGAATGAAGTCAGATACTTAACTGAGCCACCCAAGCACCCCTTTTATAAAATTTAATTCCAGTATAGTTAATGTACCATGCTATATTAGTTTTAGGTGTACGATTCAGTGATTCTGCAATTCTATACATTACCTTGCGCTCATCATGATAAACATACTCTTAATTTCCTTCACCTTTTCCATTCATTCACCTACCTCCCCTCTGGTAACCCTCACTTGTTATCTATAATGAAAAGTTTGATTTTGGGTTTGTGTATTTTTTCCTTGTTTGTTACATTTCTTATATCCCACATAATGGTGAAATTCTATGCTATTTGTCTTTTTCTGGCTTATCCCACTTTACATTATACTCTCATTATATACTCATTATACATCCGTGTTGCTGCAAATGGCAATATTTCGTTATTTTTCATGGCTGAATATTTCATTCTCTCAGTCTCTCTCTCTCTCTCTCTCTCTCTCTCTCTGTCTCCATACACACACACACACACACACACACACACACACATCTCATTTATCTATTCATCTTTCAAATATATTTTGTTCAGCACAGCTAAATATATTTTGTTCAGTTTTCTAGTTTTTTATGGTTTATAGTAGATATGGTCTCAGTTACTTCATCATGACCTAAAGGAAACATCCTCATAAGTTTTTGATTAATCAAGTATATAAAGATTTTAAAGCATTAATATTTTAATTGATTACTTCTCTGTCAGTCTGTTGTAAACTAGTTCATCATTCTTGAAGTGAAATCAAAACCTATTCTTAGCAAAACTCTCCAACTTATTGGTTTGCTTTACAACATTTTACTTGGATAAGGGCTATGATATTAAAACATAAATAACATCAAGAACCGTAGATGGGGGGCGTCTGGGTAGCTCAGTCGGTTAAGTGTCTGACTTTGGCTCAGGTCATGATCTCGTGGTTTGTGATTTTGAGCCCCGTGTCGGGCTCTGTGATGACAGCTCAGAGCCTGGAGCCTGCTTCAGATTCTGTGTCTCCCCCTCTCTCTGCTCCGGCCTGCTCATGCTCTGTCTCTGTCTCTCAATAATAAATAAAAACATTAAAAAACTTTTTAAATATAGAACCTTAGGACAATTTTCATAAATAATATATTACATGAATGTGTTAGATAAAATATGCTAAAATGAATTATTAATAATACTATAATAGTGTATCGAGTTGAGTAGATTAAATTCATGTTTATGCACAACTTTAATGCAAACTTATTTGGAAGTAAGAATTTTGCAGATGTGATTGAATTAAGATGAGGATATAGTGGATTAAAGTGAGCCTTAAATAATGACTGGTGCCCTTAAAGAAAATAGGAGGAGACACACAGAGACACAGAAAAGAAAGCCATGTGGAAACAGAGACAGAGACTGGGTTTATGCTGCCACAAATCAAGGTACTCCACAGGATTCTGGGAGACACCATGAGCTAAGAAGCAGGAAAAGATTCTTCCCTTGATGCTTCAGAGAAAGCATAAGCCTGACAACACCTTGACTTCAGATTTCTAGCTTTGAGAATTATGAGAGAATAAGTTTCTTTTGTTGTCAACTGCTGAGCTTGTGGAAATTTGTTAGGACAGTTTTAGGAAACCAAAACAAATAAGAACATTTAGACTATAGAAATTATTCTTATACCAGATTTATAGTTAAAGACACTGAGGGAAAGGGAATTTAAGTAGTTTTTCCAAGAACAATTGCTCAGAAGATTTTACAAAAACAAAGATAGATGAAAATGTTATCCCTTTTAAAATCATCTTCTTGCACAATGTTCAAGAATTAAAGCTACCATTATCATACATTGTCAGAGTGAATACTTTTATGTGTCACTCCATAAGATTATTTCTAACGTAATGTGTCACAACTAACATGACCTCTTTTTCCTTTATCATGGACAAATTTTACTTTGTCTTTATTTGAAATTCAGAAGTAGAACTATAATTAGTCTACATTAATAGTCATATGCAGGAAAGGGGAAAGAGAAAGTGAAAGAAAGATGATTTTGATTCTGATTGGTAATAAATACTTAGTAAAGTTTTGAAAATCATATGGTATGCTTTGCTCTTTTTTAGTATGTTCTTCTTCCTTGAATGTTTGTCTTGCAAAATGTGTTTATGTGTTTTGTTATTCAATTAAACAAGTAGAATTGCTCTCCTCTATAATGATAATAGTTAATTTACTTTGAATTTGATGAAATATGGCTCAGTCAGTTAAGCGTCCGGCTTCGGCTCAGGTCATGATCTCATGGTTCGTAGGTTTGAGCCCCACGTTGGACACTGTGCTGCCAGCTCAGAGCCAGGAGCCTGTTTTCGGATTCTATATCTCCCTCTCTCTCTGACCCTCTCCTGCTCATGCTGTCTCTGTCTCTCAACTCAAAAATAAATAAAAAACATTAAAAAAATTAAAAAAATTGAATTTGATGAAATCTACAGGTTTTTAACTGATGTATAGTTTTCATTCAAAGTAATTATGATGATCTTTTTTTTATAATATCCAATGATTGCTCATATATGAAATTTCAAGGCATAATGTCTACTGAGTTGACTATAAAGATATTATATAATTAATTTTGTTGTCATAACCCACTCTTCAGTTTCTCTGAAATTATAAATAATAACTTCTCATATATTTCTCAGAGTCTAATTTAGACAAGTTTTCATATCAATTTCTTTCAGTTTTATGGATATCAGTTAGATATTAAACATTTAACATATCATTCTTCTTCAGAGAAGACAGAAGTGATTTTTTCTTGATTTTATTTATTAAAAATAATTCCCCACACCCCATTCTGAAGTGTTACTGTTTCAAAACAATACATCAAGCATTGGATTATATATGAGTTTATTTCTGGAATCTCTTCTCCTCCGTTGGTCTGTTTGAAGACAGAAGTCATTTAACCTTAGCAGAGAGGACAGTATTGAAATAAAATATGAAATGCATCTTTTATTTGAACTTTATATATGTTACAGCTATTTTTGTGACTGGCTATTATGTCTGTTTTTAAAGTGAGCACATATAAAACTTTGTTGATTAATTTGGATACTTAAGATAGAATCTTATTTATATTCCAGTAGAGTCAGAGGATTTTGGAAATGGACTAGCTTAGTGCCTATTAAAGTGAGCTTTGCATAATTCCCCCTGACTTTTCCAAAGAACAACTTTCTTTTGTTATCTTTATGCTGTCTATAAAATCCCTAACCAAAGGGTCAGATTGAAGAATATGTTTTACTGAAGGCACATGATGGATTCATAGAGCGAAAAAATTGGAGAACTACTAAAACTCAACATTTTTTTCCTAATAAACTGAATGTTTAGTATTCTGTTATAACTTGGAAGTTTTATGACATTAATGATTTATTTTAAGGTGTATTATATTTCACCCCAATACCAAAATCAGATAAAGACACCACTAAAAAGAGAACTACAGACCAATAACCATATTGAATCTAGATGCAAAAATCCTCTACAAAATACTAGCAAACCAAATCCACAATACATTTAAAAAAAATCATTCACCACAATCAAGTGGGAGTTAATCTTGAGTTGTAAGGGTGTTTCAATATTTGTAAATCAATCTATGTGGTACATAACTTCAGTAAGAGAAAGGATAAAAACCATATGGTCATTTCAGTAGATGTAGAAAAAGGATTTGACAAAGTACAGCATTCATTCATAATAAAAGCCCACAACAAAGTGGGGTTGTAGGAAATACACCTCAACATAATAAAGTCCATGTATGAAAGCCCTACAGCTAAATTCATCCTTAATGGGGAAAACTTACAGCTTTTCTTCCACAATCAGGAACAAGATAAGGATGTCCATCTCACCACTTTTATTCACTATAGTACTAGGAATCCCAGCCACAGCAGTCAGAAACCAAAAAGTAATAAAAGGCATCCAAATCAATAAGGAAGAAGTGAAACTTTCACTATTTGGATATGATATGATACCATATGTGGAAAACCCAAAACACTCCACCAAAAAGTTACTCGAACTGATGAACAAACTCAGTGAAGTTATAGGATACAGAATAAATGTACAGAAATCTGTTGCGTTTGTTGTATACAATAATACTGAAGTAGTAAAAACAGAAATTAAGAAAACAATGCCATTTACAACTGCACCAAAAATGTAAGGTACCTAAGAACAAACCTAATCAAAGTGGTGAAAGACCTGTTCTCTGAAAATTACAAAACATTGATGAAAAAAAATGAAAAGGACACAAATAAATGGAAAGTCATTCCACGTGCATATATTGGAAGAACAAATGTCTAGACTGCCCCAAACAAGCTACATGTTCACTGCAATCCCTATCAAAATAATACCACCATTTTTCACAGAATTATAACAAACAGTTCTAAACTTTGTATGGAACCAGAAAAGAACTATGAGATCATTACCTGAGTCAAAACCAAGAGCTGGATGTTTAACCAACAGAGCCACCCAGGAGCCCCTAAAATACTTTTTTGACTAACATATCGTATAATGAAAAATTCTATTATTTGTATTTTAGATATATTTAAGCTTATTTTGTATAATACATTTAGACATGAAATATTTAGACATGAAAATTATCCTAATAATGTATTATCTCATTGGAAACTATGTTTCTAAGTTGTTATATTTTTCCACTTATTTATTTGTGACTAGACTCTGATCGAGAAACCTAAGTTAAAGGTGGCTAAACAAACTCACGAGGCTTCTTTTTCAAATAACAAAATGTTGCGAAGGTTCTGTTCCATATGGTTTCTGTTTCTGTTTCTTCTACCGTGTTATTTCACCTTTTGCTGGAAAGTTGTCCATATTTACTTTTTCAAAGATGATTTCTGGAATATTTAGAATGCATATCTCAGGAAAAAGACAAACTCCAAGGAGAAATTTTCTTTTAATCAATTGAGATGAAATTGGTACACAACTCATATGTTTAGCCTCTATTTGTGTGAATCTATGTATATAGTCAGAAGTAACAGTTTTTTAAAAAAGGAAAATATATTATGTATATTTCCATATGCATAGATTAACTCTCTTGCCAAGGAAGAAAATAAAAGCAATTTTAATCAACATTTCCACAATTAATTATAAGGTTTTCTAGAATTTAATCTATACATATTAATTCTATACTAGAGAATGTTAGTTTTCATGCACATTATATTAAATATAACTAATTTAAATTATGTTATTGATACAAATTTTAGTTTGCCAACAAGTCAGACAATGCACCTTTAGAAATTCTCTGAGTGTGAAGAGATATACAAGGAAATATTATATTTTATTTGTATATCTTTGAGCATAAAACTGGAAAATTGAAATGTAGATTTGTAAATTGGGGCATTTTAAGTTTAAATATCTATGGCTTATATTTGTGAGGAGATATTTTCTAACACTTCCCCAACAGCAGTGGAGTTTGTTTATTTCTTTCTCATCAGCATAGGATCCGGGGTACAAGCTGATGTCCTTTATTCCCAGATCAGTACACAGTCTGGCTTTGCGGCTCTCCATCGGCTGGGGCATTCAAGGAGCGGCAGTTTCATCTTCTAAATAAAGCATTTTATCAGGTTCCAGTTTTTATAACTTTCTCTTACACATTAATATTCCCCAGGGCCACTCAAAGTACAAACTCCATATCATCAAGGCAAACATAATTCTTACAAAAACAAGTACAGCGGTTATCATGGTAGTGGAATTAATATTTCTACCTTGTAATGGTTATGGTTTCAAATTTCAGAAAGAGGAAGACAGAAAAGAAAGGCAATTTCTTGGAGGATCTTTGATAACTTATTTTACGGTACCATTGCTGATAAAAGAAAACAAAGATTTTATTGAAACATTCCTAATTACTTTTATTTTTCGAATGAATTTAATCTATTATTTGTCATCTACTCGATATCTGTGGTCATTAAGTAACAATTTTCATATTTTCAGAATGAGTAATGCTTCTATTTTTATTTATCAAAAAGCTTTAAAGTGCTTCAGATTGGCAGAAGTGTTTTTATTTGTTTGTTTACTTTTTGTTTGTCTTTTCCTGCCCAGTGTGGAAAGCTAAGTCTCTCAATTGCCTTAGGTCACATATGACACCTCCATGTTAGAATGTGCATGTTGTCAATGCCTGAAGGACAAAAATGATATGTCTATTTCTGAATTTCTGAAATTTTATGAATTTCAGTGCCATAAAAACTGGACAAACAATTGTAAAGGTTGTATGTTTCATTACAAAATAAAACATGCACCTGAAAAAGTTCGTGTAACAATATCCATTTTTAAAATCTCCATAACCTCAAAGAAAAACACAATTCAAAAACTGTCTTTTTTGTTCTTCTGGCAGTTATTTCTATAATACTAAATTTTAAGTTCATATATATGTTTAGACTTAGAAATTCTAAAGTTATTGAAAATATTTATATACTTTTATTTGATAATTTGCATGTAGAGTATGAAAACACCCCTATAATTTTATAATACAGTAACAAATATTGAGCAATGTACTTCCATAAATATCTCACAAAAGAAGATATACAAATGGCCAACAAACTAAAGAGAACATTCCTAAAATCATTAGTTACTGGGCAACACAAATTTTATCCACAATGACGTATCACTACACACTCTTTAGAAAAACAAAATTTTGAAATATGATGATCTCCAAGTGGTGATGAGGATATGGAGCAATTAGAATTTTCACACACAGCATGAAGAATGGAAATAATGATTTGAGAAAGTGTTATCTTATAATAATTGACATTAGCTTTGTATACAACCCAACCATTCCACGCCTATACATTTACACATGGGAAATAAGAACATGACATGAAATCTTGTACATGTACTTAGTATTTGTATTCATAAAACAAAAAGGAAAAAATTACATGTGTATCAACATATGACTGGATAGGGGCACCTGGGTGGCTCAGTCAGTCTGACTCTTAATTTTGGCTCAGGTCATAATCTCACAGTTTATTATGGATGATTCTGAAAAATAATACTGATCAACAGCTAAAAACAAAACTACACCCTATTTAATTTCCTTTATATGAAATTCTTTAAGGGCATATTTGTTGAAATAAGGTGGAGATCAGTGATTTCCTAGGACCAAGGGAATAGAGAAATCAATTGGGATAAGCATAAAGAAAGTTTTGGGGCTCAGTTGGTTAAGCATTTGAATTCGACTCAGGTCATGATCTCCCAGTTCATTAGTTTAATCCTCATGTAGGGCTCTGTGCTGACAGCTCAGAGCTCAGAGCCTGCAGCCTGCTTCAGATTCTGTGTCTTCCTCTCTCTGCCCCTCCCCCACTCTCTCTCTCTCTCTCTCTCTCTCTCTCTCTCTCTCTCTCTCTCTCTCAAAAATAAATAAACATTATTTTTTGTATTTTTAAGTACTATACCCTCCTGTATTTTGTTATGGTTTCACATGCATGAATTTGTCAAACTTATTATTTATTGATACAACATTCAATTAGTTGCTTACATTGGCCTATATATAGTAGCTGTCTTGTTGTCTGTCCCAAGCAGTGAATGTTGACGGATTTTACTGCAGATCATTAATCCTTTGTGAAGCAACAAGTTAAATGGATGCCATTACAGGTTATTCAGTCAAGAGTAGAATAACTTTAAGAATGTGGTGAGAGTCGTTTCTCCAGGAAAACGTCCTCTACTTTATCTGAATCTCCCCATGCCTCTTAGCCCATCTTCATGATCATACTCCTTCCTAGTCTAAGCCCTAACTTCAAACTTTAAACTAATTCTAAAAAGATGTTGCAGGTTTGATAGTTCAATTTACATTATAATTCGGTCACCCACGGGATTAGATTTTAAATTTTCAAGGTTCCATGAGATAAAGATTCCTTTTTGGATAGTCCTAGAAGGTTTTAGATTTCTTATACAGATGTTGAGCTAAAAATGTGCAACCGGGCACCTGGGAGGCTGAGTCAGTTAAGAGTCTGACTTAGGTCATGAACTCAGGGTTTGTGAGCTCAAGCCCCACGTCAGGCTTTGCACTGACAGCAAGGAGCCAGCTTCGGACTCTCTCTCTCTCTCTCTCTCTCTCTCTCTCTCTCTTTCTGCCCCTACCCCACTTGCACTCTCTCTCCCTCTCTCAAATATAAGTAAATATTTTTAAAAAATGTATAACTCGGAGTCCCTCATTTTCTTACCCCGCATTCCGTAGAATATATTGCAGATAGGAGCAACCAATCAAGAAGTTTTACTCCTTGCTTCCATTAAATGTTTTAAGGCAGCACACACTTAATCATCCAGACTCTTTTTTTTATATTCAGTTTATGATGGATAATAGAGGAAACTACCTCACCAGTGTACACCATGGACTAACTGCTCCTTAGCTATTGGAACCAGGATAATTAATAACTTCAACGAGATTACAGAAATTGTTTCACATAACAGACCACTTTAAGAACATCATTCTTAATAATCTATTCCTCTGCAAAGATTTCTGGCATCACCATTTCTGTAGCCGTCAAGGACGATGAACAGGTAGCATATATGTACTGGCTATGTGCATGTTCCTCAGTATTGCATAAGCTTTCAAGATCTTTTACTATCCATAAAGTACTTAACATTACAAGTTTCAGGTTTCTCATATATACTGATAAGCAACATATATATATATTTATGGCAAACTAAGTTGTCAAGTTGTTTAGGGATTAAGGTAAGACTCCATGATAAACATTCACTTTGCTACACAAAGCTATTAGGTGATTTATTGATGTCAACATATCATAACATGTCTTGGAAATAATACAAAGATAATATCCTAAAATTAGTGACTTCTTTTTTAATTTTGTACAATGCATAATCTTATTTTTATTATAAAATATCCCTTTAGGAAAAAGGAATCAAAGTTTTATATTTAATATATACCTCCTGTTCTCCAACTGAAACTCTACCACTCCTGATATTGCTGGAATACACACCTGAATGTAGACTTAATGCTCCTTTCTCTTGTGGCCATAGATATTATTATCTTTCTTGATATTTAGTAACTCAAGGAATGGCTCAGTTAGTCCTCTTTGTCAGAAAGTTCATGATTTTTCTTCTCGGCTAGAATTTACAAATAGAAATAACACTGAAATTATCCTCTAATGTATAAGATATATCAAAATAACAACAACTACAGCAACAACAAAAATCCTCTGGATTTCAAAAGTATTTGTTGCTCATATAAAGTTTACTACAGTTTCTGGTTCCTCTGCAGAATAGTTATCCTTCAAGCGATGGCTCCGTGTTTACCTAAATGTCATCTACTGCTTCCACACTCATCAGTGCAGGGCATCTAGAGCCTTGCACAAGAAATTAACTCTTTGCAGCAATACAGAGGTGACAAACATCACCTACTCTCCCATTCCTTTGACCACATGTAGTCAAAATGGGCACAGTTCTTAGGACAGAGTAGTGTAATCCCTTGCTGTCCTGAAAGTGGAGAAATAAAATTGTTGGCAGGCAGTACCAACGTCTGTCATCTGAGGAAGCACACATTTGGAGGGTGTGGGGGTATTACAATGAGAGAGCTTATGATTCATAAGGAAAACTTAAGTTAAAACCTTGACATGGCAAGGTGATTTATGTGTTATAAAAAGAAGAGAGTAGTTTTTAATAATGCAGCTAAAATCATCTTCTCCTTTGACACATTTCCATTATTTACACAGGAAGCCCATAGTTCTTTTTGCCTAGACAAATCTTCAAACTGTACTAACACATTCCCTGAGATGAAATCTAACACTGTGGAGGTGGGGTAGAATATGTTTAATTATAATTTTGATAATAATGCACAGTGACTTTCACAAGCTTTATTTCTGGAATGATCTATGAAGTTAGATGACCTTGGAGTAGATTGTTAAGGACAAGTACGTGTCTCTTATAATATTCTGCAGTTATTAAAGCCATCCTGAAATTCCCTCACAGTAGGGAAATATTATCCTCTTCCCCTTGATACCTCTTTGTTATAAGAATTTGGGCTATTTGTCCCAAATCTCCCAACTAACTCCGGGATAGAGATGTTATCCGTGTTAAGAACATTCAAACTCATCTAGTCAGGTGTACTCTGATATTATCATAATCTTTGAAAAGGCCACTTATTAAAAGTTATTCCTTAAAGCTGCTCCTATATGGAGTTTCTGAATATTTTCAGGCTTATTTTACAGTAGAGAAAACTATGTGAAATACTTTGAAAATAAAATAAAATATCACTGAAGGTATTAAAAAACAAATTATGTTAAACTTAAATAATTTTATTTACTCATTCATCTGTTAAAATATTAGTATATGCTTATTAATTGGAAAATACTCTACCAGAGTATTTTTGGATATATGGGATATATTGAGGAAGAAATAGATAAAACTGTGATATCACAAGTATTTTCTGGAGACATATTATACCAGTCTAAATGCATAATAATGTATCATAAATATAGTATTCTAATTCCATGAATTTTAGGTGAATTTATATTATAATTCATAAAACTACTATATTTGCAGTGTTTATGAGATACTATCTGAATACCTTCAAAACATAGTTAATTAACCTATACTAGGTGACAAAATATAAGACATTAATATTATGGAATTACCACCCAGTAAATAGGCATAGGCCTGGAAATAAAAAAGAGTAATAAAATAGTGATGGCTTATGAGAATGTACTGCTTTGTTGGGTGTCCCCGCAGCATGTGTTACTATATACATAAGGTACTTATATAGACTCCTGAACATTTTACTATTCTTTAAAATGTAAAAGATTGAACTCAAGAAACAACAAATGTTGGCAAGGATGTGGGAAAAAGGGAACATTTGTGTGCTCCTGTGGGAATGCAAACTGGTGCATTTTCTACTCTGGAAAACAGTATGGAGGTTCCCCCAAAATTAAAAATAGAACTACCCTATGAACCAGTAACTG
This sequence comes from Suricata suricatta, assembly GCF_006229205.1. Classification (NCBI taxonomy): domain Eukaryota; kingdom Metazoa; phylum Chordata; class Mammalia; order Carnivora; family Herpestidae; genus Suricata; species Suricata suricatta. Next base: position 52,422,682 of record NC_043714.1, read on the forward strand.
CACTCCTGGCTATTTACCTAAAGAATACGAAGACACTAATTTGAAGGGATATATGTGCCCCTGTGTTTATTGCAGTATTGTTTACAGTAGCACACTATGGAAAACGAAGTGCTCATCAATAGATAAATAGATAAAGAAGATGTGGTATATACACACACACTGGAATATTATTCAGCCATAAGAAGGACAGAATCTTGCCATTTGCAACAACATGGATGGGATGGTATAATGCTAAGTGAAAAAGGCCAGTCAGAGAAAGACAAATACCATTTGATTTTACTTATATGCAGCATTTAAGAAACAAAACAAATGAACAAAGGTGAGAGAGAAAGAGAGAGAGGGAAACTAAAAACAGACTCTTAACTATAGAGAAAAAATGAGTGGTTATTTGAGGGAAGGTGGGTGGGAGTTGAGTGAAATAGGTGAAGGGGATTAAGAGTACACTTATCACTCTGACACTGAATACAGTGTAGATTTATTGAATCACTATATGCCTGAAAGTGATGTAACTGTACTGAAATTAAAATTAAAAATATAAAAATATAAAAACTTGATTTAAATATCTATTCCAGTATAAGATAATTGAAGGAATTAACAGTTACAAATTAATCACCTGTTCTTCAAGAATGTAGTAGTAGTATTTCTCTTATTCATTTTTATCTGTATATCATTATTTTTATTTATACCTTCACTCTTGATAACTTCCCATTCAAAATAACGATCACTGTTATACTCTTTTTGTTCTTAGGAAGCCATATTCCATTAAAATAAATGAGTTTACTCAAGAATAATAGACTTCCCCGTCTTTGACAGATCACGAAAATAATAGGAAACAAAGCTATATTTAAAACCACTCTTCATCTCAGAAGAAAGTCTGAACTGGTCATCTCTAAGGCAATTAAAATTAATAGTTGACATTCAAAAGGTGGAACAATACTTCATTTTTTTTCAGATGTTGAGTCATTGGATGAGAGAATAGAGATGAAATTGTGATTTAATTATTTGTTTCCTTATAAAATAGGAAAAAAATTGTAATAGGTGTATCACTATATAATAAACTATAATAAAGTGTTTGTTAATCGGTGAAATGACGCACTAAAAAACGACATATCAGTCGTTACTGAGTTCCTGTTGAAAACAGTGGTTGGACCAGCTGGTTGATCTTGCTCTAGAGTAGCAGATATGGTTGTGGTTCTTTCAGTTTCCATCAACTCACTTTCACCTCAGAATCTGATTTCTGGGTCACCTGAAGCAGAAATAAATGGGAAATCGACCTTGACAAACACATTTATCTGTAACTTGCATTCTTCGGTAGGTATAGCATGTTCCCTTCACTATATAAAGACACCCCATGACCCTTTTTATCAATCTATCAGCGACCCACAAGCAACACTTATGATTATTTTCATGATTAAGTTTCCCAGTTCTAGAACTTCACGTAAGGGCAAAGCTATAAAATGTTGCATCCAACTTCCTTCACTCAGTATGTATGGGAGATCCACCAATGATGTTAACCATATTGGTTCCATGTCACTTTGTAATGCTAAATAATATTACATTGTATGAATATAACATATATATATTTAACTCTTTCACCTGTTAATAGACTTTTTAGTTGCTTCCAGTTTGAGGATTTGATGAATAAAGTTGCTATAAAAATCCAGTTAGAATTTATTTATATATACTTTTATTTCTTTTGGTAAAAACCTAGAATTAAGATGCTGAACCAAGTCCCAGGTTTTTCCATATCATACAAGGGATTATGCGTCTGTTCTATGTGACAGAATTCTTAGTTGATCATACTGTTTTTGTTTTGTGTTTTTTTTGCACTTCGTAGATGTTGTTCCATTGGCTTTCTCCTTTTTTTATAAAAAAAGAAAACCAGTCATTTTTTTCTATATAATTGTACACCTGTATGTAATACAATCCCTTTTGTTCTGAAAGCTTTCAAAATTTTCTATTTGTCTTGATTTTTAAGCAATTTTTGTACAATTTATCTGGATATGATTTTCTTTGCTTTACTTTCATTGGAGTTCACTGAACTTGGATCAGTAGTGTATGATTATTATATATTTTGAAATTTTGAAGCCATTAATCTTTTTTTAACCTGTCTCACTGTCTCTCATCTTTCCCTAAACTCCGATTTTATACATTCTGACTGTTTCAAATTGTACTATAAGAAACTGAGGGTCTATTTATTTTTAAAACATTTTTTCTCTATCATTCCTAGTTTTAATATTTCTAGTGGTTTATCTTGTATTAAGGGAGAATAAAACTATTATCTTGGATACCAGTCACATTTTTATGCAGTCTACAATACGATGTTAAGCCCATCCCTTTTGATATTTTACTTCTCAATTCTAGAATTGAACATATTCCATTTGCTTCTTTTCATATTACATTCATTTCATAGTTATGATTAATTCATAGCTTTATTCACAATGACTATATTTTTCATTGAATTCTTCAGCATACTTAAAATAAGTCCTTCGAATTCTGTATTTGTAAATTCCAACATCTTGTGGGTTTTTTCATTCATTTATTTTTCTCTTGACTATTGGCTACATTTTCTTGTTTCTTCACAAGTAATACAAATTCTAATTGTGTACCACATGTTGTAGATCTTTGGTTGGCAAAACTATGGATTCTGATAAATTATTTTAGCTTTCTGGTTATTGTTCTCTGCCACTTGCTTCCCTGAAATATCCCACACTTCTGTAGAAATCAGGACCATTTAAAGATGTGAGGGGAGTTTACACACAGATTTTGAAGCCTTTCTCTGTAACTCCTATATCAGTGTGTTATCCCCTCATTTCAGGAGTTCTCTTGTGTGTACTTTGTCCTCCAATCATTAAGGCAGTAGACTGCAGATTCCTATCTGAGTTCTGGAACTCTTGCATGGCTTCTCAAGGATGCCTTTAAAGAAAAATCTGTGTACATGATCTTTCCAACCATTGCAACTCCACTCCTTAAGGATCATCTCTTCCCCAATTTCTGCCTTGTTTTCTATCTCATAATTCCTTTGCTTTACTTCCATGGGAGTATATATGCATACCTAATATATGTATATATATATGCACACCCATATATATATATATATATTTCAGATAGTATAGTTGTCACCTGTAAGGTGATTAGTTTAATACTAGCTCATCCATTATTACCACACAATGAAATGTTCCTTCTTTATATTTAAAATACTTGTAGACAAAAATAGTACTAACAAATCTGGAGAATTATGATTTTATAGAAGAATTCAGTGGAAAAGACAATGGGGGAAAATACCCCTTTAAGTGAGGAAAGTTTCTCATTTCCCCAACTTGTACTTGTCCATTACTGTAGCCAATTATTCAGTTACTTATTAAGAAGAATACATAAGTGGAGGAGAAAGAGAAGAAAATGTTGCAAAAAGATTCCTCAGGAATACCTCTATGTTATTTAGACATATTAATGATTTTAATTGTATCAGCTTCTGGAAATACAAGAAACAAGACAGAATAACTACCTATAGGAAAAGCATTGTCTCACAGAGGAAAAATGAAGAAAATGGTATTAAATGCTGAACATATTAATATCGCACATATAGCACACAGTGTGGAAGATTAATGTGAATTATTCATTTTTATAAAGATGAATGGTGGCCTCTGAAGATGAGATGGTGCAGGGTTTACATTCGTATTATTAGGTATTTTTCTTAAGTGAAAGATTATGATAAGGAAATTATAGTTTGAAAAATAAGTATGCGCAAAGCTTAAAAGGTCTTGAAAATGAGCATAAAATTCAGCAAACAGTAATTTCTCATTCTTGAAAAGGGAAAACGAAGTTAGGGAGAGGCTACAGTGATTTCTGGGGACTCCATCAGGCAGATGTTTGTGTACCAAGGGAAACTGAACTTTGTCTATTAGACAATAGTGGTCTATTGTAGAATTACAAACAGGTAAATACTATTATCACATTTAATCTTTAGTATGATTCATCTAGTATGGTTTGGAGGATGAATTGAGGGGTTGTGACCTTAGAGATGTTAAAGCTAGTAAAGGTGCGTTTCTAGCAAGCCCAATAAAAGATGGTGATGGCTTGAATACAGGCAGTGTCAACGTGGATATGAAGGAGAGTTATTCCTAGAGCTGTTAAGGAGATACTAGAGAGAGAGAATTGAGATGATACAATAGCAGGGAGCCTGAGTGATTGTCAGTTCAGCATCGGACTCTGGCTCAGGTCACAGTCTCACAGTTCATTGAGTTTGAGCCTTATGTTAGGCTCTGTGCTGACAGCTCAGAGCCTAGAGCTTGCTTTGGATTCTGTGTCTCCTCTCTTAGCCCCTCCCTTTCATGCTCGCTGTCTTTCTCTCTCAAAAATAAGCATTAAATTTTGTTTTAATTTAAAAAAATTGAGATGTTAGCAATTAGATGGCGTGGGCAAGATAAAGGGGAAAATCAGAGCTAATACTAGTAGTTCTAGGTTTAGTGATTGAATAGAATATCAAGATCCAGGTATTTCTTCTCTCTCTCTCTCTCCCTCCCAGCCTTCATCCCTCTTTCCTTTAAGTTACCTGAGAGAGATCTGCTAATCAATCCCAGTTCTGAAGATTTCTTCCACATGAGTAGTTTATCTTCTAAGTATCTTAAAATTTAAAATGTCTCTACTAGTTTTCTAAACTTAAGAGTTTAGAAAAAAACAAAATCACATTTTCACACAACTGTACAGAAATAGGTTTGTGATATCATCAGAAAAGAGATCATAAATACAATTTATCCCCTGATGAACAGACTAAAATTCCTTAAATTTATCCATATACCCAACTATTTCAGAAAACAATATTTATTTTATTTCAAAAATCAAGGATTCTCAATGGGTATGAATCTATTTTAAAGTCTTTATTTTTAAGTAATGGATGTAAAAAGCACTTAGACCATCTCCTGGCACATTAATGCATCAAAGAGGCATTGGATAAATGATCATTGTAATTAATTAAAATAGTTATATTTTAAAAGCATAAGTTTTCAAATGTGTAACCAAATACTCAGTAAAGTACAAAATGAAAATAGTATTTTTCCATTCAGTTTTACCATTTTGAAAAAAAGTGCTTTTATAAAAATTTTTTTAAGCAAAAGTTTATTTGTAAAATTCTGTTTAATATTGTTTTGGTGTCTGATTTTTTTCAGTATTTATGAAATGTTTCAAAAATGTAGGAAAATTGAGATAATTTTCCAATGAAAGTCCACATATACATTTTTTTTCAACGTTTATTTATTTTGAGAGCAAGAAAGTGCAGAGGTGAGGCAGAGAGAGACAGAGAGAGAGAATCCCAGGTAGGCTCCATAAGATCATGATCTGAGCCAAAATCAAGAGTAGGATGCTTGGGGCGCCTGGGTGGGTCAGTCGGTTAGGTTAAGCATCTGACTTTGGCTCAGGTCATGATCTCACAGTCTGTGAGTCCTAGGCCTGCTATGGGCTCTGTGCTGACAGCTTAGAGCCTAGAGCCTTCCTCGGAATCTGTGACTCCTCTCTGCTCGTCCCCTGCTCACTCTCTGTCTCTCAAAAACTAAATAAACATTTCAAAAAAATTTTTTAAAGAGTAAGACGCTTAACTGACTGAGACATCCAGGCACCTATGTATCAGTGTTTTATAATGTTGTGTTGTAAGTGCTTAGAGTGTTTTCCCTCAAATTTACTAGTAACATTCAATAAATTGATTCAACTCCATGTTTTTTAGATGTATTTTTTTCTTCTTGGGCTTTCCATAGAGAAACTGCCACAGAAAACAGCAATTATTTTAGAATTTATATTTATTCAGTATTCATGTATATATATTGATTTGTTAGGTTACTTAAACATCTCCATTCTGAAAAACAAATTGAATTTGCTAATGCTGTAACGTAACTAATAAGGTTCAAGGTTACATACCGGTAGCTCTCTGGAGCTTCTAGTAGACAGCAGTGACAGTGGTGGCTAGTGCATATCCCGTCCACTCTTCCAGGGCAGCCTAGGATAGCGATGCAGGCAGCATTAGTGTCAGTGGTTTTCATTTGGACTGAGACATCAGCTTTTGTTCAGGCTATGTGGGTAGCTATGATTCTCAGCCTCACTCTGACTAAAATGAAGTTCCCAATGCTAGTTATTAATAATGGTAATTTAACTGAAATGTTGAAAATGTTTGATATACGTTTTATCAAATAATGGCGCAAACCTTAAGTGAATGATATCGACAATTTCTAAAATTCAGCATATATTTTGGAAATTGCAATATTTTGATCAGAGTTCCATACTAGGGCTTGGATTATTTACTAAGATATCTTATTATATACAAGATAAAAATTATAGAATATTATTTTGTATTTTTATTAATATACTAATTTGTATTTTATACTAGTTGACAAATTTTTCATTGTAATTTTTGATGCTTGAAAATTAATAGTAAATCTGCACTTTAAAAGCAAAACTGTTAATAACTTACTGTGATGTGTTTTCAAGAAATATTTTTCCTTCTTGCTTATCTAATTTCATAGTTTGACACAATTCATAATACAAGAAAAGACACATATTTCCCTTATTATTACACATACCTCAGGCACTGCTGCCTTCACTACATTGCAAGAAAGAATTTCTCTCAATATATGTACAGAAATGCAAATAAATAATGCTGGAGTTGAAGAATTCAAAATAATGTTAGAAATACTACAGTTCTGGTCAATTATGGAAATTTGTCTTGAAAATCACTTATTTTCAACACTCCACACAGTATTTTTTATAGTATCATACGTAGGAATAATCAATCACTTATTCATCAAACAGCTGCAGAATACTTTGTGTATTCCAAAAACTCAGGCAAAGGACAATATGAAATAGGATCTAAGCCTGTTTTCAGGAAGTTAATATGTCCCCAAATGAGAAACAGGCATGTATGTCAATACTGTAAGTTATCATAATGGTGGCAAGAGAAGTAAGCAGAGATTATGGTGCAATCTCAAAGGAAATAACAGACAATTTTCCATAGGGAATCAGAAAAGATGTTAAATAGAGGCTTATGTTTCAAATGAGTCTTGAAAATTGATCATGTGCTTGCATGATAGGAAATGAATGAAGGACTTTTCAGGCTGATGAAGACCATGAGGAAATGAGAAGTGTGCAGTGGTTTAGTGGGATTTCCTCAATATGACAGTAGAGCCCAAGGGTAGTTATATGATTATCATATGAATTAGAATTTAATAAGCAAACCAGTGATTATTTTGGTATCCTTACAAATTAATGTATAAGAAAAGCATTTGTAATACTCTTTATAATTGTTTTATGCCCAATGGAAAATGTTATGACTCATAGAATTTCACAAAATGCATTACTTATGCTAGAAATAATGATTCCTGTAATTAAGCAAATATTTTAGGAACTTTCATAGAAAAAGTGTTTCAAATTCAAATGAATGTAGCATTCTTTAAAGATAGTCTTCATCAAATCATCCTTTGAATTTGGAAGCATTATTCCTGGAAAAGAGTAGTATAAACTACTAGAAGGGAAAATGTACTTGCTAATGTTATAAACTATTGAACTTAAGAGAAAACAAGAATTCACCAGAAAGGAAGCATGAAGTTTGCTAAAGTTTTCATTCATTCAAGATTAGACACTTGAACTCTCTATTCCCTAGTGATATGAAATGATCCAGTGTCCAAAAACTGACTCAAAAGAATGTGACATATCTTTCTGTTGTGAATTTATCTGCACTTAAATTTTATTGATTATTCAAAGTTCACTAAATTCTGTATTATTTATCTACTTCAATACTTAGAATGACTTCATGGGTTGACTGTGCCTTTATCTTATACAAGAGGAAATTGATTATCAAAAAGGTTTAGTGTATGGTTGAAGGTATTATGTGGAGGAACACATTGAATCTAGTAGTTCTAAATTCAAGTTCAATAATGTTTTGTTATGTTTTTAATATATACACCATCATCTCCTCAGTGTCCCAGGAACTTTGTTCAACTCTGTACAATGCTACCATTCACAGTATAGGGACCTAGATTCGTTCAGTTAATAATCAATTCATAGACTTTATCTTATTCTGTCTTTGCCAGTTCAGGGCCTATTTATGTCATGTCTTATTCACATGCATTCTCATTTCTACCTGTATTATAAAGAGATATAATGGACTAACTCATTGCAAGATACTAAAGACTAATAACTAAATATCACAAATGAATACACATTTCCAGCCATACTTGTATGTCAGAAGTCATTGTAGTAAATATGTTTACTTTTTACATTGAAATGAATGTTTTTAACTTTTATAATAGATATGAGGTTCTCTAGGTCTTATGGCAGTTTCTTTGACAGTTCCCAGTTCTCTGAGATCATAATGATCACCATAAAGAGAAAATTACTCACAAATGTTGGGTATGGGTGAATCCAATAATTTGCCTACATTGCATTGGTTTATATATTATCCATGAGGCTTTGAGAACAATTTCTAATGTCTGTAGTTTTAAGAACTATTTAAGCTAATTTACAAATTTTTGCTCTATGACCTCTTCCCTCTGGCCTGACAACCAAAAAGTACTGATCTGGATCCAAAACCTCTAAATCTGAGAACCAGAAGATGTAAGATAAATAACAAAACATTAAAATGCATCCCATATTTTTCATTCCCCTGGTATTTACTAAAGGAGAACTTAGAGTTTATGGAGTAAAAATGTTTAGGCATCTTGGATACTTCTGAGGTATTAAGTAGATGCTTTTCTTTCAAATAATACACACTTTTTAAATACTGCATGCTAACTTAATTAGTGACAGGCACTGTGATAAGTAGTTTATATATTCAAAAGATCCCTTTGTGAGTGTGATCTAATTAGATAAAGAAACAGTGGTTTCAACAGATTTGATGATATGTCCAAGTAGCAGACTCATATTATGAGAAGCAGAAATCTGAGCCAGTCTGTTTTCAAAAGCCAAGAGTGTAATCACCATGCTGCGTCAAGTACAGTTCTGTTATCAGTCAACACAGATCTCAATGCCTATTTTGTGGCAAGCAGCCCTTTCTGAATTTCCTCAAACAATCCCCTTTGTTTATAATCTTGATTGTTTTGTTGTGGGGTTTGCAGAACATCAGAGAGAGTACGCAACTGAAAACATGTTTGAAGTACTCTAAATAAAAGACTCTAGTCTTACTGTTGTAAATGCATCTTATAGATCAAAACAATAGCTTTATAATAATTAAAACTAAAACAACAAACCACAGTAATAATATTGATACTAATATGTAACTTCAGGAATTCCATAGGTAATTTTGCATGCAATACCTTGTTTAAATTATAGAACTATTCCACAAGGCAAATATTGTTTTTATCTCTCTGTTACAGATCAAGATATTTTCAAAAGTTGCTTGTTTAGTCATGGAGGTCCAATGGCTAAAAGATTTCATAGTGCTGTAAGCCAAAGCAGAAAAATTTTCCTTTTTTACAGCAACTATCTTAACTGTGATTTCCTTAATATTCTCCATTGCCTATATCTATATTGTCAGCTGAAATGATATTACCTATATTGTCAGCTGAAATGATATTATAATTTCATAATCTCTGGAAATAATATTTTTAAGATTTTTGTTTATTCAAAGAATGAATGTCTTTAGTCTTCACAGATTGAGTTTCTTCATTTTTTTTTTTTGCTTTTTAAAATCATTGTGCTATGTAAACCATTTGTTATTTGACCAGGAGACACTCTCCACAAAATGGTTTTTTGGGGTTTTTTTGTTTTGTTTTGTTTTGTTTTGTTTTTTTGCTCTGCTTAGTCAGGAGTTTGGATACATGTTTCTGTCCAGCTAGTCAATGACTTAAGGCATTTGTGTTTATGTATCTTTGCTTTGTGTTCATGTGCTTTATAATAAACACTAAGGCTTAGTAAGCATGGTGCACAAAACAACAAATAACATTCATTTTTATTTTAAATGATTTATCTACTAGAAATAAGCATAAAACCAAAGTAAATGGAAATCCCCAAAACAGTTTTTTCCCTAAAGCTCTGTGGGAGAAACTTAAGTTTTGATGAAACTGTGAGAAAATGCTCATCTCAGTTTTTTTTCTGAATTCATTTTGAGAAATCTTGAATACAAGAGCCAATAGAACTTCTGCTATATAGAAAAGCAGAGAGCCAATATTCTCCTAATATTAGGAGTCATATCCCTTCATCCAAATCTGTGTTCTATGTCCCTTTAAGAAAAACATGAGGGAAGTATTTCCATTGAATGAGGACATCAATGTGTGTGTTTTCACACAGTCATACACAGATTTCTATATTGTAGAATTTTTTTAAGAATACAGTAAATTTGGTGATATAATTAGCCATTTTTCAATTGTGTATTTCTTCAATAATAAAATGTCTACCTATTAAAAACCAATATGAAAATGATTATACACAGTATTGGAAGCTTAGTGATTAAAACATTAGTTTATTGGGAGCATGAGTTCCAGTAAATAACAATAATTTTATCTAAATTGTTTTAAAAATAAAAGAAGAGCAAAATCTCACATAATTGGACAGTAACAGAAGAAAATAGTGAATTATCAAGGAAATCCAATTGAATATAAGATGATGTTGGATGACAAGCCTCACAATACCTGGGGGTTTTGTTCTCATAAGTATATTATCTGAGAAACTAATTAAATAAAGTCATTTTTGAAGACACAGTGTCACTATTTTTTGTTATATATCATTCAGCAAAGAGTGACTTAATTTTGTACATTTATTCTAATAAGACATTTATGCAGACTCTTTAAAAATTGTGTATTTTACCAGATGTAATAGATTTCCATAAAAATGATTCCTTAATTAAATTATGGAAATTATAAGTATTAAATTAGCTTAATTTGTGGGAGAAAGAGGTTAGCATTTCTCAATTATTTTTCTTTGGCCACACAAAATATTTAAAATAGTTTTTACTATAATAATATTTTTTATTGAATGCTTTTGGTTTATCATACTCTTAAAGAGCTATTTCAAAAAAATCTTGCAGCTGCAGATTTAGCTCCTTCAATTTGGGGGTAATAGTCTAGGAAAAATCTAATACACAAACCTAGTTGTCTTTTGCCAACAGTAGTCTGATCCAGCTTTTAGGAAAAGGTCTAAGTTCATTTTTTAATTCAGGTATCTTAATATTCATGATAAGGAATAAGAGCAAAAGGTAGTAAACATTAAAATTCTATGATATAATTTACTTATCTGGCCATTACAGATTTATAAAAATAAGATTTTACATTCTTATTCTTAAGCCTCTTTTATTCCAACATATTGTCTAATTAAGATTTATTTATGAAGTAGCATATATTATGCCTTGAGTATATTTTTCTTAGCATAAATGCTTAGCATGTGATAATAATTAACTAAAATCACATTTTAAAACTCTGAGATAATAATATCAATATACCAAAACCTCATAACTATACTTTTCCTACATATTAAGGAAACTGTTGCTAAAAAACAATTATTGAGCAATTAAAATATTTGTACATTTTGTAACGAAGTGGATAATACTAAACAGTTTATAAAATGAAATAAGTTGATGAAAGGTACACTTAGAATAATTTTTCTACAATGCAGTTTTTATATGGTACAAATATTATATAGTTTTTTGGCAATGTATAATTTCTTTTGTTATATATTGAAATAATTGACAATTATATAATTGAAATAATTGACATTAGTTTCAGATGTGCATCATATTGATTATATATGTATGTGTATGTAATGTATATATAATGTATGTATATATAATGAAATGACCCCTACAGTAAGTCTACTTACTGCCTGTCACCCTACAAAATTATTATAATATTATTGACTGTATTCCCTAGCTGTATGCTGCAATATTTTCATTCTATTTTCCACATGACTTTCCATTGTATTACATTGTGGCACTATAACAACTGAGTAAATCACACTTTTTTTTCTAACTTGAAAATGTATCACTATGGATTTATATAAGATACTTATTACAAATATATATATTACAAAAACATTACAGTGCCCTATAATTTTAATGATTCTTACAAATATATTTATATAAATATAACATGTTTCATGTGGAACATATTACAAATATATTTTTTTTCATGTGGAACCCATCACAATTAATTTCAAAGGAGGGAGAGAAAAAAACTGTCAGCAAAATTATCAATTTCCAGTCTGAGGATGGAGGGAAAGTGGGGAAGAAGAGAATAGTGACTCTTGCCAAATTTGGCAGTTCCATGCTAGAAATAGTCTCTACAATCACTTTAGGATTATAACCCTGACTGTCATTTATTTTATTAATGATCTAGAACAGAGCTGTCCAATATGCTTTTTATAATAGTGGATATTTTCTACTCTAACCACTAACCACCAATGACTACTAAGACCATGAGATACATCTAGTGGGACAAACTGGTCTTTTGTCTGTTTTTTATATCTTATGGAGTTTCTTCTTTCTTCTTAAACTTTTCAACTCTGCACAGATCCCTCTACTGAAATATCTAAGTCAATCTTCAAGAACACATAAAGTACATAAGAAAGTGCATGAGATTGTATTAAAACTGCTTGGTAAAAGCATATGCATATATTTAATATATAGATATAGCCTTTCACTTATATCTTTGATGACTTTCTTCTTATGGATAATGTTAGCCACCTATGAAATTGGAACTCTCTTTTTCTTGTCTAGCATTCTATTTTCTTTTGGAGCTATAAAATAGCCTTGAACCCCATTTGACACATCTAACTTCTGGTGACTAGACTCTTATTGTGTAATATAGACACTGACTGAGTCTTTGTATTGAATAAGTCATCCAGAAAACACAATCTCACCTACAACAAAAGTCTCCAGGAATCTATTACCTGGACTACAGTTTTCACTTACTGCTAGATTATATCCCTCATTTCTATTCATATTGCTATAGTATTTAGAGAATGCTTCTCATAATACTTAACATTTTTTCAGAAGAGTTCTACTTTTAATTTTCTTAATTGATGTTTATTTTTTAAGCCAATATAATTTCTTATCCTAGTTTCCTGTTTCTTTCCACTAATCCATGTGCTGAAATTTTAACACGCGTATGAGAGTCTATGCTTTATACCACCTGTGAACTTTTAATAGCTGAAGAAACTAGCTGAAATGGAGCTGATGCATTCAGATTTCCATAAAAAAATCATATACAGGGAAATAATTTAATTAAATAAATATATTATTAATTGAAATAAAATTACTACAACTCTTCTACATAGACATAAAATCTTTTCTCAAAACACTCTAGAGTAAAAAGCAAAATAAAAATTAAAGTAACAGAATTCCAAAAAGCAATAACAAGAATAAAACTATGTATTGAAATCCATGGAGTAAGTTTAAAGCAATAACCAGAAGAAAATGCATAGTTTTAATTAATTTTATTGCTAAAAAAATTAAAATTAATTAAGTTAATTCCAGTGCAAGAAAAATTAAAAAAAATAGCAAAGTGAACAAAAAAATGCATAAGGAAGAAAATAATAAAGATAAAAGCAGAAGTTAGTGAGATAGAGAATAGACAAAAAGTAGTCACAACTTATTAGAAAAATTTCTCTGATTTTTTTCTTTAATTTTTTTTTTTACCATTTCATTTTTTGAGAAAGAGAGAGCGAGAGAGCATGAGTGGGGGAGAGGCAGAAAGAGAGAGGGAGACACAGAATCTGAAGCAGGCTCCAGGCTCTGAGCTGTCCGCACAGAGCCCCATGCCCGGCTGTAACTCACAAACTGCCAGATCATGACTTGAGCCAAAGTCAACCAATGATCAACCAGATCAGTTGCTCAACCAGCTGAGCCACCCAGGCACACAACCCTCACCTCCACCTTATTTTAAATTTTTTCAACATTAATTATTTTTAGAGAGAGCGAGAAGGAGAGACAGAGCATGAGTGGGGGAGGGGCAGAGAGAGGGAAATACAGAATCTGAAACATTGTTTTTTAATAAACCATTGATTTGCTATTTTGTACAAAATAGCATCACAGTGTACAAAAATAAGAATTATGAAGTGAGAAATAACCATTGAAAAAGTAAATAAATGACTCATTTGCAAACATCTATATAATAAATGTTGAAAAATATGAAATAGATCATTTCTTAATAACAACAAAAACAGAAACAAAATCAAAACCAACAAATATAATTCACAATAGAAAAGAGGAAATCAGCAAATGTCATGTTTAAATAATGGATTCACCCACAAAAATCACCAGGCCTTGGTTTTTCACAGAGGACTATACATCCTTCAAAAACATGGTCTGATGCTCCACAAATTATTTCAGAGCTTTGAAATGAAAGAAAATAGTCTAAGTTTTTATAAAGCCTGTGTAACATCATATTCTGAAAATAATATAGTACAAAAAAGACAAATATTATTTATGACTATTAATGTGAAACATTAAATATTAATAAATATAATTAAATGCCCAATTAAAACAGTGATACTTTAATTAGCAAATTCCTCCTGGTAGTGTGAATAACAAATTTGGAAGTGTATTATGTGTATTCTAGTTTGAACAAAGAGTATATTGTTAAGAATGAGTGCCAAGTTGCTCACTTGTGAAGAAAGGATTTAAGATCGAGAAAGGATGATGGCCATAGTGAATCTTGTTGTATTGAATTCAAATTAGAAGTATTAGTATAAGTACATGGTTTCAAGTAAATACACAGGTATGGAAATAGGCACAGATGTATGCATATAGGCATATATTTCCTATTCTGTTCACCATAATGGCATGGAAATCATACTCCAGTAATAAAGTAACACCTAATGCCCAGATTTTAGTTTATAAATAATAGTCTTTAAATAAAGAAATTAGAGGGCGCTTATGCAGCTCAGTCGGTTAAGCGACCGACTTTGGCTCAGGTCATGATCTCGTGTGAGTTCCAGACCCGCATCAGGCTCCGTGCTGACAGCTCAGAGCCTGGAACCTGCTTCAGATTCTCTATCTCCTTTCTCTGCCCTTCTCCTACTTACTCTCTGTCTCTCAAAAATAAATAAACATTAAAAAAATTAAATAATGAAATTGCAGCCCTTGGAAAAATGATAAACTGGAGTAACAAAAGTGCAAGATGAGTTTGAAACAACCATGTAGGACATAAGAAAGTTTTCAAAAAAAGTGTTTAAAGGACAAAGGAACGCACTTGATTTAATTCCCAGTGGCTAAACCAATGACAAATTCAGCCAAATTAATAAATAAAGATTTTAATAGATTATAACATATGGAATAAATATTCTCAAATCTATAAAAATATAATAATTGATTAGGGGTGAAGAGATAGTTTTTCCTAACAGTGGAATTTCTATTTAAAACCACAGGAGGAAGGGGGGAACCTGGGTGCCTCAGTTAACTGACCTACTCTTGCTATTGGCTCAGGTCATAATCTCCTGATCGTGGGATCAGGCCTCCCATCAG
Organism: Suricata suricatta; assembly: GCF_006229205.1. Taxonomy (NCBI): domain Eukaryota; kingdom Metazoa; phylum Chordata; class Mammalia; order Carnivora; family Herpestidae; genus Suricata; species Suricata suricatta. The sequence goes on from NC_043714.1 coordinate 52,438,115, forward strand.
GTTCTGTGCTGACAGTGTGGACCCCATTTGGGATTCTCTCTCACCCTTTCTCTGTCCCTCCCCTAGTTGCACTAATTCTCTCTCTCTCTCTCTCTCTCTCTCTCTCACATGCACACACACACACTAAATAAACTTTAAGAAATAAAATAAATAAAAATAAATAAAACACATAAGGAAAAATATAAGTGAAAATCCACCATTGAGGCATACACCTTAGTAAGAATTGTTAAAGCAATGATTACTCATGAATGCTATCTTTATAAGGTGAAACAGTGATGACAAATCAAGTGTTTACATAGCCTCGGATTATCTTCCCACAAGATAATTATTGATTACAAAAAACAGCAGGTTATAGTCAGTAAACCTGGCAGACAACCCTCTTTACCAAGAAATGAATATTACCATGCCCATTAGTGAATCATGTAATCCCTGATATAATGCCTTGAGTAGGTCATAACATCATTCCTCTGGTATTTTTAATCCCGAATTTAATAGCTTTAATCTCAACACGAAAACTATCAGACAGACCCAAATTGAAGGATATTCTACAAAATAATGTGCCAATATGTTTCTAGAATAACAAGATAATAAAGAACTGCAGAACTCTTTTAGGTTGGAAGATATTAAGGAAACTTGAAAATTAATGTAGTAGTAGAGGAACCTGGATTGGATTCTAGACCAGGAAAAGGACACCAAACTATTGAAGTTGAACAAGATCTTTAGAATATGTAATAGTATTTTATTTGTGGTAGTTTCCTCATTTTGGTAATGTTAAAATGGTTCTGAAACATGTTAATATTTAGGGTCATTGAGTGAAACATACAGAGGACCTCTGTATATAATTTTATCAACTTTATTGACAGTTAAAAATTATTCCAAAAGAATTAAAACAATGAAAATAGTTTTTAATTACCTTATACTGTTTTCCAATTTTATGCTTCATCCCTTCTTTTATACTTTAATTAAGATTTTTTTATATTTCTTAAAAATTTAATTCCAGCATAGTTAAAATACATATTAGTTTAAGGTGTAATATAGAGATTCAACATTTCCAGGAGCACCTAGGTGGCTCAGTGGGTTCAGTGTCCAACTCTTGATTTTGGCTCAGGTCATGACCTCACAGTCCCTGTGACTGAGCCACATGTCAGGCTCTGCACTCACAGCACAGAACCTACCTGGGATTCTCTCTCTCTCCTTCTCTTTCTCCCTACCCTGCTTGCTCGGTCTCCCTCTGTCTCTCAAAATAAATAAATAGGCATTGAAAAATATTTTATACATTACTCAGTGCTCATCATGATGATTATACTCTGGAAAAATATATCTTTAATGAAAGTTAAATTAGGTCCTCTAACTCACTTGAAGCAACATTGTATTAATTAGATTTATTGTTGTCACGCGAGAATGTTCTTTGAAAATGTATGAATTTTATTTTATTTAAAATGTCAAATGCTCTATGAGGCTCCTGTGTGGCTCTGTCAGGTAAGTGTCCAACTTTGGCTCAGGTCATGATCTCGCAGTTTGTGAGTTCAAGCCCTCCATTGGGCTCTGTGCTGACAGCTCAGAGCCTGGAGGCTGCTTTGGATTCCGTTTTTGCCTCTCTCTTTGCCCCTCCCCCACTCACATTCACACTCTCAAAGTGAATAAGCATTTTAAAAAATATTTAAAATGTCAAATGCTCTAAATAGATATAGCCAAATAACTCCATTAATGAGTTGCCAGTCTTTATACCATATTAAAATTTATAAAAATATCTCTTTGTAAATTAGAGATAATCCAGAAGTGTGATTTCCACTTTTAAATACCCATTATAATCAAATGTAGCAGAGTAAGAAAGTTCTCATTTCACCATCTACCCTATTCTCTGCCTTATTTTCTCTCTAGATAAAACTCAGAAGCATTGATTTCTCCTAATGTTCCTTAATTTTCAACTGTAATGTTTTGTACTTTGGAGGAAAAGACAAGCCTAGAATCAGTTTAAAATACCTAAAATATTTTTCTGTATCTTTAATTTAAAGGGCTTGCCATTTTTTATCTTTTAGAAGTACAACCATTATTCTCTTAACACAGCATAGAAAACATGCAATAATTGCTTACGTTTTTTCTCAATATAGTAATGACATTTAGAGTTTGTGTTTACTTAAAACAGTAGTGAAAATAACCAAAAAAAATTACTCTGTGCTAGGCTGTATTATAAATATATTACATATAGTATTCTCTTATCTCTATATAGAGGCCTATACGGAATTATTGTATAATTTGTTTAGCAAATATATTTGCAAAAGAATAATATATACACTTACACAGGCAAAGACACATATATGTTTTAATATGCATCCAGACATATACATATACAAACATTGGCTTCTAAAAGAATTAGGATATATGTTTTATAGAGAGAGATATACATATATACACATATTTTTTAATTTTAAATTTCAGTAAATAAACAAATAATTCAATAAAAATATGCAACATATTTTAACAAATGCTTTAGCTTAGAAATATTCAGGTGGCAAATATCTACTTGAAAGTGGCTCAGCATCATTAATTTTTAAGGAAAATGCAAATTGAAACCCCAGGGAGGGGAGGTACCATGGCACACGTATTACAATGTCCAAAATTAAAAAGACTGACCACTGCTTAGAGTGTTGTAAAATTAGAACTCTCATACACTGTTGGTAGAATGTAAAGTGCAACAACCTTGGAAAGCAATAAGCAGTTGGCTAAAAGTTTAAGATATACCTACTAAATGATACACCCACTCCATTCCTAAGTGGGTAATGCACGTCCACACAAAGATTTATATATATATATGAATGTTCATAGTTACTTTATAATAGCCAAACTGAAAATAATAAAAACATCGAACAGCTGATGAGTAGATAAATTATGGAATATACATATAATGAAATTTGATTCATTAGGAAAAGTGAACGGATTATCAATACATGCAAAGACATAGATAAATAATTATTCTGAGTTTTAGAAGCCAGACAAAAAAAGTGTATTATCTCCTTCATATAAAATTCTACAAAATACAAACTAATCTTTGATGCTCAGTACTAATGCAGATCCATGGCTGCTTAGTAGAGACAGGGATGAAAAGGAGCAACTTTATGAGTGATGGGTGTCTTGAGTTTCCTGATTGTGATAATGGTTTTGTGATGGATATATATGCCAAAATTTAGCAAATTATGCACTCTGAAATTTCAGTTTATTGCATGCCATTTATACCTTAATAAAGGTTTTTTTGTTGTTTTGTTTTGTTTTTTTAATGAAGCATCTGGGGACCTGGGTGGCTCAGTTGTTTGAGTGTCTGACTTTGCCCAGATCATGATCTCCATTCTGAGTTTGAGCCCCACATTGGGCTCTGCGCTCTCTATGCAAAGCCTGCTTGGAATCCTCTGTCCCTCTCTCTCTGCCCCTTCCTGCTCACTCTCTCTCTCAAAAATAAATAAAATGTTTAAAAAAAACGAAGCATCAAAAAAATGAAGTATCATTTAAAATTTACCAACAGACATAATCATTTTCTTCATAAATATTTATGGATGGTGTAGAAAGGCAAAAATCATGTTTTTAAGGAAAGAGGAGGTGTGATAGAATTAGTGATTTAAAATGTACAAGGGAGCCTGGGTGGCTAAGTCGGATAAGTGTCCCTTCAGCTCAGGTCATGATCTTGTGGCTCCTGAGTTCAAGCCTGGCGTCGGGCTCTGTGCTGACAACTCAGACACTGGAGCCTGCTTCAAATTCTATGTCTCCCTCTCTCTCTCTCTAACCCTTCCCCACTCATGTTCTCACTCTATGTCTCTCAAAAATAAATAAACATTAAAAATTTAATAAAATAAAATGTACATAATATTTCTTATTTTTATAGTAAAAGTTGGAGTCTGTTCTTTCACTTGTTTTTGATTTCTTGCTTGCCTGGTTTGGATTATTGGGTTTTTTTTTTTCTTTTTTTGTTTTAAGTTCATGTTAGTAATTATTTGGAGAAAATAGTTAATTTCTTCCATTTATCCCCATCAGAAACATATGTCTTCATGTTAGGTATTGTTTATCTTTACACTCAGTAGTCAGTGATAATTTTAGATTCTCTTTTGAGAATGTATCAAATTACTTGCATTATTTCATCCATCACTGAATTTTTCAAGGGATTTTTTATTAACCTCATTCATTCTTCATGTACACTATAATATATCTTAAGGATGCCTTTGTATAAGTTTTCTATTTTATTGCTTCCTTTTTTAAAAATGGAAAATATGAAATGACTTCTATTGAGGATGATTTATCCCTTGGGAGATACTCGGTGACAGTGATCTCTCTGTACATTACTTTTAAACACAATATCATCTACAGATCAGACAAAGTATGACAGTTGAAGTTAAGACAAGGATGAAAATGAAGGTTAGGGGTTACAAGGGAAATGTGCCCAGAAGACAGTGATCAAAGAGGAAACTGGAATTAAAAGTCAGAATAGACTATGGTTAGAGCACAGAAAGTTCAAACTCTTAAGACACTAATGAGGCCTGGAGTTAAAATATATTAAAAGAGGGAGAGAAATAGAGATTTTGAGAGATATATCAAGAGACACAGAAGCAGAGAAAATAGAAGTATTAGATCATAAGAAACCCTATAAAGAGCCATCAGGACATAAGATCATGGAAGTTCGGCAGTAAAGAAAAGGTGAGCCATTCAAGAAATATACCAAAAATTCTGAAATAAAGCTCATTCTTCTGGTAGAAGACATTTACTTGAAGGGGAAGTTGCATATTCCTTTGTAGTCTAGCAAGAGCAAAGCACTAAACCATGATAAAGAGATGACAAATGCATTAGCTTTGATGTTTGTATCATAAAAATGAGGTTTTCTGGCAGGTGGCTAATATAGTCTCTAGATCCATTGGTAAGGGCACAATTTTAATCCAAAATTTCAAATCACTTTATTTACCACAACTTAACTACATGTGGGGACAAAACCTGGGCCTTGAAGCACCATTAATTTACAAGTATTTACAAGATTTATGCATAAGTGAATACAGTTAAAATCATTATTTCATTCACCCCTGATCTATATTTTTATAAAGTTATAATTATTTATCTGATTATTTTATTACTAATAGATACAATTTGCAGGGTTTCTGAGTCTCAATGGATAACATCTATTTTTCTTATGAGTCTTGAACTTTCATGAAAACAAAAGAAAATAACCACAGAGAAAATGCACTTGGCTGACTTGGGAAGTTTTCACTGGAGGGAAATTCAGTGAAACAGGTACAGGATGGGTACCCAAGTGCCTCATTGTTGGATTTAGGCCTGTATGCCTAGATTTAGCAGGTCTAAATATCAGCTTCCAGGAGAGAAAACCTGATCCTTGAGTTCTCTGCCTCCTAAACCTCATGTTTAAGTAAGCAAAATCCACTCCTCTTCTATAGTCAGTAGTCAAGACAAAGATTTGTTAAGGAAGCAATAGTCTCTCTCTTTCTTAAACTAAGTCCCTTGTAATATAACCTAATCACAGAAGTAAAATGTATCATTTTACAGTCCAAGGAATTTTATGGGAAAGGTACACAAAGGTATGTAAAATCTATGGGGGCATTCTAGAATTCAGCCTACCAATATTTATATTACATGTTCCACTCTCTAACATTTCTACTGCCAGTTTTGCTTTATGTATTTTTCTATCCAACTGTACTACTCTATTAATATCTGAACAAGCAGCTGAACACAGTGCATGGCACAAAATAACAGCCTAATAAATGTGTACTGCATAAATTAATTACCATATGTATCTTACTAACAATTTGACCCATAGAAATAGATTTATATTATGATTTTATTGATCTTTCTCAAATATTTTAAGATAAAAAAGGTATAAATTTAAAATGTATTAAATATTACAAGACTAAAAAACTGTTTACTTAAATACAATGATTTTCATTCCCTTAAAAATGAAATTTTTTGTACTTAGAAAAAATTTAACTGTACCTTTCATAGCAATCACATGATAGCAAACTTAGCTAGTTAATGTATCAATTATTCAGTAAAACTGCAAAACCTTTTAAGTGACTAAGGATAGTCTATTGATAAAAAAGACTGATGAAAAAAGTGATTTTTTTATATCAATGAGAATTTAACTAAAATGGTGTCATTTTACTTCCAGTAAAATGTGAATTGGAAATGTACCATGTCATTATTTAGTATGCATTATAACCCTGCAAAATTACGCACTCTTTGGTGAAAAATAAATTGCAAGGCTTAGCTATGAGAGAACTTATTAAATACCGTATTATTATCAACATCATTTTGATGACTTCCTACAATGAAATGTAACCGGAATGCAGAGTGATTACCTTGATATCATAGACAGATATCATAAGCAAATTGCAGAAAACCAAAATATAGCAATAGCTAATTTTGAAACAGGTCTCAATATATTTAATAACACATTTACAGCTTTTAACTTTAATTTCCAGAATTGAAATTTCAGTACTAAGAAATGAAATTGGAGAACTGAGGCAGCTGTTGGAGGAAAAGTGGCTTTGATGGATAAGTTATTTTTATTAATTATGTTTTGAGACTCTTACTAACTTCTTCTATTTGGTAGTTTAAAATCTCCATAAACTGCATAATAGATAGGAAATCACAAGGCCATTAGCATCAAAGTATTCTTAATATAAGTAGTTCATTATTTGTTTATTAAAATTTAGCAATGCTTGCTAATGTTATAATGATTTTGGTATATTGATAAATTTATTAATATCTGTAATAAGGACATAGAGATAAAGTTTGACAAGAAACTATGATTATATATTTTTCTTTACTAAGTTAATATTAAATGGCATTGTAAGTATGATATCTTGGGAAGTTATTCAAAACTAAAACACAAAAAAGAGAAAAAATATTTTCATCATGTTTTGTAGAAGTTGACAAGCTGATTTAAGATTTACATAGCAATATTAAAGAATTAGAACAGTAATGGGAGTCTTGAAAAAGTAGAAAAAAGGTAGAGAATATACCTTGTCTGACTTGAAACTAAAAGCAGAAGTTAGATGCTAACAAGAAGCTAACGAATCCAGAAGGCTCGATTTAGACAACATTTAACAAGGGTGAATAGAATCTGCTTTATTTCTCATAAGTCAACTACACTTGTGTCAATTTATTTATTTTTAATAGCTGGAAAATCAATTCAATGGCAAAAGGAATGTCTTTTCAGGAAATGGTACTTATAGATTTGGATATGCATATTTTTTAAAAGGAACTTTGACCTCTATCTCACACCATAAACAAATATCAATGTAAGATTAAGACATAAAATCAAAAGGCATAAAGAAAATATGTTTATAACTTCTATGTAGGGAAAGATTCTTAGAGGACACAAAATGCAATAAAAATAACAGGAAATATTTATAAACTAGACTTCATCAATTTGAAAGCTTTTGTTCATCAAAATTAACTGTGAAGAAAATGAATAGAAAAGCCACAGATTGAGAGAGAATACTTATTCAACATTTGTCTCATAATATAGAAAGAACCTGTATAATTCAACAATTAAAAACTCAAATAATTTGAAGAGACACTTCAAAAAGATATATGAATAACAACACATGAAAAAGATTTTCAACATCATTAGACATCAGAATGTTGTCAAAGACCTGGAACAATTAGAACTTTAATATATTGTTGGTAGGAATGTAAAATAGTATAACCAAAAAGAGCTCTGGCTATTTCTTATAAAAGTAAAGATAGACTATAACCCAACCATTCTATTATTAGGTGTTTATGTAAGAGACAAGAAAATATATGTCCACAAAAGTACTTGTATAGATGTCCATGACAGAAATTTGGACTGCTCAGGTGTCCATTAATGGGGTCCTGGCAAATAGAATGTGGTGTATCCATATAATGGGTATTACTCAGCAATGAAAAGAAATGGAACTCTGAAGCCCTCCAAAACATGGATGAGTCTCAAAAACTTTATGCTATGTGAAATAAACTTTATACATGTATAAACAGATTATTTGTTAATATGATGTTTTAGACTAGACAAGGCTATTCTGTACTTAAAAACTGGAAATGGAGTACCTTGTGTAGGTGTCAGTGAGAATTATGGGAAGAGCCATAAGGTAACATTCTGGAGTCATGATTCTGTCAAAACTTAACAAATATGCAGTTAACATTTGTGCATTTCATTGTATGGAAATTTAGTATCAAAGGGAAGAATTGTTGAAGATATTGAGCTTTAGCAAATAATATGGATGCTAAAGTATTTCTGCCTATCATTCCCCAGGCATTTTTAAAACAACCAAAAAATCTCTCATGGTCTTTAAATTCTAGTAGGAGGAGGTAGATATTAAACAAAGCAAATCAACAATATAGTATGTCAGATTTTGACAATGATAGAAAAATAAGGGAGGGAAAGGGAATAAGGTGTTCTGGAGTCCTGGAATGGATGTGGAGTTATGTTTTATTTATTTTTAAGGAAGGCCTCAATAGTGATGTTCATTGGAATAAAGATTTGAAGGAGATGAAAAATTAACTCATTAGCATTTTTAGTATAAAGCATAGGAAGTGAGAAAAGTCATGAAATCAGAATATAGGTGTTTGAGAAGAGGCAGGATCACAAAACTGAAGCAGGATGATCCAAGTGAAGGGGGCATGAGGAAGCATTAGAGGTGAGATGCCAGGCCTACAGAGGCCATTGCAAGGACTTTGTTTTTTTATTTGGAGTGATATAAAAACCTATTAGATGATTTTATCTCAGATACAATATAATCCAACTTACAAGTTAGAGTAATCTTTAACTAGATTACTCTAGGTGCTGTGTTTAGAATAGACATAGGAAGAAAAAATGTGGAACAAAGAGATCATTTAAGAGACTAATATAATAATGTAGTTAAGAAACACTGGCATCTTCACCTTTATAACTGAATCCCTTAAACCAGAATTGATTTATTTTAAATTATTTTTTTCTAATCTGAAATAGTATTTAGCATGTGTGTATATCTATATGTCAAAATACCATGTATTTTAATAAAAGTAGTAACTAAATATTATTATAATTACTGAAAGAATTAAAATATAGAAGCAAGCCATGATGAAAAATACAGTAACATTACTTTATTAAGCATTTATCAGAAAAATTCTATTGTTACTTTATGTCTATTATGTCATTCTATTAAGTTACTTTATGTCTTTATGTCTACTATGTCACTTAAAAATACTTAGTAGAAGAGCCAAGGGAAAATATTGGGAGATACTATACGGATAGTATAATATTGGGGTATCTAGGTGGTTCAATTGGTTGAGCATCTGACTTGATTTGGCTCAGGTCATGATCTCGGGGTCATGGGATCAAGCCACACGTGGGGCTCCATCCTTCAGATTCTTTCTCTCCCACACCCCCTGCCCCTCTATTCCACTCATGCTCTCTCTCTCTTTCTCTTTCATTTTTTCTTAATGTTTATTTATTTTTGAGAGCAAGAGACAAGATACGAGCAGGGGAGGGGCAGAGAGAGAGGAGACACAGAATCTGAAGCAGGCTCAAGACTCTGAGCTGTCAGAATGGAGCCCAATGCAAGGCTCAGACTCACAAACCACAGGAGCATGATCTGTGCCGAAGTCAGGCGCTTTACCAATTAAGTCATGCAGGCCCTTCTCTTTCTGAGTTAAAAAAAGAATAGTATAATATTAAAAAGTCTTTATGCAAAGTGCTGATAATTGTTGAAGCTAAATGATTGACCATATGCATATTTATTATACAGTTATACAGTTCTTTCTACTTTTGAGTGTTAAAAATTTTTATGTTTCTTAATCCAAATGAATTTGAGTATGGGTATTTAAAATTAAACCATAAAGCCATTGTAAATTTAAATCAGTGAAAAACAAAAAAGAGAACATCTTGTAGAATAGTCAGTGTGCCTGCCTTAGTTGATTAGTAGCTGCCTTATGATGAAATGCATTCTAGCAATTGGAGAAAGAAAGTGAGATGATCACCAAGTTATCTAAAGAAAAGAACTGAAGATACTTTTTGTAAATACTTAATGAAACTTGTTTTTTCTCTATATGCATTGTCAACAAAGAATGTCATAGACTAATAAAGCATAGGTTCCTAGCCTATTTAAATAAGAAAAGTAACTTAATATCTAATCTCTAATAAATTGATGGATTAATAAAATTTAACTTGCAGCATTCTTAAACAATATTTAAAGTGAAAAAATTATATTGTGTGTGTGTGTGTGTGTGTGTGTGTGTGTGAGTGGCTATTTCTTATTTTATGGTCAGATTTTTTTTTAAAGGAGAAAAACAAAACGAAGGAAAAGAAAAACATGTAGATTCTACTGCTTGAAATACATTAAACACCTGGCATATTGAAATTAAATCTTAATGGCTTAAGATAAAAATTTGAGCCATTATTAAAGACTGAAGTAGAGAACCAGTGCTGAAACCTGCACTGTATGGAAAAGAGTAAACAATGGTTTTCTAATTTACATTAACACATTTTATTTTAAATAGAAAATCTCCAACATCACCAAATACAGTTGTATAACTTTTAGATTTTAATATTGCAAACAAAACAGTGGGAGATATCTAAATATAAATCTGCATATAGGAACTACTGATGAGTACAGCTACGTGAAAAATGGGTAACTGCTCTGTAATTTCCATATAACAACTGCAAGACTTAATTAAATGCTTACAAAGTATTTTAATATAAAATAGCTCTTGCTGACAGGACAAAAATTTTAATTGTCTTGAATACGCTTTGTGAACAAGGTTGAATTTTTAAAGGTTAAAGACATATCCATGATTCAGTTTGTTTTAATTTGCATGTTACACAAATATTCTTATAGAAGAAATAAGATAATTGAGATACCTTCAGTGATGTCCTTAAAAGAAATTTGAAATGGGCTTTACTTACTCTGAAGAAAACCTTCTCTTTCCTGAGGCTTCTTCGAGCTCATTTTTTTAAATTTGTTTTTTTAATGATAATTTATTTTGAGAGAGAGACAGAGACATAGACAGAGCACAAGCAGGCTAAGAGCAGAGACAGGGAGACACTGGATTCAATGCAGGCTCCAGGCTCTGAGGTATCAGCACAGAACACAACATGGGGCTCGAACTCATGAACCTTAAAGTCATGACCTGAGCCAAAGTCAGGTGCTTAACCCACTGAGCCACCCAGGCACCCCATTTTTCCTAAGACTTCTTTATTCTCTCCTGCCACATTTTTTGTTCCTCTGGTGTGTGAATCTACATTTAAGAAACTAGGATTTGGGGATGAAAATAACTAAATAATTAAACAACTAAAATAATCTATTTTTAAAATAAAAAGATAGAATTAAAAATATAATGTTTTAACCTTTTTAATGTTTACTTAATATATGGATAATAATGGCTCTTTTGTGGAAGAATATATATTTTTTTACACAATGGTAGCCTAACAAAAAGGTAAGGAGAGAAGGGAAGGAAGGGGAAGAGAAGTAAAATCAAGGGAAGGGGAAAAAGAAAGCTGTACTCCTACAACTTCAATGATCTTTGCAAGTTACATGTTTCCTGAATGTCTTATCTAGTCTTAAAATTACTTACTGGGATATGCAGTTTTTCTATATATTTTATTCACTGCAACCAAAACCTCTTTTTTTTTCATGGTCTCAAATATAAGTTGAAGGAGTGCCTCATATTTGAGTCTTTAAAATATATATGTGTTCATATATGTGGTTCTCTTTATAGACAGTGTCTCCCAGAATGAATCACCATTATTGTCAAATAAAGTAATGGTATTGTGTGTTGTGTGTGCATGTGTGTGTGTGTGTGTGTGCATACATTTGTTGTTTTTATCTATACCTAAATTTTGCATTGCTTTATCTTTGAGGAAACATCAAGCCTCTGTTTTCAGACCCTTTGTTCTATAACACATATCTCATATGATTGATGTCTGCCTAATAGTCTGTTCCATTCTCCTTGGCCATTGATTTCTTCAGGTATGGGGAGATAAATTAATGTAGCTAGACTCTTCCTGAATGGATTCACCAGAAAGAAAAATTATCTTTTAACAGAAGCTGCTAAACTCTGAGCGTCTAGAAACTAATAAGTGGGGAGAGAATATTTGGGAATGAACATCACACAGAGAGAGGAAGTCATATGATAGAAGGTGAAAGTAAAACCATATAACCCATTGTGAGCTCATGCATCTAGGAAAAGGATGTATGCTTGCATATAAATTAGGTGAATTTATTCCTTTTTTTTTGCGTGTACAGTTTGAGTTAAATTTCTCCAAATTTTAACTGAAATGAAAATCTTGAATGATACAAATTTTATAGTTGAACCTGAAATTTGTCACTAGAAAAAATAAAGTGAATTGGTTTAAGAATGGCATAAGAAAATAAGTTTTAATAGCAGCAAAAACAAAAACAAGTGGAATATTATAATATCATAAACATCAACTTTTTTTCCCATAGTAGTCTATATGGAACATAAGGTGTAAACTTCCCACTCAGAATCAACATTGAGGTTTTATTAAACAGTAATAAGTGGTGTTTCCCTAGCAACAGCTAGTCCCTCAAGGTCCTGGAAACCTTGCTTCCAAAATACCATAGTGACTTACTCTATCCCTGACCCCCTCCCAACCGAGGGTATATGAGTTACCAGTCAACAACCCCAGTGCACCTCTTTTTGTCCATGGGCCCTGTCCCGTGCTTTAATAAAATCACCCTTTTGCACCACAGATACCTTCAAGCATTTTTTCTCAACCATCAGCTCTGGATGACCCACCGTCATTCCAGAACTTCATCACTTTGACCACTTTGTCTCTGGTAATATTATTTAGCCTGAGAATTTATCTGATATTGATAAGAACACTTGAGGTTCCATTCATTTTCTTTTTACTGCGGTAAGATATACATATTTTAATCATTTTTAAATACACAATTCAAGTGGCATTAGTGCATTCATGTGCTATGCAAATATCACTATTCATCTCCAGAAATTTTCATTATCTCATACTCTGTAATCGCTAAACAATTTCTCCCGATCTTCCCCTCTCTATTCTACTTGTTGTCTCTATGTATTTGACTATTCTAAGTATCCCACATGAATAGAATCATATATTTTTTCCTTTTATGTCTGTCTTATTTCACTTAGCATAATGATTTCATTTTTAAACTGATTGATACCTCATTGTGAATATACATGACACTTTCATAGGTTGATGGACACTTGGGTTGCTTCTTACACCTCTAGGCTATTGTGAATAATGCTGTACAAATATCTATTTGAGTTCATGCTCCATTTTGAGGTGAGGGTATAAACCTAGAACTCACTTGCTGGATCATAGGATATTTCTATGTTTAATTTTTTGGAGTAACCTCTGTAATGTTTTCCACATCAACTACACTAGTTTGTATTTCTACCATCAATGAAGAGTACAAGTTCTCCACCAAACCTTATTATGTTCCATGAGCTTTTGTTGGGCATTGGGGCAGGAGGGGAGAATAGCTATGCTAATGGTGCAAAATGGTGTTTCATTTTACTTTTGATTTGCATTTCTCTAATGATAGTCCTGTTGAGTATCTTTTCATGTGCTTATGAGCCATTTGTATATATTTTTGTTGAAATCTCTATTCAAGTTCTCTGTACACTTTCAAATTTATTTTGGTGTGGTTGTGGTTGTTTGAGTTTCAGAAGTTTTTAAATATTCTGGATATTAATCCCTTATCAGATATTGACTTGCAAGTATTTTCTCTCTTCCCATGGTGTTTTTTTTCCACTTCATTGATAGTGTACTTTGATTCACAAAAGTTCTTAATTATGATAAAGTGCAATTTATCTATTTTTTGCTTGCTTGTACTTTAGTGCCATATCCAAGAAGTCATTGCCAAATCCAATGTTATGAACTTTTCACTCTATATCTTTTAAAAACTTGATAATTGTACCTGTTAGGTTTAGATCTTTTATCTATTTTAAGATCATTTTTGTATGTTAAGTGTAATTTTTAAGTAAATGTCCCATTTCATTCTTTTTCATGTGTATATACAGTTTTCCTCAGCTTCAGTTGTAAAAAGACTGTCCCTTCTCCATTGAATGCTTAGCACCTAATTGAAAATCCTTCCTTATTCTATTCTATTGGTCTACTGGGTTCCTGACAGTACCCTACTGCTTTGATTTACTGGTTCTTTTCATTAATATTTGCATGACATATATCTTGCTTATTTACATTTATCCTATATACATCTTTTGGTTTAAAGTTCATTTCTTTTACCATAAGTGAGCTAACATAACTATAAGTAAAATCAGATTCACTCATGACTACCAATTATGCCTCTCTCATTCATTTGTATAACCCTGCAGTTCCAAGGAGCTTCATTTTCTTTCTGCCTGAGACAGTTCCTTTGCCATTTCTTATAATGCAGATTTGCTGCAGATGAATTTATTTATCTTTTATTTACCTGGAAATATCTTCAGTTTGCCTTTATTTTTGAAGGATTTATTCTTTCTTTAAATTTATGTTCTTAGTAGTTCACTAAGCTTCGTGGGTCTATAAGTTCAGATTTTTTTATTAGACTCAAAAAGAGTCATTATTTTTTCTTAAAAATAGTTATGTTCTTCCCTTTTCTCATTCCTTTTTTGAACTCCTCTTTCAAATATTTAAACAAAATGTTATTGTCACAAAATCCTTGAGTCACTATTCACAGTTTATAGCCCATTATTTCTCTTTGCTTTGATTTGAGTAGTTTCTACTGCCCATTCCTCCTGTTTTCTGGTCTTTCCTTATGTATTGTCTAATGTGTTGTTAAGATGGTCTTCATTAGGCTGGTCTTCAGACATACAATTTGATCTAAAATTTCAATTTTTTTAGTGATTAGAATTCTCTGATATCTCCATCTAGTCACATTTTTCTTTTAAATCTTTAACATAATTTTAATAGCTATTTTGAAATATTTGTCTGCTAATTCTAATTAATTCATTAAAGTGCTAAGTGGTTAACATATTATACAGTACATATAGATAATATCACAGAACATTCTATTGGCTAGCACTGATTTAGAATTTTTTTTGCTCCTTACACCTCCCACATTAAAGAATTATTTTTCTCTGGTCAGACTATAAAATTCACTTATCCAGCTTTCAGCATATTGTTATGTATTTCTAGAAACAAATACAGAGTTCATGTCAGAGCATGTAAAACAATGAGAAAAGGACATTCCTGAGTTTCAAGAACAGTTTTTATGACACTTGTGTGCCTGCTTGGATGAATTCCATCTGAGACTTCCTACAGTTTCATTAATGACATGTAAGTGAGATTGTGGAGAAGAAGATATACAGTTCTGAATTACATATCATTTACACAAATCACTAATGTTCTCTATAAAAAAATGGACAGTTGTGAACACCAGATTTCCTTAGGTCTATTCACAATTGATCGACTTACAAATGAGAGAATAATCAAAGAATGGTTTAGTACAAAGGAGTTTGTATCATTGAATCTGTTTTAAAATCAATTAACCACATCAAACAACTGGTATTCTATATTAAAATAGAGGACCTAATATGAAAAAGCAGTGTCAAGAAAGATTCTCACGTTTTTCCTGCTGCCTTCCATCTAGTTTGCCTGTCCCACCCAATAGAATTACAATGATACTACAGGGATTCAATCTCAGATATGTCTAACTACAGAGCACACAATCTTAATCAATTCCCTATGTAGCGCCTACCCCAAGGAGGACAGATCCAAGGCAATTGATGAAAGTCACTAAGTAGCCTAAGAAGAGATATAAATATGGAAGTTGTTTTAGAATCACACAGGAACAGATAAATCCACCACATTTCAAGGACAATTTTTATTGATTGTCTGCTTTAGACCAGACACTGCTTATGACTGTGGGCTTTCCCAGACTAAGAGGAAACAGAAAAATAGTTGTGTTTGCATAAGTTCAGTGAATTTTTTCAAAATAATTTCCATATAGCAGTATAGTATTCAAAAAGAGAATTATGTCCTCAGTGATGTTGGTCTCCAATTCCCATTAATAGCTCCTAAATTGGTGTTTTGGCATAATAGCACATGAGTCTTCTTTCCATACTCAAACCAGAAAAATGCTCTAGGAAAGTGGAACAATGATAAGCAGCTGCTTTGGTAGAATTAGGCTCAATTTAGATTTATTTTTCCAACAAAACATCATATTTCCAAGGATGCTACAGAAACAGAAATATACAGGTGGTATATGTCTTTATAGAAATATATCTGTATTCTGTACCTTTGAAATACTAGAAAATGGCACTCTAAGGAAGGATTTTGAGGGGGAGATTCTTGTTTGTTTTGGAGGAAGAGTTCTTCGGAAGCCATTAAATTTCTTGGGTGAATATTTGGCATACAGAGAGATTTTCTGAAAATATACTAGCTTTTCTGGACCAGGTTCATAAGATCAGTATTATTTTAAAATCCTAGCCGGTTGTGTCATGCTTAATATTTCTCATTCTCTACTTAGCTCTAGTTTTTTTTCCACCCCAAAATGGTATTGTCTTAAGACAGAAATTAAATTAATTGGAAGACTAGGTCAAATATTGTCTTTTAATGAATGGTAGTGCACAGAGACATTCACTTCTCTAACTTTAGGGAGTGTTCAACAGTTTTGCAAACTCATCTGTTACATAAAGAGTGGTTCAATAGAGCATTGAAATCATGAACAATATTCTGATAAAATATTAACTAAAATTCTTCCTTGTATATTTTCCATAAATAAAGACATTCATTTTGAAGTTTTATCTTTGAAAAACTTGAGTATAGAGAAAGTTCTTACAAGTTTCTTATATTACTTCATAATTAATGAAATATCATTGTAAGATATTACAGTACTTATGGGGAAAGTAACATGGATAGAAGAAAATCTCACTATCAAGGAATTTTATATGCAAATTAAAATTTATTTCTTTGAATTGAATGAGATGAATCAAAAACCTACATGTAAATTTTCAAAGCTATTCAAGCATAGTCTGCAAAACAAAACAAGAAGCTTTTAATTAAAAATTCAGTAAGTAGTAGGTGAAGTGCTCAAAATTATTGTTGACTGAAGTAGAAGAAAAGATAAATTAAGTGAATGATGGGAAGAAAAAGAGAATGTTATATAAGAAAATATAAGGAAAGGAGAAATCTAAAGATACTTCTGGGTTTTTTTTTCCTCCTAATTAATCTTGTGTTTGTTAAGTATGAGAATGACAAGGTGAGAAAAATATAAGAAATTCATAATAAAAACACTAAATTTTATACTATTTTAGTTTTTTTTTTAATGAGAGAAAACATTTTATCCTGGAGATATTTTATTTTAGAGCAGACTAAAGAGATTAAGATATTATTTGTTCTCTAGGGAAGAATCTGTTTATAAACAATTTGAAATCGCTAGTACAGTTTGTATGACCATGAAGCATAAAGATGGCAAATAAGTAAATATGGAAAGAACTATCTCATTTAAATAGAAACCCCTATGTGTAATTTACAATAAAAATTGGACCGTCATGCATGGTTTAGAGCATGCCTAGAGCATCTGGCTTTATAATGCTTGCAGAGCATTATTGCATACCTGAGTGAGGAAAGAGCAGGAGCCAGGGACTTATTTGCTTGCACAGCCTTTTTCGTGCATGTGAACAGTGTACTACAGTCAACTGTACTGAGCTGCAACCTTCCAGCAAGAATTTCCATGCCAGGGGCCTGGGTGGCTCAGTCAGTTAAGGGTCCAACTCTGATTTTGACTTAGGTCATGATTTTGCCGTTCATGATATCCAGCCCCACACTGGGCTCTATGCTGACAGCTCACTCTCTCTCTCTCTCTCTCTGTCTCTCTCTCTCTCTCTTTCTTTCTTTCTTTCTCTCTTTCTCTCTCTCTCTCAAATAAAGTTTAAAAAAAGAATTTCAGGCACTACTTTGCTAGCTCACTCAAATGAGAGTTGGCCTCTTGTATTTGGAAATATTGCTGCAAGACATTTTTTCCCCTTTTTGTTCTCTCTAGAAAATCAGGAAAAAGATTTTTTTCATGCTAGGATATGAAGAAATCATTACTCATAAACTTAAGTAGAAGCAGATTTATACATGTATTATTTCAATTAAGGTGGGTGAGCTACTATACCATTTGGTAGTGATTTCAATTCAGATATCCTCCTGTTATGGTTGTGTGTTCCTCCCCTGCCCAAAATATACTGAGTCCCTAATGCTTGGCTCCTACTGAATATGACTTTATTTAGAAATGAGGTCTCGGGGAGCCTAGGTGGTTCAGTTGGTTATGCATCTGGCTTCGGCTCATGTCATGATCTCATAGTTTGTGCGTTCTAGCCCCATGTCAGGCTCTGTGCTGACAACTCAGAGCCTGGAACCTGCTTTGGATTCTGTCTCTTCTCTCTCTGCCCCTCCCCTCCTCACGCTCTGTCTTTCTCTCAAAAATCAATAAATGTTTAAAAACTTAAAAACTAAGAAAGAAGGTCTGTAAAGACATAATCAAGCCTCCAAAACTGTGAGAGATCAAACGAATGCTCTGGTAATCTTCAGAACCTAATATAAATCCCATATAACACTTAAAATGTTGATAATCAACCTTTCCTTTTTATAAGTTAGCAAGAAAAATTGTAAGAATTTAAGTAAAAAACTGAATTGACCTAGGGTATAGCGTTTTTTTTTTTTTTTTGGTCTTCTATTTGTTGGTCACAGGAGATTATGTTGATAATCATAGTTTTCTGCCTGGACTACCCATTTTCTATTCTTGTATCTTTTAGCAACTTGGTGGAATACTGATGTTTACCAAATGGTGTGACCCTAATTTAATACCTTCAAAATCCAGCTCCTTACTGGTCCTAAGCATTTTCCCACACATTCCCAGGTATTTTAGCAATGGGAATAATAACACGATCCCCTGGTTTCAAGGTTTTCTTGTCCTCCTTCCACTTGGAAATTGAGATTAAATCATTCTGTACACACCTTTTAATTTAGTTGATAGGTTACCTGATAGAAATATTCCTTGAATACTAGGAATACTTAGGTATGTATGTAGATAACCACTTAGTCTGGTGCCATGAAGATATGAACAGTTCCTTAAATGAATGGTTAGATAAAATAATTAAAAAGCCACTGGCATTCCATCAACTGTTTCCCAGAACTATGACTTCTCACTGTGTCAGAAATAGGGCAATTTGACTCTTTTCTCTGGCTATACATACAGAAGGAGAGAGACAGAGACAGAGAAAATAGAAACCCTTTGGTTTGAAGACAAAGAGAGTTTATTACTTACAGGAAAGCAGAAACTGGAGTAAAATTTTAATGCTGATTCCTAGAGCCCCAGTTCCCATAGGGTGATATAGCGAGTTACAGTTGATAATTATTCATACACTACTAGTATGTTAAAGGATAGAAACCACAAGAGGAAGACTCTGATCTATAGAAACTACTGTAAGATTTGCTCACCCTTTCTCTCCCTCCAGTGCAAAGATAAACAGTACTTGGATTCTCCTGAAATATAAACAAATGTGATTTTTTTTTGTGGAGGGGGCAAGATATGCCTAAATTAATTTCTCTAAAATGTAAGCAAATTGCTTCTGACAGTGATGTTCCTAAATGTCTCTGGAGGGAGTTACTATTTTTATCTTTACTTGTTCAGAATGATAAATAACTTTGCTCTAGAGGGATTTCCTGCTCCTCTGTTTCCAGCACTGTGTACTTCCACAAAGATTCCAGATAATACCTGGATGTGTAATGCCTCCACACATACACAGAAAATTCCCTTCCAACAAATAAAATACTAATCAAATAGACCAGCGAAATTTGAAGAAAATGTCAAAATCAAGTTTGGCAATAGTATTTTTAAAAATCCCAGAAATATCGTGTAATGTGGGTGAATACATAAATTAGTATCTCCTTTTTAGGAAACAGTTTGGTAATGTCTACCAAAACTGATCAGCATACTCTACTCTAAGAAAAAGCAATTCCACTTTTAGTAATATACCTACAGATGATCAGGATTTTTCCAAATGACATACAGAAGAATAGATACATAGATACCCTGAGTGATGTTACTCCAAACTGGAAGGAAGGAAGGAAGGAAGGAAGGAAGGAAGGAAGGAAGGAAGGAAGGAAGGAAGGAAGGAAGGAAAAAAGGAAAGAAAGAAGAACAGCTATCAGTAAAGAGTAAATTTAGTAATTACCTAATAGTGTATTGGTACAATAAAAGAATAAAAAAAGATGGTACAGGTCACACAGATCAAGTTGCTAACATAATGTTTCATAAAATAAGTCAGACATGCAACTTTTTAAATATGCAAAAATAAATTATGTTAAAAGTCAGATTAATATTTATATTTAATGAAATTAATGATTAGGAAGGAGCACAAATGAGGTTCTTGAGATACAGAAAAATTTTCCATCTTTCTATTTAGAGATTCCATGGATATGTTCACTTTGTAAAAATATACTTACAATGCACTTACAATGTGTGTTGTTTACAATACGTTTATTACACATTAATTTTAAACATAAAAAATTATTTTGGAGGGTTGAGGGGAGGGGGGAGGGGGGAAGACAGGTGGTGGTGATGGTGGAGGGCACTTGAGGGGAAGAGCACTGGGTGTTGTATGGAAAACAATTTGACAATAAAATATTATGAAAAAAATAAATAAAAATAAAAATAAAAATCGCAAGGAAGAGGAAAGAAAAAAAATTATTTTGTAGAATTTTAGTTGTATGGTATATAGTTTGTGATAAACCCATATGAAATTTATTGAAATTGTAGTTCAATCACTTAAAATATTGTAAAATACCACTCAAACTGTTTATCATATTCTTATAAATAAAGCTATATCTTTACATGCAATCAACTATATGCTAAAAAGTTCTCCTTAAAAAGTGAGTGTTACGATACTCTGTTTATGTTGGCAATAAATAAATACTTTAATATCTAAACTCAAAAGTAATTCAATTAGTATCTCTAAAGATATATAAAACTATTATTTATGTTGGGATTTCTTTTAGCTTTGGGCTTTAGAATAGCACTATTAAAATGCAATTATGTCAGTCATACAAGCGTAATAATAAACAAAAATTAACAGCATGAATTTCATTTCAGCTTGAGTAGCAAAATGATCAAAACATAATTATCTTAATATTTGGAAAATAAATATTAAAAGCAAAATTTTACGAACAAGCCTTGCATCTGAAAATGATGATATTATTTCAAAGTTACACCTACATTGAGGTCTCTCTCTCTCATTTTCCTTGAATTATTTACTTTGAATTGTGTGACAACTCGATAAAAAATGAAAATAACACCTTCACAAGTACGATATAGAAAATTGCTAGTTAAAAACTTAATAAAATCTCAGCTATTTTCAAGGTGTAGTGAATTATTGAGAATCAGATTCAACAAAACAATATGCAGACAAATTAAAACATGACAAATATGAATGATGATTTGTTATAATAATTATATGTTAGGCAATTTTTATTCCTAAAATTCACCCCAAATTAAAGTCTTCAGAAACTGTCTCTACCATATTCTTCCTGGCAGTTTCCTATTGCTTTGAGAAAAATCACTACCCACTCATCTGAAAGCAATACAAGTTTATTATGTGAATATTGAAAACCCCAAATACATCTTGCTGAACAGATCCAAGGCATAGGCTGAGATGCTTCCTTCTGGAACCAGAAAGAACAATCCATTCC
The DNA here is from genome assembly GCF_006229205.1 of Suricata suricatta. Taxonomy (NCBI): domain Eukaryota; kingdom Metazoa; phylum Chordata; class Mammalia; order Carnivora; family Herpestidae; genus Suricata; species Suricata suricatta. The sequence goes on from NC_043714.1 coordinate 52,459,797, forward strand.
CTTACATTTTGCAGCTCCTAGAGGTCACCCACATTCCTTGGCTTGTGGCCCCCTTCTCCATTAACAAAGCCAGCAATGGCTGGTTGAGTCTTTTTTCACAGGGCATTATTCTGGCATTCCTCTTTTGTGGGCAAATCTCCCTCTGCCTCTCTCTTTGAAGAACATTTATGATTACATTGGGCCCATCCAGGTAATCCAAGATAATCCCCCTGGTTCAAGATTCTCCTTTTAATTACATCACAAAATCTTTTTACCATTTAAGGTAATATATTTCCAGGTTCCAGGGTTAGGATATTGGTATCTTTGAGGGTGCATTTTTCAGCCTTCCACATTTCCTTTTTTCATTTACTTGGCCCATGTTATTTTATTTATTTTATTATTTTTTTAGTATTTATTTTGAGAGAGAGGTAGAGCATGAGCAGGGGAGGTGCACAAAGGGAGAGAGAGAATCCCAGTCCAGTTTTGTGCTATCAGTGAAGAGCTCGATGTGGGGCTTGATCTCAGGAACCACAAGATCATAACCTGAGCTGAAATCAAGAGCTGGCACTTGACCCACTGAGCAACCCAGGAACCCCTAGTTGCCCCATTTTGAATCAGAACGTTGTTTCTAATATAATTTTATATAGAATATATAATTGATTGGTGGAGATTTGGAAGAATCGTGAAACCTAAGAGAAACTAAATGCCATAGTGCCCCCATCTAGGAAGGCAGGAATATAGAAAGGAATGTAGTTACTTTTAGGAGAATGGATTAAGTAGTACTTTACTTCTCTAGGAAGAGAGAAAAATATTTTTTGATTTGAAGGCAGGCTTGAAGGAAATCTCAAGTAGCAGCCCATGAGGCAACTCAGGTCCACAAATAATAACACCACACCTAATCAAATTATGGTAAATGCTGCAAACCATGTCCAAACCAATAAGTGTGTGTGTGTGTGTGTGTGTGTGTGTGTGCATGCACACACATGTGTGTATGTGTTTAAAGGAAAACAAAAGTGGCAGTATTTGTTGTTTTTGGCACTCCAGATATGGTAAACCAAGAATCTTGAATAAATATGTACCTAAAGATTTCAAATATGGACATGAAATAATTCTGAATTTTGTCATGCTCAGATACTGGGATTTACTATTTTATCATAGCATATGCTCATTTTCCAAGTGGATTTGTTTTTCTTACTGAGTTTTGAGTGTTCTTTTTACATTCAGAATACTGTTTTGAGAGTTCTTTTAATATTTAGAACACTAGCTCCCTAATGGGTCTGTGGTTTGTAACTATTTTTTTTCCCAGTCTATACTTTCTCTTTTTACCCAATTAACAAGGTCTTCCACAGAGCAAAACTTTTTAGTTTTGATGAGGCCCAATTTTCAAGTTTCCAATTATGGATATGCTTTTGGAACCAATACTAAGAACTTTTCATCTCAAGCTAGATTCCAATGACTTTTTTTTTTTGCCATTTTTTTTAAAGAAACTTGATTCTAAAGTCCTATTTGAAGAAAGACTATGTGTTAAAGTCAAGTCATTTAAAATTCATGTTTTTGATTGCTATAAACTTTGGTACAAGAAAAACTATCAATTCAGTCAAGTATCTGTTTCTGCTTCCTATTGTTCCTGTAACAATTTATCATAAAATTGTTAGCTTAAAATTGAAAAAAAAAATAGACCTTCTGGAGGTCAGAAGTCCAAAACTGATCTCATTTGGCTAAAATCAAGTATTGCAGGGCTGTGCTCCTTTCTGGAAGCTCTATAGGAAATTCAATATTCTTGCCTACTCCATTTCTAAGAGGCTGCTCACCTTCTTTAGCTCATAGACCTCTTACAAGTTTAAAGTAGACAATGATTGGTCAAGTATCCCTCATATCACATCACTGTGACATTGAATCTTCGGTGATCCACTTTTACTTATAAAAATCCTTGTGGTTATATGAGATCTGCCCAGATAACCTAGAGTTATCTCTCTATCTCTAGTATAGCTGATTATCAACCTTAATTCCACCTGCAACCATTATTCCACCCTCCATGGGACATTGCATGCATTTTCTGAGGATTAGCTCTTGGGCATCTTTGGAGGGGGCCATTCTTCTGCCTACTACATTCTCTATAATGGCAACAAAACTGTTAGACAGAATATTGAACTATTCTCTTGACTTTCTGTAGCTATAGACCTCACAAAGATCATTACATACTTTGAATTTTGAAAACGTTGTCTGACTTCCTTTCATGGTTCTTGAAATAAGTATGATCACTTGATAATGTTAGTTTTGGTTGCTGTAGCAAGATGCAGTAAGGAGCTTGCTAGCAGGATTACCTTCAATTGGAATTAATAAAAAGGAAACCTCAACTGTTCCTTGTTTGTCTTTCTTTGCCTGTCCCTACTGCAAAGCAGGGTCTGAACAGGCAGTGACAAATCAACCCAGGTGGAAAAACAACTTTCTAGTATTAGAGCTTTTTTCCCCAGGAGCTTTTAACGAGGAATATAAAATAGTATTGAACAAAGGGCACAAAGGAAGATAAAGAAAGAAGAAAAGACCATTTAAAACTACTCCTTAAAAACAATCCCTTTAGCCCTAGGTAAAAATTCACTGTAGGCTACATTGTAAATATCCGAACTCCTGGTTGAACAGGACTGCAGACCCCACAGCACCTCCTCATGGTATTAGCCATGTCTAATACTACCTCTTAAGGGTACTAAATTTTAAAGAAATCATTTTTCTTGACATAGAAAAGGAAAGCCTTCTTACAGACAAACCATAGTGTCTGCTTTACTTTGCATATGTCATGAGTGTATGAAATGAAAAACATAAATGATTAGCAATCTATCTTTCAAAATGTTTAGAGGAAAATGGTACGCTTGGCCTCCATGGGTATTTTAAATTCCACATCAATATTTTAATCTCAAAGATGAGATTTATTCTATTTCCATCCCCCTTAAGTTTTATAAGAGAATAATTTTACTTATTTAAAAATACCACTGTGTAATTGGATTGTAAAATTTTAGCCTGATTTTAAATGTAGATTTTTTAGAATAATTCGATCATTTTAGTTTTGTTGTATATCTCCACAACAAAAACCTGTGATAAAAATCAGATTAGTTTTAAATTATAACTGTTTCTTTACATGTTTTCAGTCAAGGCTTAACTATATATTTCTTCAAGATATATTTAGGGGCACCTGGGAGGCTCAGTTGAGTGTGCAACCTCAGCTCAGGTCATGATATCAACAGTTTGTGAGTTCAAGCCACACGTTGGACTTTCTGCTGTTTGTATGGAACATGCTTTGAATCCTTTGTCCCCCTCTCTCTCTGTCCCTCCTCACGCATGCTATTTCTCTCAAAAATAAATATTAAAAAGTTAAAAATTAAAAATTAATATCTACATTATTCCAGGAATTGTTTTATTTATACATAGTAGATACAGTGAGGACAAATAGAAATCCTCTCTCTTCAAGCTTACATTTTATTTTATTTTTTTTCTCCATAATATTTTATTGTCAAATTGTTTTCCATACAACACCCAGTGCTCTTCCCCTCAAGTGCCCTCCACCATCACCACCACCTCTCTTCCCCCCTCCCCCTTCCCCCTCAACCCTCAGTTCATTCTCAGCATTCAATAGTATCTCAAGTTCTGCATCCCTCTCTCTCCCCAACTCTCTCTCCCTCCTCCGCACCCCCTGGTTCTCCACTAGGTCTCTCTTGTTTTCCTGCTAGACCTATGAGTGCAAACATATGGTTTCTGTCCTTCTCTGCCTGGCTTACTTCACTCAGCATGACACCCTCAAGGTCCATCCACTTTCCTACGAAGGGCCATATGTCATTCCCTCTCATTGCCATGTAGTACTCCATCGTGAATATATACCACATCTTCTTGATCCATTCGTCAGG
>NC_043714.1:52463771-52465083 GCF_006229205.1 Suricata suricatta
TTCGAACTTGGTTTTGGGAACGGGACCACGGACCACATTTCCACGGCACACCCTGCCCCTGCACGGACTGCGCGAATCCCGGGTCCCCACAAGGAAAAAATAAGGCGCGCACCGACGGGACCCTCAACAAAGAGTCGGTGGCGGGTGGAGGCCCGGGAGCGCGCTTAGAATGTGGGAGCTCCCAGCTCATTTCTAGCAGCGCACAGCGGCTTGAGCAAAGCTATCGGAAACTAAGAGAGACCCGGGTTTTTGCTTTTTGTTTTTTTCCTTCCCCCCATTGCAATCGCGATCCTGACTGGGGGTGGGGACTTCGCAATTGAGTCTGTGAAGGCGCACAGTTCACCTCCTGCTGCTCATTTCGCCTCAGGCAGGGGCGGAGCCTCTGAGAACAGACTCCAAGACTTACCACATCAAACCAAGCCTATCCACCAGAGGGAGTTGCTGCTTGCTTTTTTTTTTTTTCCGTTTTTGTTTTTTTGTTTTGTTTTTTTGGTTGTTTGTTTTTTTAATATATAACAAAAATTTTTCTTTCTTCACTAGTTTCATACTTATTTCTTTGTCATTATTACCTTTTTTTCCTTTTTCTTTACTTAATCCCTTTAAATTTTACTCCTTATATTCCTTTCTCCTTTCTCCCTTACTTTTTCACCTTCTCGCAACCCAGATATATTCTCCTGTATCTCATCCTTACTTCTCCCCTAAACTGGTCATACACTTTTAAGCGGTCTACTGTCCTTTGTTGTCTCCGACCCCCTTATATATATATTTTTTTGTCTTATCTTTTTTAAACTCTTTTCTTTTTATTTTCTCTCCTTCTCTTCCTTTCGTCTCTTTCCCTCCCATTTTCATTCTTTTCATTCCCCCCTATAATGTGTTTCTTTGTTTGATTTGCCTGTGTGTATGTGTGCTTCTGTTCCCTCGGTGTTTGTCAGTCTGTTTTCCTTCATAGGACTACACCAAGAAACAAGCCAAAGTGTGCAAGAAGGCGAGTCCCAAATATTGCAGAGTAGGGAAATAAAATACTCACAGGCACAACAAGAGAAACTGAGAGATATCATTAAGAGAATATCTTCTGAAACGGCAGGCCCTGGACAGTCAATAAGCCTCCTTTAACAGAGAAATACTAATAGGTGCACAGAGCCCATCGAGCTTTCTAAAGGTGACAAGAGACAGAAAACTAGCAAAAATGACAAAACGAAGAAACTCTCCCCTGAAGAACTTCCAGGGGGAAGTCAAAGCCACAGAACTGCTCAAGGCAGATCTAGACAACATATCAGATCAAGAATTTAAAAAGCTGGTCATAAGATTAATC
>NC_043714.1:52465183-52501837 GCF_006229205.1 Suricata suricatta
CTGCTAGAAATGAGCTGGGAGCTCCCACATTCTAAGCGCGCTCCCGGGCCTCCACCCGCCACCGACTCTTTGTTGAGGGTCCCGTCGGTGCGCGCCTTATTTTTTCCTTGTGGGGACCCGGGATTCGCGCAGTCCGTGCAGGGGCAGGGTGTGCCGTGGAAATGTGGTCCGTGGTCCCGTTCCCAAAACCAAGTTCGAATTGCTCGCGCCTGGTGCAGTCGCCGCTCGGGCCGCTTCCCGCTGCGGTGCGCGCCTCCCCAGAGCAGCCGCTTCTCGCAGCCACAGGCGCCTCTGATTCCCCTAAGAGATGGCTTAGGGCTGGAGGCTATTTCTTCTCTTGCGCCCCGCTGCCCAGCAGTTATCTATGGAGTGGGTTTCTGTCTCCACGCGCAGCCAAGCGTTCTATATTTCTTCCCCAGAAACAGTTCTATGAGTGTGTTCCGACTCTGTCTCATCCCTTTGTCTCTTGGGCGCTGCGTGCTTGCGCCACGTTGGGCTGGGGATCTTACCTCCCCTGCCCGTCCGGGCTGGCCCGTCCTCGGATCTCCCCCATTTGCCCCCACTCACTCAGGTATCCTTGAGGTTCTATTTCTTCTGGAGTTCGTATTTTCTCCTTCCGCTCTCGCAGATGAGCGTAATATCCTTCTCAGTTCGATAAATGGTGCAGACGGAGTTTACAGAGCTCCCTTCCTCTCCACCATCTTGGCTCCACCTCTCAAGCTTACATTTTAATGGGAGAAACACACACAGAAAATACACACATAAATTATTCTCTACAATACTGTATACAATTATAAAATGAAAGAATTGAAAACATAGTAAAAAATACAGAATGAAAAGAGGTAGTCAGGGAAGTTATTTCAGTTATAATTTTATTTAATATGTACTTAATTGACAGACAATAGTCACACAGACAACATGCTATTTAAAATATCTTACGTAAGAGTAATCTTTCACATTACTCAAGCTATGAAGATTCATGTTCCGACCACAAAATGCAGTAGATACTGTTATTTTAAAATAGCTTACTTGTAAGATGTTAACTAATCACAAATTTAAAACTGTCAGCTGTCATATTTAACTTTTGTTTTTGTTTTAGAAAAGTTTTAATTTTGAAAAATAATAATTGTTATACATTGTTAACCCATGATTTGGGGAGTTTAAGCTTGTCCCCCCATATCTGAAAGAAAAAAGAAAGCAAAACATTGAACATGAATAAAAATTTAGATAGTCACTATTATTTCAGGTAAATTATATGTGTTTTTACCCAAAGATTCAGTGATCTAAATGGGAGAGTGATGGGTATAAACCAAGAGAACAAGATGCAGACGTCTGTAAAAGAGAGGGAAAAAATACTTGTGTTAAATTTATATTTGGAACTATTATGTCCACTCGAGTCTTTTTTTCCTTCAGTGATTATCAGTTCTGGTATGAGTATGTCGAAGACAGAGGATACAGAAGTTGATCTCAATCTCCTGGTGTTATCTCTCTGCATAATTAATATAGAGCTTTAGTGCTGGGCACTGAGAATACAAAAATTAATGGAAGAGTCTCCTTTTATCTGAACAGCTAATAAAATAAGGATGGATTGGCAAATAGTTTTTATTTAATTTGCTTGGTTTGATCTACTGTTAGTAGTTGCTTGGAAATCTACATTAAAAAAAGATTTCAATGTTATACACAGTGAAAAAGTCTCCTTTCCAAACTTGTAGTAACAACTACAGGTAAAGAATAAGTGAGTGTTCATACATTTCATATATTTGTTGTGTATTATATACGTTGAACCTAATCTACTAACTATATGTAGCTATTTTTAAAAAGTGGTTTTGTAAATTATTATTATTTTTTAATTATTAGGTACTAACTATAGAAAGGGGGAAGACCGGCACCTGGGTGGCTTAGTAGGTTGAATGTCTGACTTTGGCTCAGGCCATGATCTCACAGTTTGTGGGTTCAATCCCTGCATCAGGCTTCCTACTGTCAGCATAGAGCCCACTTCAGATCCTCTGTCCCCTTTTCACACTGCACCTCCCCCACTTATGCTCTCTCCCTCTCAAAAATAAATAAGCATTAAAAAAAGAAATGAGGAAGGAAGAAACTAATTTAACTCATCAGAATTATAGTTTCTTAAATTATATTTAAGAGGAGTTAGGGAATATGGAAAAGTATGTGATATGAGAAGAGAGACACTGATTTGATTTATTATAATTAAGAACTGCTGGCAGTGAAACATGTATTGTACAGCTGATTTTATTGTTTTTCTTAATAAAAATGTCCAGCAAATCGCTTACAGAGTTTTACTCAAACCTGAGTAAATTCTTCATAATGATTCAATTTCATCATGTAATTAGAATGGGATTTAACATTAATATCCCAAAATTATATAATTAATTACATGCAGCTTCAGTTACAATTACTAATTGATACAGAGCCTGTAGCTTAACTCCTAGAGGTAATCAATTTTACAATAGGGGTTGTGAACAAATGGATAGATCACATTAGCCTACTATGACAAAATTTTGTTTTACTTAACCGCTCAAGAAAATAGTGCTAGGAAATTTGGTAGTAAAATTTCTCTCAAAGTTGTATTTATTATCAGATTTTTAATGTTATCAGTGCCAGCTATAGTTTGTAGGAATTTCACCTGTGGTATAAATGAATTAAGAAAAGAACACAAAAATAAAATAGATTTCTCAACATCCCCATATTTCAACCAATAATATGTTTAGCTAAATATGGTGAGGACACAAGATTTTTTTTTGTTTCTTTTGCAGATTTTGGCAACTAAATTAGGACAGAAGATTTTTAATTTGGGTACACATCGTATTCCTAGGTACATGTCTTATGATGCAGATACCTGAACTCCACTCAGAGAATCTGATTAAGTGACCTGTGGCCATGGATCACAATTTTTAAATCCTGACTTTGAGAAAAAGGAAGTTATTATTTTAGGTACCAGGAATTTGTTGCCTTCTGGTAACTTAAAAAACTTAACAGAATTGACCTAATGTGGACGAGCTGTGAGTTGTTATTCTCCTGGTGAAGCCAAATGATCATATCAGAGAGGCGAAGGAGCTCCTTCAGTCTGTCTAAATGATAAACATTCTGAATCAAAACTTGTAAAAAATTCTTCAAGTCATTTTCAGTGTATTATTTTAATATTTTTAAATTTTATTTTTATGGGATGCCTGGGTGACTGAGTCGGTTAAGCGTCAGGCTTCAGCTCAGGTCATGATCTCACAGTTCATGGGTTCGAGCCCCACATCAGAATCTGGCCTGACAGCTCAGAGCCTGGAGCCTGCTTTGGATTCTGTATCTCCCGCTCTCTCTGACCCTCCCCTGCTCATGCTGTCTCTCAAAAACAAATAAAAAACATTAATAAAAAATAATAAACTAAAATTTATTTTTGAGAGAGAGAGAGAGTGCAAGCAGGGGACGTGCAGAGAGAGACGGGGAGAGGATCAGAAGAGGGCTCCATATTGACAGCAGCGAGCCAGATGCAGGAGTTCACGCTCCCGAACCACTAGATGGAGACCTGAGCTGAAGTGGGACACTCAACCGACTGAGCCACCCAGAGAGCCCCCACTGTATCATTTAAAAATGTTTTCCTTAGTTTATCCCTTTTTAAATAACCAAACCACCAATATAAAATGACTGGAGTTAGGAAAGAAAAGTTTTTAAATAGAGGTATATAGGAAAATCTTGGACGTCATTTAGAAACTTGAGCACTATTTCCTGGGGGTGTTGGCTCAGTCAAGTGATACACAAGTGGGTGTCTACTAGGCAGCTGGCTACTCTACCGCTGCCTCAGATCGATGCTCAGATAATGGTAACTGCACACACAGGTTTATAAACACCAGCATACCCAGGGCGGATATGTAAGTGTAAAAGTGTTGTTTGTGTGAAGAAACATACAGATAAGGATCACTGTGGAGACTAGTTAATTCTATAACTTTAATTACTAAAGTGAAAGTGAAAACTACAGACTCAGTTACAATTAGGGCCTTGTTTTGTGTTATAAATCCTGTGGGTAATTAATAAATATCCATTATATCTCCAATAATTCAAAATACCCCATCTGTTATTTTTAAAAAGCATACATATACATATGAGTAATACCTTTAAAATTTTTAAAATACTTTCATGTTATCATATATGTAATATATCACAATAGTACTGTATGTGTATATAATAATAGTATATATTGTGTTATATATAATTATATGTTACTTAAATATTACAATACTCCTATAAGAGTATACATCTGAGTGTGTGAAGATAGCGTATTTCTTTTAGAACTTTTTTGCATACAAATGATAGAAAAGACACATCAAATTGCATTAAACAAAATAGAAAGATATATTGACTTACATAAATGGAAATCCTGGACTACAGTTAGATTCAAGCACAGATGTATTGAATGTTGAAACAAGCAGAAGAAGACTTGGATTCAGCATATCTATTGCCTTGGATTTCTTTATCTCAATGCAATTACTTTATTTTCAAGACCGTGTAGAGGTTATGGCTATAGATGACATGTTTAGTATCCCAGACTCACATCTACCAAGTGTCATTATCCTGGCTATTTTAGCATCACCAGTGAGATCTGAAATGCCTAGTTGCTTAACTTTTCCATGAACTTAGCCTTAAACCTCTCACTGTGGACAGGGGAATGTCATTACGGTGAATAAAATGATGAATGCCACACCTTCTTTATCCATTGATCTGTCCATGAACACTAAGTTACTTCCATATCTTGGCTACTATAAATGATAGTGTAATAAATATAGAATTGCATGTTTCTTTTCCAATTGGTGTTTTCATTTATTTCAGGTAAATGCCCAGTAGTGGAATTATTGAATCAATTAGTATTTCTATTTTTAAGTTTTTGAGAAAACTCCATGCTGTTTTTCACAGTGGCTGTACCAATCTATGTTCCCACCAACAGAAAGTGAATAAAGTTCCTTTTACTCCACATCCTCACCAGTACTTGTTATTTCTTGTCTTTTTGGTTTTACCTGTTCTGATAGGTACAAGGTGATATTTCATTGTAGTTTTGATTTTCATATCCCTAATGATGAACGATGTTGAGCATCTTTTTGTGGTCTGTTGGCCATCTGTATGTCTTCTCTGGAAAAATGTCTATGCAAGTCCTCAGTCCATTTTTCAGTTGGATTACTTGTTTTCTTGGTGTTGAGTTGTATAAAATCTTTATATGTTTTGAATATTAACTCCTTATCAGATATATCATATGCAAATATTTTCTTATTAAGTAGGTTGTCCTTTTGATGATTTCCTTTGCCATGAAAATCTTTTTATTTTGATGCAGTCCCAATAGTTTATTTTTACTTTTGTTTCTCTTGCTTGCAGAGACATCTAGAAAAATGTTTCAATGGACCATGTCACATAAATTACTGCATATGTACTCTTCTAGGAGTTTTATGATTTCAGTTCCCACATTTAGGCCTTTAGTCAGTTTTATATTTATTTTTGTGTACAGTGTTAGAAAGTGGTCCAGGCATTGCTATTTGCCACAACATGGATGGATCTAAAGGGAATTAAACTAAGTGAAACAAGTCAGACTGAGAAAAACAAATTCCATATAATTTCACTTATGGGTGGAATCTGAAGAATGAAACAAATGAATAAACAAACAAAAAATAAAAATCGACCTATAAATGCAGAAAACAAACGGGTTGCTGCCAGTGGAGAGAATAAGGGTACGGGCAAAATGGATGAACTATAGTCAACTATACTCAAATAAGGGTACAAAGTCCCAAATATAAAATAAATGTCATGATAGTCCATGATTTCAAGGATGATTTCTAAATGCGGGGCAAGTTTAACCAAATGGAGGATGTCTTTTAAAACTACAGAAACTTCAGGGGCACCTGGATGGGTAGCTCAGTCAGTTAAGCATCTGACCCTTGCTTTTGGCTCAGGTCATGATCTCAGGGTTCATGGTTTTGAGCCCCGCATGGGGCTCTGTGCTGACAGCGTCAAACCTGCTTAGGATTCTTTCTGTCTCTCCCTCTCTCACTGCCCCTCCTCTGATCTCTGTTTCTCTCTCTGTCTTTTAAAATAAATAAAGAAACTTAAAAAATATATAGGGAACTTCAAAAGAGAAAAAGAAAATTTAGGCGTGTCACTATAATTTATAATATAGCCATTTTACATTTAGGGTTTTGATGGTGTCAAGTGGATATAGTGAGTTAAATGTTAGGTAAACAGATTTGGAGTGCTAAAGAAATGTATGGGCTGAAAGAAAATTGAGAATCATCAATATCAATGGTATTTAAAGTAGGGATTAATTCTGAATGATTTCAATAGTTAGAATAATGTTTTAGAAGGACAGAACAAAGGAGGCAAAGGAACAAAGACAGAAAGATATGGTTCTATGGATGCTGATGCCCAATTATTTCCTTCCCGTCCAGGCACATGGTAGGAATCTCTCCCTGCCCCTGCTGCTCGGTGGTCTGAGTCACTGCTTCTGAAATACAGCCTGTGGCCATTTGTTAACTATTGAATTTAACTAGCATATGAAATTCTTCAAGGTTCTCTACTCTTTCCCTCTCTCTTTATTCAAAGCAAATGGCAACTTCATGAGAGTAGCTGCTCTGTCTGGACTCAGGAGTAATTCCAAAGAACACAGTTCCTCTGCTAATCAGTGATTTGATCAAGGAATAAATGTGCCTGTTGATATTTATAACCGTATATCCCAACTTATCCTGACTGAAACATGTGGTACCTCAGCCACAAATAGAAACATATATTCAAAGGAGCATGTGGAAATCGTCTATAAAAACAGATCAAAAATCAAAACATATCCATGTGATTATTTACCAAAAGGGAAATGTTTGCAAATATTTATATTATTCATATTCACATTTATATTAATTTATATTATTAAGACAAATATCGGATTAACCTGAGGGGGATTTAACTGTTTTACAATGTTTTTGTTTGTTTAATACTCTGGGAGTTTGTTGATACCTGTGGGAGTTATTAGAAAAAAAACATATCATTAATAGCAAATAATTTTAACCTTACCCTTTTTACTTATGTTGTGATCAATAAGGAAATTGCTTCTCACATGGATACCATCAAGTTAAATAATCATAACAAATCTTTTACCCTCTGCTTTGAATAATCTGAGAACATCCTTCTGCAATTAGCCGACGTGGCCACTGGATGTCAGGATTATGTTATGCCTGTTGATTATTTATTGGTTTGGGTTAATATTTCCTGTAGCTTTTCATAATTTAGAAATCTATGTTCTTAAGGAAAAGCTTCAAACAAAATGAGTCATATTATATTAAAAATCATTTATTTATAGGCCACCATCCTGTTAGCTCCACTTATTTATAAGAATTTGGAGTGGGGGAGGCTCTATCTATTTTGTAAATCTCTGATACTGAATTTTAAAGCTTTATTTTGCAAATACATGTGGCAGTTGTTTCGTGCGTTGTTTAGTATTTCTACTTCAGAGATGAAGTTTTCTTTTTATATTACCTCTGGAGTCAGCAAGAATGTTTCCAAAATTTAAACTCAATCTATGTTTTCATGTTATTTATCTGTTATAATCACAAGTTAACACTGTTCTAAAATTGGTACCTATTGCTGAGTATAATTTAACATTTCAGAATTATTGAAAAATAGTGTTTTTGGCTTTAAAATATTAATTATTTTGTTTCATAAAAGAGCTTGTAATGTTTTATGAATTGATACCTATATGAGTTTTTAGGTTTAATAAGCAATTGATGTTGAATCGATCTATAAAATTTGCAGTGCAAAAAACAATGGAATAAAGAATAAAATAAAAATATTGAGTTAAAAATTAAATTAGAATTCTGGACTTTAGTCCACAGCTGTTTATAATACATGTTATTCTAACTGGTTTAAAAAAGTGTATATTCTTACTGGTTTCATCTGAAGTGTTTTACCCTGAGCAACAGTGGGTGGAGTAGCTTACCATGTAATGATGAAATACGCATGACTTATGTTTTCATGTTACTTCCTCTTGGAGCCTCAAGCTTGATGTAATTAGGTTTTCTTAAAATTTCTTAGAGAAAATTATGCTTATTAATTTTCTGATACACTGGTGATAAATTACTTTATCCACAAGCCCTCTTTCCTTAAATATTTATTTAGAATATTTTATTGACTTTTAACACCTACTTAAGAAAATGAGTAAATATACATATTAGCATATCTAATATACAAGAATGACACTAGTTTATTTGATGAAATTAAGGTCTAAGTAAACTTGCAGATTCAATAGAATTTTAGATAAATTTTTAATGTGACTCAAATTTGTACTTTGAATGACTCATATATACATGCTACTCTGTTAGGCAATTTGAGTAATATCATTTATTAACATGCTCATATTATATATCTATTTAAGTTTTTTTCACATACAGATTAAAGTTTAATAATAAAGATGTATATACATATATTCCCCCTCTGTGGCCAAATTTACATTATGTATGAAAAGCCACTTCTTGTGGAAACTATGTGCAGAAGTATGTTCTAGGTGGGTTTATCTTAGACGAACAGAACATACAGGGGCTTTGTATGTGGTACCAACCAAAGTGAGAGAAAATTATGTTTAAGTTAAGATACTATTTTATTTTATTTTATTATTTTACTTTATTTTTAGTGAGAGAGCTTGTACATGTATGGGAAGGGGCAGAGGAAGAGAGAGAATTTTAAGCAGGCTCCCTACCTAGGGTACAAGTAGGGACAGAATATAGGCAACCTAATTCTATAACCTTTTGTTGTTGTTTGGTTTTCTTTTTGCTTTTAACCTGGCTTATGTTTTTAGTTAGGAAATTATGTTCATAGTAACAAATGATACTAAAGTGAATAAGTAAAAGATTAATCTCCTTCTGCCTTTCCCTTTCCATATTTTTAGAAGATAAATAGAAAGAAATAACATTAAACAAGCACAAGGTCTTCAGCTACTTTCTCCTTTCTCAAATTTCTCCACTGTCATCAGAATTACCAGTGGCAATAGGGTGTCTTTGAAAACTTGAGAAAACAAAATGGATTTTTTCCTCAGATTGATAAATTACAAAATGCATAAAAAATGAATATGTGGAAAGATATACTATGCTTTTGTAAGGATATGAAATAACCTCCAGTCTGCCTGACTCAACTCAAAATAAATGGAGGGCGATGAACATATTTAAAATAAATGATTCTAATAAATAAATGGATAAAATAATTTTACCACCAGGAACCACACTAATGAACAAAAGATACATTAGAAAAAGAAAAATAAGCATTGTAATTGGGACAGGGTCCATTCATACACTGTACAAAAGAGTAGAACACATTATCATTCTTGACCAATACTACCTATTTTTCACTAAATTCATTGGTTATTCATTGCTTATATCTTCAAAGATTCAGATTATTTTACTCCCTCTATTTTCTTTAACCAGCATCGAATGGTATTGTTTACTTCCTGTGTGAGTCTGCCTATAAGGAAACACTGTATTAGTATAACTTGAGTGTTCAATTGCATATTGAAGCTCTATTTATCAATCAACATTATTAAAATGACATTCAGAGTTTGTTATTTTACCAGGAGCTTATTATAAGCCAAATCATTTGTTAATTACTTTGCATACATGATCTAATGAAATCCTCATAGAAATTAAGTGATATAGATATTTATCTTTATTTTACAGATGAAAAACTTGAGCATTGGATAGATTAATGATTTCAGCAAGATCAGAATGTTAGGAGTATGGAGGAGACAAATTTTGAATTTAAGATGAAAGCTAAAGAAGAATTATTTGGTAGACATACTGCAGTCAGAAGATTATGAGATTTTTATTCAATTCATATCCCTGGACATAAGCCCCTCAAGCCTAACACATAATGTAGTCTTTATAATTTGGAAATTTAAATAAGAACATATTTTACTTAAAAATTAATGTAGCATATCTCTTTGTGCAATGAGTTTGCTCTTAATGATATACTCATCCATAAGACTGCCCTCATTTTAGATGCCAGCCACAAATTCAGGGGTCCCCAAGGTCGCCCTCACTTCAGACCAACTGGGTACAAGCTTGGGGGTTCCCATAATTATCCTCAGATTTTGTATTTTAGAACTCACTGCAAATGCTACACTCACAGGTGCAATTCTATTTTGGCAAAAAGATAACACTGATACTAGCCTAAAGAAGAGACTCACAGGCAAAGTCTGGATGGGCTCTAGATGTGAAGCTTCCATCATCTTCAGGGAAACATTCCCTCCTGGTGCCAATGTATGACAATACCTGCAGAGTATAGCCAAGCAGAGAAACTCAATTGAGTTTCCATGTTCAGAGTTTTCACTGAGCTTCATTAGATAGGTATGACTGATTGAACCATTGTCCGTCCATGTGATTGAAACTCCAGCTAGAGGTCCAGCTGATATCCTATGGCTCAAAGCTAAACCCTGCAATCATAGAGTTGGTCTTTTTGGGATGCCCAGCACTAACTATTCTCAGTTATTTTTGTTAGTATAAGCTATCTAGGGCCCTATCATGAGTCATCTCATTAGCGTAACAAGGAGTCAGCCATTAACAACAAAGGAACTCTTATTGGCACATTCCAAAGATTTAGAGTTGTATTCCTCAGGGCTCTCCAGAAAAACAGAACCAACAGGATGTGTGTCTCTCTCAATTTTAACTATACACACACACACACACACACACACACACACCACACATGTATGTATATGCATGTATATATATGTATATATATAATCTAAAACAATATATAGTTTTAAAATATATAGTATAACTATATATGCTATATATAGTTATACTATATACTATATACTATATATATGTGTGTGTGTGTGTATATATATAGTTTTTAAAATATGTTTTATTTTAAGGACTTGGCTTTTGCGGTTGTGGAGGTTTGGCAAGTCTAAAATCTGTAGAGTAGGCCACCAGGCTGGAGACCCAGGAATGAGCTGCAGTTGGAGTCCAGAGGCAGTCGACTAGCAGAATTCCTTGTCCTCCAAGAATGTCAGTCTTTTTTCTGTTAAAGCCATCGACTGATTGAATGAGACTTGCCCACATATGGAGAGTGATCTGGTTACTCCAAGTCCACCAAATTAAATCTTAATTGTATCCAAAACACATCTTCACAGAAACATCAAGAGTGATATTGGAACAAATGTCTGGGAACCCTGATGCAGCCAAGTTGACACAAAATTAATCATCACAAAAGTTACCTCTCTGGAACCAGACAGAAACCAACCAATTTTCTGTTGCATACTTCCTTTTTGATTGATAAAATGGATATAGTGCTCTATAGTGCACCTCTTATAATGCATTTTTTCTCCTGAAGATTGTAAGTCCAATATTAGTGAAATGATGGTTTGTTTTTGTTTAGTTTTTTGTTTTTGTTTTTGTTTTTTGTTTTTTTCCTAGTCCATTCCACTTCCTGGGGCTTGGCAAATATCCAAGATAATAAAATAAAAGGACACCTATTAATGTGACTCAATGCAGAGGAACAAAAAGAAATAGACAAATAATTAGCAGTCAGTCCTTAGGGCTTTAAAAACAACAACAACAACAACAACAACAAAACAGCTGCTACTCTTTTCCACCCTCAACTCCTATCCCTGATGCTCAAATATGGTAATATTTTGGAACAAATGAGGTACAGCTCCAGATGTAGGTTGAAGAGAGAAAGGCAGGACCCTGGAAACTGGTGGTCATTCTGAATGAAGATGTGGCTTTAGGAGAGTAAAATCGAAAGACATAGTGAAATGTCGAGTTTTATTTCCTCAGAACAAAGTAGATTTTGAGGAATGGCCTCAGATTCAATGTATAACTATCCAAGTATACATGACTCTGAGAAGCTGTGGAAATGCTAAACATTTAAGAGATCTCTCATTTCATGTCTTTAGACTCTGAATGGTGTCTACCAAAAGTTGTTTGCTAATAGACTACTTTGAAAAAATAACAACCTAATATGGTATTTACGTATATTTGTTTAGTTTGTCATTTAAATTTTGGGAAAAGTAGTCTTAGAGTGAATCAGAACTATCCATTATGTCAGTCAAAGTGATGGACGGTTGGGTCATGGCCAGATTTTCTTTATACGTGTAGAGAAAGACATAGATACGTTTCTAAATCTGGTCATCTTTCTGTTGCAATACACTGGATATGATTAGAAGTAATTTGAGAAAAATGGTACAAGGTTCAAGGCATTAGCAAAACACTTCTTAATTTTCATCCTTTTAGTTAAATAATAAATATTTTCTAACATACTTTACTTCTATGCTAGGAAGATGTCATTTATACTTTAAATAAGATAGAAGCCTATTCATTTTAGTCATCTTATTAAATCAGTAAGTTTAACACATGACTTATACAATTACCAGAGTCATTGAAGACATAAAATAAATAAACAAATCTAGTAATCTTATTATCACAATAAGGAAAGAGAAGCGGAGACGTTTGGAGACTAACCATATGGAATCGGGAAGGAGGTGTTTAAAATGCTTTCTAATTCTGATGGTCCTTGAGTTTCTGTGGCTAATTGCATTTCACCATTTAAGTTTTCTTCCTCATTTTTATTTTCTAAGAGTCGAGTCACAAGTATCAGAAACAGAATTTAATCTCAATTGGCCCATGGGGTGACAGAGATTAGTAGGCTAATTGGAAAAGGGGTGTAGGAATGGTGTTTGACATGTCTAATTTCATTTACAGAGTGGCCTTGAACATCTTTATGCAATTATTCAGAGGTTACTAATTTAAAAACTACATTTCCAAAACTGTTTTTGCAACTATCTGGATTCAGAACCAAATTTCATGGAGAGAGAAAAGAGGTACAGACAGGATGTATTTTGTGGGCACAGGCATAACTAAGTTGCTTGGTTCTGGAATTAGTAACTGCAACATTTCCTTTCTTGTTTGTTTGTTTGTTTTTTAAACTGAAGTATGACTAACATGCACTGTTATATTAGTTTCAAGTGTGCAGTATAATGATCAGCAGTTCTGCACAATACTCAGTGCTCCTCTTGATAAGTGTACTTACTTATTCCCCTCTTACCTATTTCACCCATCTCTCTATTGACCTCTCCTCTGGTAACCACAAGTTTGTTCTCTGTATTTTACAGTCCATTGTGTTATTTATCTCATTTTATCTTTATTTGTTCTTTTTGATTCTGAAGTTCATGTGGCTTGGGTAAAAAACAGATTCTGGCAAATTGTGAAGCTCTGTATTCAGGATAACTCAAGTCACTTCTATTATGCTTACCATCATGTACCCAGACAATAAGTGTGGGTCATTAGTAAGGAAAAGAAAGAATAAATATATAGGACATTAGCCGCAGTCTCCTCACTAATTAGTTTATGGTGACTCCACACATGCATACACACATGCACATGTGGGTGCTCATGAATGGGTAGATTCATATACTGGAAGACAGGAAACATCTCAGCAGATCCAATGAACCAATCTACACACCACAAAGAATTACACAGTATAATATAATACATTTTTCCTAATTTTTCATGGAGTCCACTGTCTTAATGATTCTCTTGATTCATTGTGTTCTGCTATGCTAAATAGGAACATAATTCTTTCTCTTTGCTACTTAAATGCGGAGAGAGTATAATGTTAATTCCCTATCCCCCCAAAAGCCAACAAATTTATGAAGTGAGTATGAATTTTAGTAAGCAAATGCCAAATATAATTACTATTCCATAACTAAAATTGATCAACATATGGTTGTAAAAGTTAGCATTCTTTTTCTGTTTTTTTCCCTTTTACCAAATTATCTTTAATGATGCAAGTACAGTGTTTCCTAATATTACTTTTTATGCTGAAATGTCCTCAATTTCTAAAAGAGAAACTAAGGTGTTTTACATGTATCTGTCTTTAGAGGGGTTATTGATTCAATTGTAAACAATATAATTGGGGTTAGGTAAGTAGAAAGTTGGGGGAAAATACAATTCAACATGATCTCAGTTCATAAAATTTGGCTCAATAGGTAAAATTTGGTTGGGAAACAACAGAGCTTGAATAAAATAAACAATCTACCATTCCTAAATGCATAATAAAAATAGCAGGATTCAAATGTTCTCAAACTATTGAGGATTACTATTTAAATTACACTTAGGAAATTGTTATGAGTTTGTTGTTGTTGTTGTTGTTGTTATTTTACTTAAAGATATCACAGCTTTAGGTTAGTATATGAGTGGTTGAAAGTAGAATAATTAAAGCAATAAAGGACCCACCATGAGATTGTACATGAGTGTCTTATTGTCTTAAAGACAAAATAAAATTTCTAGAGTAAACAAGAGCATTTAGGATCTGGCCATTATTTTCCCAGCCTTTGCTCTCACTCTTCATGTTCTGTACAATATCTGTTCTGAGTCCTTAAATAGATCAGTATGTTCACTGGTAGTGCTTTGTGTACTTCTGCTTAGAATAAACCCCATCTCTTTCAACAACCTGATTAACTAATTCTCTCTCGTTTATTAAACATTTATTTATTTTTGGAAGGGGGAAAGGGCAGAGAGAGAGGGAGGACAGAGATCCCAAACAGACTCGGTACTGATAGCAGAGAGCTCAATGCGGGGCTCAAACTCAAGAACTGTGAGATCATGACCTGAGCCAAAGTCAGATGCTTAATCAGCTTGGCCACTACGTGTACCAACTCATTCTCTCTGTTAAGACTCAGCTGTATTTGAAAATCCTTTTGGAGTCCTCCCCAACAAAAACTTTAGACCCTTCCCTTTGTTTAAACAAAACAGAACAAAACAAAACAAAAACAGAGACCAGCCTTGTAAATCCCTGAGTAGACAAAGCCATTTCAGTCATACAAACAAGCATTAGTTTAGCTCATTTTGCAGGAATGACTTGACCTGGGTCATTCATATCTTGCTTATGCCTCTGGAAATCATAAGCAAAATTTAGACTGTTTCCAAGGTTGATATGAGGTAACCACTGACCAACTCCCTATCATTTAAGAAAATGCCAGTATTATAACCAATCACCATGAAAGATAAATCATTACTGCTTTTTCTCTATTTAAGCTTTTTAACAATATACCTTCAGCCTCAGTTCATGTTTTAATTTGAGAGTTCCTCGTTTGCAAACTTTCTTCTTCTTGTGTGTACAATCAAATTTTACTAATTACTACTTTGGAAATTCACTGGTTTTACTTTAGCTCTTTCTGAACTTTTGGCACCGACTTCCTCATGGCCAGGAATTAATGGCATTTTCTTTGTTTGTCTTGTGGGTGATAATTTCCTTTGGCTGGTGCATGGCCTTATAATCTTTAACTTACATTTATTAAGTGTTAGAAAAACTGAAGTATGAAATGTGTTTTATACTCAAATAATCTCTTCACACGCCTCCCCACGTTCATGAAGCAAGTAGACCTTCCTGCAGTAAATTTATCCCGGGGTGTGTTATGATTCTTCTCTGAAGGTGAAACTGGCTGAATGTACTTTAATTCTTGGCTCTTTTTTTCTTTTCTTAAAATGTATGTTTTTCTAATTGGGATTCTTGTCATAGGTGAAAATAAATAGGATGGAAGAGAGCAGGGGAGGGAAGTTCCTGAGGACTGGAAGGAGCTTGAAAGTCACCAATGTGCGTAGAACTGGCGGCACTCCTGGGAAGTAGCAATATTGCTGAGGAGGTAACCATGAGGTACACCCAGGGAGCGTGATCTCAGACATAGGGCCTTCTAGGCAAGCCCAGGTTGGCCCTGCTCCTTGCATGGCCCAGAGCAGCAGTGCCCAGAGACTTGGGAGAGCCATGCACAACAGGTGTCCCGCCTGGCAAGCACATTCTCATAACCAGCAGGACCTCTCTGATCTGTCCTCTCCTTTGCCTAGCCTTGTGGAAAGAAATAGACAGAATGACTGGGGTAAAATCTCCAGTCACCTCTGTTAGTTGACTCAGAATCAAATTTTAGTTGAGTCATGCACTTACAGAATATCAACAGAGAGCAAAAAATATTAACAAGAATCAACCTATATTTATACCAAATAAATTCATTTATTTACAAATGAATTTATAGCTCACTTTGCTTTGTAGCTACCCTGTTTTGTTTTATCTTCAATAATTACACAGTTCCTGATTCATAGTAGGTACCATATATCAAAGGCACAAACAGGACAGAAGATGTCTTATGTTTATTGCATATGGGTGCATCATCATTCTCTTTGCTCTGCAAAGTAGCAGTCTAAGAGACAAACAAGATAACACTAGTCGGGGGACAATGTGGGCATCCAGGGTACAGACTTTCATTTAGATAACAAAAAAGTTTTGCCAAATTAAATTCCCTCTGAAATATGCAAGGCTTTGAGATAAAATAATGTTATACTGAATATAAAGAAGTTTGAGGTCCCAAACTCTCAACTTTTCTAAATTAAAAAAAAAATTTAATGTTTTTTATTTATTTTGAGAGACAAAGAGACAGCGCGAGCAGGGGAGGGACAAAGAGAGAGGGAGACACAGGCTCGCAAAACAGGCTGCAGGCTCTGAGCTGTCAGCACGGAGCCCGACGCGGGGCTTGAACCCACGGACTGTGAGATCATGACCTGAGCTGAAGCCGGACACTTAACCAACTGAGCCACCCAGGTGCCCCCTAAATTTTTTATAAGGGATAAACCACTAAGGAAAATTATCTTCTTTATATTTTTATTAGAGTAACTTCAAATTCTCTTAGAACACAAAAAATATAGAATAGATACTATCCTTTAACTGGAACTAAGGAATAGAACACAGTTGGAAAAAAGTATTTCACAATCACAATATAGCAAAAAGCCCAGCCTGAAAGTCGAAACATCAGCCTGGTATAATCTTGTCATGAAGGCAAGAGAGGTTACAGCTTGGGGTTCTCTATTTGAAAGAATTTTCTAGCTTCTGATTGTGTTATCTACATTCCTACATTCCTTGGCTTATCTTATACATATGTTTGAAGTCCATTTTAAGAAATTCAGTAGCCATGAGCCACCCATTATCTCATGAAAATGGAGGTCAACTCCTGGTCTAAAATATGTTTCAATAAAATATTTCATTTCTAATTTTTGGTAAAGTGGATTTAGGAAATAAATAAAATATGCAAAAATATTATAAAAATAGAGACATTAGGTTGGCTCTAAATTTCCAATTTTCATGTTTGTCTGAGTGTTTACTTCATTTTTGAGAAAAAGCATACACGAAAATCATTTATTTATGTATTCATGGATTCCATCATCAAACGTTGAGACTCACTATGTGACAAGTAC
This sequence comes from Suricata suricatta, assembly GCF_006229205.1. Lineage (NCBI taxonomy): Eukaryota > Metazoa > Chordata > Mammalia > Carnivora > Herpestidae > Suricata > Suricata suricatta. The sequence continues at coordinate 52,482,451 of NC_043714.1, forward strand.
TTTGAATTAGATGCTCATAAGGCAAAACTCCCTTCAAAAAGCAACTTGCAGTCTGTTGAAGAGCACTGCATCAAGGAGGTCAAACAGATAGTAACACAAACTAACACATGCATTTGTGTTTGTTCACCATGCATTTTGTTAAATGTTAAGAAAGGCAGAGAATGGGACACCTGGGTGGCTCAGTCGTTTAAGTGTCTGATTTCAGCTCAGGTCATGATCTCTTGTTCATGAGTTTGAGCCGTGTGTCAGGCTCTGAGCTAGGCTCTGTGCTGACAGCTCAGAGCCTGGAGCCTGCTTCCAATTCTGTCTCCCTCTCTCTTTCTGCCCCTTCCCCGCTCATCTGCTGTCTCTCAAAAATAAATATTTTTTAAAGGCACAAAAGAGTAGAAGAATATTTTTTTTCCACCCAATAGACCCTGAAACTGTCTTCCTACACTTGGCTACAGGTGGTCAAGCTTTTTTGCTCTTAACTGAAAGAATCATTGACTCTATGGCAGGAGTTTTTGCTTTGGTAAATTTTGTGTTAGCCATTTTACCGTTAACCTGAACTTCCCAGTCACTCTCATAAGTGTTGACTTTATAACAAGAAGCTATGAGGGGCGCCTAGATGGCTCAGTCAGTTGCGCATCCGACTTCAGCTCAAGTCGTGATCTCACATTTTGTGGGTTCGAGCCCCATGTCAGGCTCTGTGAAGACCACTAGCTCAGAGCCTGGAACCTGCTTCAGATTCTGTGTCTCTTTCACTCTCTGCCCCTCCCGTATTCACACTCTGTTTCTCTCTGTCTCTCAAAAATAAATAAATGTTTTTTTTTAAAGAAGCCATGAGAGTACTGTACTAGATACCATCGAAAATGATTTTCAGATCCTCATTTTTCCAACTATATTGAGAATTAACATCCATAAACTATTTAATAAGTTACAAATTACTTGGGATTTGAGTAAAACCATATTAAAACTACATTAAACTTAAGGTAATTTACTCAATTAAGCTGGCCATTGACATGCTTTTGCCTTTAAATAGAAGATGATTTTTGCATATTTAAAAATCTCAGGCATTATTAGGAGATTAAAAACCCTTCTAATAGAAATATCATTTTCCTGAATCAGTAACCTTATAGCATATATTTTTAAAACAGTATTCAGGGCAATACAAAAATGTTTCTTTCTCAACTGAATTCAGAACCACTTGAGAGACTGATACACAATTCACCATAATGGACATCAAAATATTCATCTTATTGCTGAAGAACAACTACTTATTACTTATTACTGAATAACTACCATAGGTAGTTAATCAATCAGATTATACGGTAAACTTATAATAAGGTAACAAAGACCTCTAAATTTCAGTGGCTTACAACAACAAAAAGGTAAGTATCTTGGCCACATTACATTTCCATAGTAGCTTGGTTATGACTCTTTTCCATGTCTTCTTTTTGGGGGGATCTAGGAGCCCATTCTCATTTGATGGTGGAGAAAAAAGAGTGATGGTAGAATCATACTTTGGCTTTGAAGGACTTTTGTACAGAAATGGTAAGTGTCCCTTCACACATTTGTCTAAAACAGTTTCCTGACCTCAGCATTACTAACATTTGAGACCAGATAATTCTTTGTTTTTGAGGGGGTATCTTATATGTAATGGTTTAGCAGAACCTTTGGTCTTTACCCAAAAACATACCAGTAGCAACCCTCAACTTATAAGGAATAAATATGTTTCTAGACATTACCAAGTGTTCCCTAAGAATGAAATAGTCTTTGATTAAGAATTCCAGGTCTAAAACCATTCACCTAGCAGAGCCTAGGGACTGGTAGTATGATCTTACACCATGGGGAGGTCAACAAGAAGGAACTGGTAGGGAAAGTTACAAAAGGAAAAAGCCTAACAGGAAGATAATGTATAATTTATACAAAAATGCAATTTGCCGTCAGTATACAGAACACACACTCACACAGAGAGAGGGGGAAGGATAGAAAGAGAGGGAGGTGAAGGGGGGAGAGAGGGAGAGAACTTAGTAAATATTAGCCTCCTGTGGTCATGATGACTTAAGAGACATTGCAACTGAGCCATTCTGCCTCCAGTTTCATGTGTCCAATATTTATATATCATCCTAAGATAGCTGAAGGAAAATAATTTCCACAGAAAAATATATTTTAACAAAGTCACCTCCATACATTAATTCAAATCAGTCCAGGACTACTACAAAGAGTCCAAACTTTTATCCATATATATTATCCAAAGTTACAATGACATTAAATGATAAAGTACAGACCCTTCAAAGCTAAATTGATGACCATGATGAGATGTTCTCAGTTTGAATTTCCACCATTCACATTGTCAGAAAGAATGTAAGTTTGACCAACCATTGAAGTACTAAAGATAGTTTAGGTGCCTTTGTGTCCTTGAGGTAAGCAGAGTTTAAAGTTTTTTTTTATGAAATAAAGTCTAAAATCAAATAATTATATCAATGTAAGTTAAAAAATCTGATTATAAAATTCATGAAGCTCAAAAACATTACATTTTTTTCTATCCAATCTAATACTGGATACCTAGGTGGAATTAGGGTTTCTTTGAGAATTACAAACTGTTTAGTATATCAGAAAAGAATCAAAATTTGAGATCTTAGTGTTATATTCAACCACAAGTATTTCCTGGGCCATCCAGTGACCAGTACTGCATTGAAATGAGAATGGAGGGACACTCTAGTTCAAATTGAACTGTGGAACTCCTTACTTAAAAGTCACCTACCAGGGCTGCATTGTTGAAATCCAAATACACAATTTTGTTAAAGTGTCCTCATGGTACAATACAATTCCCTATGAATTCTACATGAATTGAGCCTAAGTTCCACCAAACCTTAAAGGCACGTACCTAGTCATACTGCATGGGTATTTAACTCCCTAGTGTCATTCTTCGTCTCAATTTACAGGCAAATACAATAGAATCTAGTATTGACACAATGAGAAAATCTGTGTTGCCCCCCCATTAATGGAGGGTCACAGACTTCTAACAGGCCAACTCTAGATTTGCATACATGGCTACAGATGTAATGATAAAATGGCTTGTTTGTATTACACCCCTGAATAAGTACTCATTAGACACAGAGATTACTAAAACCCAAAAGGTCTTTATAATGGGAACCTGTCCTACTAAATTTAATCCATAGCCTAGAAAGAATGAGAACAGATCCTCTGTGCAGGTGGGCAAGTATGAAGAGTAAAGGAGAGAGCTGCTGAGTTAAACATAATCAGCTTCTCCTCAGAACTGCACTCTCAGATAAGCTAGTCCTCTCTGCTGGAAAAAATAGCTATGGAAGGCTGAAAGCAGTCAACAGTGCCATCCAGGAAACCAATCCCCCACAACATATAGAAAAATAGAGCCAGAAAATGGAAGTTTCTCTTCCCCAACATCACAAATACTTTATTGAATGTTCTATTAAATTGTTTAAATGATGATTATTCATATGATAAAAAAACATTTAATATCACAAAATCTAATCATTAGTCAGAAAGGAAAACCTTCATTAAAATATGCATGCTTAATGGGTGGCTTAATCAATTAAGCATCCTCTTGATTTTGGCTCAGATCATGATCTTATCGTTTCTGAGTTGAAGCCCACTTCTAGGCTTGGCCATGGCTGCATTGTCTCCATGGAGTCTGCTTGGCATTCTCCATCTCCCTCTCTCTCTGCCCCTCCCACACTGGCATGCACATGCTCTCTCCCTCTCTTAAAATAAATAAATAAATAAATAAATAAATAAATAAATAAATAAATAAATTTAAAGAAATGCATGGTCATATAATATATATAGAATATTATTGGTAGTACTTCCTTCATTAGTTGATCTAAGCATCAAAAAATGATCAACCTTGACAAAAGTAATTTCATGATGTCTATAGTATTCATCGCCCTTAGATAAAAATGTATTAATACTGGTTTGATAATATATTAAGACAATAAAACAGGAATAAATTTATAATATATGTTTTAAAAACTACAATTTTTAGATTTCCCCTTTAGTTTACCCTAACACGGATTATTCAAGTCCCAAGTAGATAATATGTTTCTTCTTATGATATCTAGGGATAGGAATTCTTTAGAAGATGCTGTCCTTCACTTTTTTAAAAGTAAACAGTTATTTTAGGGGCAATTTACAAAGTAGAAAATAGTTTTGTCACTTTGAAAATACAGTGCAAAAAAAGGCACATTAAAATATATCAGACTTTCTTATAATGATGACTTTAGGAAGTAAATTGTTATAAATGACCACTCACTTATTCATTCAACAAGTATTTACTTGGCACTTAATACAAGTGTGGTTCCCTTCTAGGAATAGTAGTTTTGTAGGCTTACTGAAACACATGTTCATGAAGGAAGAGGATAAAAATGATTCAGGAAATGCCGCAGAGATTTTAATTTTAGTCACTGAAAAAAATCATTTTTGGCAATGAGAAGATGTTTCTTTTTATAAGATAAAAAGTAAGTTTAGGGGCGCTTGGGTGGCTCAGTCGGTAAATGTCTGGCTTCGGCTCAGGTCATGATCTCACAGTTCGTGGGTTCGAGCCCCGTGTCGGGCTCTGTGCTGACAGCTCAGAGTCTGGAGTCTGTCTTCAGATTCTGTATCTCCCTCTCTCTCTGACCCTCCCCTGTTCATGCTGTCTCTCTCTTTCTCTCAAAAATAAATAAAAAATATTTTTAAAAAATTTTTTAAAGTAAGTTTAATTTTCACATTCAGAGTTCTGTGTAATTGGCAAAGGAAATGTATACAACGAAGAAAAACTAGAAGCAAGAAGAGTTGGAATAGCAAACACTAGTCTCTGTAACAGGTCAAAGAGAGCTGATCCTCGCGATGGTAACTTATGGATTTATAGCTCTAACTAGAAGTCTGTGTTTGAAGGAACATAAGTCTAGGTCTTAAATATTGCTCATAATACTCTTCCCTCTATTTTAAATAAAAATGATGCTTCTTTACACCATCCTCTGTGAATGTCTATATTAGTTTAAGTTCAGGTCATAAACCTAAATTTTCTAAATGAGTAACAAGTTCTGTAGCAAAAACCTTGTCAAATAAGGAAGGAGTTTGACCTCTATTTAAAATTCAAAAAGAACTATGGAAATTATTACAGAATACTGGTTTGATTCATTATTATCCTCTGTGTAGATTATATGTTAGCATCATTTTTATTTAAGATTTTTATATTTGATATGTCTTATTCCATTCATATATTATTTTTCATGTTCAGATTGTCATAGCACTGAACAACTGTCTTTCATTTCTGCTTGTGTAACAGGATGTTGCTTATCTTTCTGCTACTGCTACTTCAGACATTACATTAGCCCTCATATTGTTAGAGAGAAATTGTATTTAGAGAACATAGTCTGAGAATGAAGAGTACTTGTCAATACTGTATTATGCATTGTTTCCATATTTCAGTAGTTACAGGTCAGATATACTTTTTAAATTAATATCATTTTCAAGAAAGCACATCTTAATTTGGTAGTCTTATTTCCAATTTTAATTTAGAAAGACTTTATACCACATTTTAGTTTCTTTTATGCGTAAGCTCTTGGATTCCAACAATCATAATTATTTTCTTTAATTTTAAACAACATGCTTTTAAGTCTGAAAATGGTATTGAAAATGTTTCATAATTTAATATTATGTCCAAGTTATTAGTAAACTTTAAAAATTACCTTGAGGGTATTTTTGTCCATGAATGTATTCCACACAAAAATATCTATTATGAAGAATACTACTGAAACTATTACACATAGTTTAGTGACTTACATAAGCATTTTTGTTGAATATATTTATATGTTAGGAATTTAGGGATTACACGTTATGCATATGTAATAGATATGCCAAAGAGTTTCCTGAAGTTGGACAAATTTAATCTTGTACCGGAGGTGAATGAATAATCCAATTAGTGCACATCATTAACAAAAGCTTGATATTGTTAGCTTATTTAATGTTAAATATATAAGGTTAACTATTGCAATTAGTGTTTCTTCAGGATTTATTTTATTTAATATATGTAAAATTGATGTTAACTTTGGATGTACATTTCTGTGACTTTTCGAGTAAACAAAGATATATGCAGCCAATACTACCCTAAATAAACCCTAAATTCTGAAAATGTATTCTGGTCCACATCACTGTATTTTTGTCTTATCAAATATGCTATATACATTGAATCCATATAGCTGAAATATAAATATTTGTTTGTAACACATTTCCATTTTTACAACTAATGTAATGTATCTAAGATTTGATCCATTCTTTATAGAATGATACTTTGTAGCTACTTCATGGGCATTTGTGGTACAAATGAATAAACCAGTAGATGTTACTTTATTTCAGTAATTTCTCTGTTAGTTTTGATAAAAATGAATACTTTTTACTGCTTTTATTTTTTCTTTACACCATTTATGCACTCCCTCATTCAAAAATCATTCATTGTGTATAATACTTTATCAACATATTAGCCTTTTTCTCACTTTAAATTGTGTGCATGGAAGCTAAAACTTGGTAAGTGCTAAGTATGTCGATTTACTTGACAACTAATGGCATTTGTCTGGGGCACCTGGGTGGCTCAGTCAGTTGGGCGTCCCAACTTCAGCTCAAGTCATGATCTCACAGTTTGTAAGTTCAAGTCCCCCATCAAGCTCTGTGCTGACAGCTCAGAGCCTGGAGCCTGCTTCAGATTCTGTGTCTCCCTCTGTCTCTGCTCCCCTCCTGCTTGTGCTCTGTCTCTCTCTCCTTCAAAAATAAATAAACATTAAAGTTAAAAAAAATTTTAGAAGTCCCTTGTTCAGTTGTTAATACGGCTATGATGCAAAAAACGTTCAAATGTCTTCAGTTAGATGGGTCTATTGAAGAGGGTAATGAATGATAGTAGCAAATAAAAAATTTAAAAATCCAAGTAATATAAATCCAAGGAGATAAAACATTAATAAAAATTAATTATATTTGTGGAAATAAAAGTTTTACTGCAAGGATTAAGGTCTAGCAACAATGTTGGGGCAATTCAAAGCCTGTTCATTGGGGATGTATATAGTGTTAGGGAACTTGAAAACATAAAATATGCTTCAAATGTCTAGCAGAGTGCTTCACCTATTGTAGTCCTGAGAAGTTTAAATAAGATTAAATACTTAGACCACATCAATATTATGCTGACCCGTATACAAAAAAAAGTATATTCAGCTTAATTTTCTAAGTGATACCAAATAAATATTAGAATAAACTCAGGTATTTTCATGAGCATGGTTCTGTTTCCTTTTTCTTTTCCTGAAATATTAGGATATTGAGTTTCTTCATTGTCTTAGTTGAATCTTACACCTAATTCAGTGTTCTTAGGAAACTCAACCAATTTTTTTTAATGTTTATTTATTTTTGAGAGACAGAGAAAGAGACAGAGCATGAACAGGGAAGGAACAGACAGAGGAAGACACAGAATCTGAAGCAGGCTCCAGGCCCAACACGGGGCTCCAACTCAAAAGCTGCAGATCATGACCTAAGCTGAAGTTGGAGGCTTAACTGACTGAGCCACCCAGGCACTCCAGAAACTCAAAATTCTTAAAATGTTTCAAGCTAGAACATACATTGTTACCTAAATAGAAAGTTTAAAAAATTATCAAGGAGTCACAGGAAGTTGTCTGTGGCATGGAACATCACTTAATTTCATGTTTGCTAAATTCCCTATCAAATTATTTTGAGTTCAGTTTTCCAACATATAGGAAACAATTGAAAAAATATGAAATTAATAAAACCAGACTTGGTGTCACAATTCAGGAAAGGCCTTTGGATAGAAAGTATAAGAAAAAAAATTGGCTTCCATACAGTCAGTGCATTAGGGGATTTTCTACTACAATGTTCACAGGTATGCAGAGTATAAACAAACAAACAAAAAAACTAAAACAAAAAAATGATAAATGAAGTTGCTTGTCTGACTTAAACTAAAGTAACATAAATGCAACTATTACTATAATTAGTTTAAATAAAATGATTTAAGTGATATTAACTACCTAATTTTGGTAATATTAAATTATGATTGGCCAACAGTTTTACTTCCTTTTTTTTCAAAAAAAACCATCTAATTGTAACATAAATTTTTATCTCTATGCACCATCTATAACTCTTTATATGTGACCATTTCTTTTGTGAAACATAGTTCTCCATGGGAGGCTGGGAGACGTACGAGGAGAGAGAACGAGGGAAGGAGAAAGAAGGAGGAGGAGGGAGAAATGCAGGGACAGAGAAAGAGGGAGAGGGAATGAGAGACGCATTGAGTACCTGGCTAATAAAACTAGGAGTACAAATAACGATGCATCATAGGCAATTTTATTGTAGGGTACAAATTAGGATACAGAACATGGAGAATAAACAATAAGAAGTGTGATATTTAAAAGAAACAAGGATGGGGTACCTGGGAGGCTCAGTAGGTTGAGCATCTGACTTCAGCTCAGGTCATGATCTCACAGTTCGTGAGTTCGAGCCTCGCATTGGGCTCTGTGTGGACAGCTTTGTGTCTGGATCTGCTTTGAGTTCTGTGTTTCTCTCTTTCTCTGCTCCTCCCCCACTCATGCTCTGTGTCTCTCAAAAATGAATAAACATTAAAAATAAAATAAAATATAAAATAAAAGGAACACGGTTGAAACAGAATAGACAAGTAGTATATATGGTCACAAAGTAAACAAAAAAAATGTCAAGGCATTTTTATTGTAATTGATTTTCAAACACTGTGTAGGAAGCAAACAGTCTTTAATGCTGATTCTATCAACAAGGGTATAAAAGGTCAGGTTGTGGCCAATTGTACAAGACAGGTTTTAACAACATTAGATTTTCTACATCATTCACTGTAGGATAGTGCTTGATGCAAAACGAATGAATACATGCTCAGTTCAGAAACCAAAATTTCCATAAGAATCAACACGGAGGCCCTGAGAACAGGTTTCAGGTGACTGTGCATACATAAGAGAGAAATACTGTATATTTATAAAACATACAAAATGTGATTCACATTTTTAAAGTGTGACTTTAAGGTCTACAATACCTTCAGCCTAAATTAATAGAGATTATCTGTATCAGCAATTATAAGAACAAGCAGTAAAAAAAAATTGTCTACTATTGTCTTTTGTTCATTTTTAGTTGGATTATTAGTTTTTTGAGTGTTGGGCTTTATAACTTCTGTATATTTTTTGGGTACTAACCCTTTATTAGATAATGCCACTTGCAAATATCTTCTTCTCTTCAGTAGGTTGCCTTTTAGTTTTGTTGATAGTTTCCTTCACTCTCTGGAAGCTTTTAATTTTGATTTGGTTCCAATAGTTTGTTTTTGCTTTTGTTTCCATTGACTCAAGAAACATAGCTATAAAAATGTTGCTACAGCCAATATCAAAGAGGCTATTGCCTGTGTCCTCTACTAGGATTTTGGTGGTTTCGGGTCTCACATTTAGATCTTTCATCCATTTTGAATTTATTTATTTTATTTTATTTTTTTGGTACGGTACAAGAAAGTGAACCAGTTTCATTCTTTTGCTTGTTGCTGTACAGTTTCCCAACACCATTTGTTGAAGAGATGTTCTTTTTTTGATAGGATATCCTTTCCTGCTTTGTTGAAGATTAATTGATCATATAGTCATGGGATCACTTCTATTCTGCTCTATTGATCCATCTGTCTATATTTGTGCCATTACCATACTATTTTGGTTATTTCAGCTTTGTAATATAACTTGAAGTCTGGAACTGTGATGCCTTCAGCTTTGCTTTGCTTTTTCAAGGTTGCTTAGTTTATCTGGGGCCCCTTGTAATTCCATACAAATTTTAGGATTTTTTGTCATAGTTCTGTGAAAAGTGCTGGTGGTATTTAATAGGGATTGCATTAAATCTATAGATTTATTTGAGTAATGCAAACATTTTAACAATATTTGTCCTTTCAACCCATGAGCATGGAATGTCTTTTCATTTCTTTGTGTAATTCTGTGATTAAGTTATTTATATGGCAAAAGTTATGGATGTCAAAAATGTTCATGTGGCAAGATTGAAAGGGTCAACTGCTGGCTGACAGCTAAAAATAAAATGAGGTTCTTGGACCTAAAACCACAAGGAGATTAATTCTGCCAACAACCTGATCTTACAAGATTTTTTCCCAGTTGAGCCTCTAATAAGACTGTGGCCCACACAGATACCTGAACTGCAGTCAGATGAGACCCCAAACAGGATCAAAAGTATATGTATATTTATTTCTGATGCATGTACACCTGCTCTACCATGAATACAAGCCTAAGGAAGAGAATAAATTCTAGCTTGAATAGTAATGTTATTTTAGTATGAGGCTTTGTGAATTCATGCTTCCCAACCCCACTCAGCTGTTCAGGGAGTCTTTCGTGTGTCTACAAATTTACAATCACTGGTTAACTCTGTGTCTTATATGCTCCCACTGAATACTTGGTGAATAAAACTTCTCTTTAAGTATTAGCTGAATTTATGGGGTATGTGGACGGCTTAGTCAGTAGAGCATGCAAGTCTTGATCATGGTGTCATGAGTTTGGCCATACATATTGAGTGTGGAGATTACTTAAAAATAAAAAATCTTTGGGGCACCTGGGTTGCCCAGTTGGTTTAGTGACCAGCTTTGGCTCATGTCATGATCTCACTGTTTGTGAGTTTGAGCCCCATGTCAGGCTCTATGCTGACAGATCAGAGCCTGGAGCCTGCTTTACACAAATACACTCTCTCTCTCTCTCTCTCTCTCTCTCTCTCTCTCTCTGCCCCTACCCCATTCACACTCTCTGTCTCTATCTCAAAATAAATAAACATTAAAAAAGAAAAGAAAATTATAAAAAAATAAAATATCTTAAAATATAAATATTAACCCAATTCTTTGAAAAGATAATTAAATTACATTATATATTCAAGAGACAAGTTTCCCAGATGTAATTAAGGAAAAAACAAATATAACTATTCATATACATTTAAAAAAATACACTCATTGCTGGGACGCCAGGGTGGCTCAGTCCCTTGACTGTTCAACTCTTGACTGTAACTTGGGTTATGATTCCAGTGTCATGGGATTGAGCTCTGTGTAGGTCTCTGTGCTGAGCATGGAGTCTTCTTGGGATTCTCTCTCTCTCTCTCTCTCTCTCTCCCTCCCTCAAATAAAGAAAAAAAATTTTAAATACACTTCTTGTCAATAACTATTTCCTGTTAGAAGTGGAATGACAGGAAATTATTGTTTATACCACCCAGAACATCACTTCAAGTTTCCACTTTATATAACATGTATGCTCTATAGGTTGAGATCTTGGTATTCTCCATCTTTCAGATTCAACATGTGTCCTCTTTCAAGTAGTATTACAGTTACGATTGCTGCATACTAATTACTCCAAAAGTTAAAAATGTAAAATGACAAAAACTTTATTACACTTCATATTTTGTTGGACAGAATTCATTAAAGCCATTGGTGATGGTTTATCTCTGCTCCACATTGCTCTACATTTTGTCTTTGAAAACATGAATGGCTGACAGCCAGAACAATTTGGTCTGGAGGATATACTTTCCAGATACCTTCTTTCCTGATATTTAGTACCGAGGCTGGGACAGCTGATGATTGGGAATAGTGGGATTGCCAACCAGAACATCTGGGGGCCTATTCATGTGACTTGGACTCCTTCCAACATGGCATCAGTATCTCAGTGGAAATACCATGAAAGGGGGTGTTGTGAAAACCAGAGTTGTTACAAAGAGTCATGGGTTCATCAGAAATTCAGTAAGAAAAGATTAGACTCCAGATTTTGATGAGGAGAGTAGAGTAGAAAGTGTTTTGGGTGGGAGATATTGTCGTGGTGGCCACATTTGGAAAATACATTCTGCCACATGTAACAAAGCCCTGAACAAAAAGCTACAGAATTTGGATTTTAATACTTCTCCTAACAATAACACAAGGAAGTCATTAGCCACTACAAACTTTAGTTTGCTCATCTGTATTCTGAAAGGTTTGAGTTGCATAATATATGTAGTTATTTAAGGTAAAAGAAAGATATGATCCACAAAAAAGCCCACATATAATTTTTTTTCATTTGTGCTTCCTCTTACATACTGTCAGGATTGCTGGGATAGCTATTAAGCCAGTGGGTAAATACTCGTTTAATTAGATTTCCATTAGAACTCAGTAATTAGGTGAAAATTAATAATAAGGAATAATATGGCTTCTAATACAATTATACATTATGTAGATAAAATGTTAGCGTGAAGTGTAGCATAAAGGAAGAAAGCAATCCCCCTTATTTCATTCATTCAACAGTTTTCAGTTAACATTGCTTAATGTGGTATTAGTATATTCTAAAATATTAATAGTCTTTTATTACAAGAATATATGTTTCTTAAATTTAATTACAAGAGAAAAAAATTCTTAATCTGTTTTCATAAAGGCATCATCATGGGAAAATTTTTATTTTTATTGGTCTGTTTGTAATTTTATAGCTTGAAAAAATGAACTTACATTATTTAGACTTTTTAGTGAAATTCATGTACTGTAAATATTCTCATCCATAGTGTAATTATTTGTGTAATAAGAATTCAGTAAAAAATCACTGACTGGAAGGCTGAGATCATGAAAGCTTAGTAGGTATTAGATGCAACAGGACATTGCATCTAATATTTACCTGTTAAGAGTAAATTAATTATATATAAAATATAGTGATTAAGTAATAAAAAAGCAATATTCAAGAAGATAATCAAATTCAAATATTTGTTATACTTGATAGCTTGTGAAATACCTGTGATATGCTTGTGATACAAGTTACACAAATATATACAAATTATTCAGATATTCATGGAATCATTTGTAAAATATAAAGTTTTATTAGCAGACTAAGTCTCCTAACATATGTTAAATTCTATGCAAAATAACTTTAAAAGATAATTAAAATATCAATCAATATAGTGAAAATAACTGACATGTTTTTGCTGGATATTGAATGCTTTTAGCATTATAGTTCAACAGCTACATCTATACATCTATCCATAAATCTACTAATAATCTCTTTATCCATCCTAGATTCACAAATAAAGTATTAAATTTAGCATTAGCCAACCTAACCCTTATTCTATGGAATAAATAACATACTAATTAAAAGCATATTTATATTGGGTAATTTTAATTTGCAGTTTTAAAATAATATATATCAGAGAGGGGTTTTTTTTTGGTAGTTGATATGTCAGATTAAATAATTAACTGTCCATTTATTTTTTTGTTCTTTAAACTTTATTGGCAAGGCATCTCTTTGAATCAATTCCCTGCTCTTACTCCTGATTTTCAGGAAGTCCATTTGGCAATTTATTTACATAAGACAAATAAACTGAAACTTAAGAGAATAAAACTAGATACTGGCAAACACATGTTTCACTTAGATATCCAAATAACTGGTTTGTGTAAAATCTGTTTAGATCTAAGATACTATAATGTACAATTTTGAAATTGTTCTTCTAGCATAATTTTATTGAAAGGAGAGTATGCACAAGATTAGAATTAGTAAAGCTTGTCAAACTAGAAAAGCATCCAACTAATTTAACGAAGGAAGTGGTTTAAAACATAATCGATAGTGTTAAATGTGAGAGAAAGTATCATCCGATGCCAGGGCCTGATTCTCAGAAATGTAGAAACGCAGTGATGCAAAGGACAGTTGTTTTTTTTTTTTTTTAGGATTGTGAGTTGAGGAGGATTGATTCAAGTTTCCTAAAAGGTTGAGTAAGATTTCTACAACTTGTAATTTTTAGAAGTTGAGTAATGGTTGAGAAGTAGGTGCTTGTTATAAAGAAAATATTTATTTGGATAAGGATAAACACATTTAAATAAAGATAAATCACCTTTAGATGGATTAAACATTAATTATACATCATCTACAAAGTCAGCAGGTAGTCAGTGAATAAATGGGACATAACATCATGATGTTTTAATGGATTTAAGTTTAACGTTTGGTAAAATAGGTCTGAATAAGGACTTTTAGAAGGGATATTTACCCATAACCATGATGGCCAAGATTATCCAGAGAGTATATAAATTCTGCTGCAGAGGGTATTATAATTTAGGTTGAAAATATTAAAAACAATTGATGGATGGGGGGAGGTTTAAAAAGGTGATGGGTATTATGGAGGGCACTAGTTGTAATGAGCATTGGGTGCTGTATGTAAGTGATGAATCATTAAATTCTACCCCTGAAACTATTATTATTTTATGTTAACTAACCAAAATTTTAATAAAAACGTTAAACTACAAAAAAGGTTGAGAGAATTGAAACCTGTTCAAAGGATTTTTTCAAGACTTTTCTTAGATAAATATAGCCATTTAAATATTTTCAAATTTAAAGTACTGTCTATTTTTATAGTTTCTGGCCATGTTTTAAAGTTGTTTATTAATTTCGTATTTGTTTTGTTTTACAATTTTAAATACTATATTTTAAAAATAGAAGGGTATTTGGATTTTATTCTTAAAATAAAATGTATGGACATACACAAATAATTCTTTAAAATATTGCTTGGGGAAAATTGTGTGTTTAATTCTATCAAGCATATCAATATGCTTACTATCTCTCTTGTTTTTAAAACCAATTCAATAAATACCAGAAAAAATAATGTTTTCTAAAAGTAGCACATTTCCTGAGGCTAGCCATGCTATATCACACACACACACACACACACACACACACACACACACAGCAAAAGATGGCATGTCCTAGAATAATATTAGGTATAAAATCCTAAAACATTTAAAAATATTATTTTTCATACTCCTGCACTAGGAAACATTTTCCTTTTATCAAGTGTGTATATATCTTGAGTCATGAAGGAGATTGCAGGACAGGGAGATGCTGTTCTCTTTGTCCCTGTATTTATCTATATTTGGCCTCAGGCTTAAAAATAAAGCTGAGTAAATTCTAGCACTTGAAAGAAATGGGAAACTAGTTGTCTGAGAAATTTTTATTGGCATACTCAACCACTGTAGTATAAAACTTCTCATATGTATGCTTATTAGCAAATATATTTAACAAATATATAAACCATGTAAATATTTTAATTATTAAACTCGCTCAGGAAAATATTAATTATAAAGAAAAAATAATATCTATATAGAAAAGTGTTCCAATATATTCTTTTTACATGCTGATGGATGATGTATGCACTCTCTGGAGTGGACACTTCCATTTGGAGACTGTGTACAGAATATACTCTGTGAATCTACTTGTCTTACTTACTGTTACATACTTACACAATGATATCCTTCTTGAGCACATTATATATTGGCTAGTCTGTTCAATAAATATTTTTGAATTTAATTTAAATGATTAATTAAGACTAAACAACATTAATTTATGAAGCTGTCTGTAATTATTTGCCAGATTTATCTTAAGATTCAGTCCCAAACTTTCTCTATCATTGTTCCTGTGTCATCGATCCTGTATGTTTCTTAAAACATATAGGGACGCCTGGGTGGCTCAGTCAGTTGGTTGTCCAACTTTGACTCAGGTCATGATCTCATAGCACGTGAGTTCGAGCCCTGCATTGGGCTCTGTTCTGACAGCTCAGAGCCTGGATCCTGCTTCAGATTCTGTGTCTCCCTTTCTCTCTGCCCCTTCCTCTCCCCCGCCCTCTCAAAAATATATAAATATTAAAAAAATTTTTTAAACACATACGTGCATACATACATGGGGCAGGTTCTGATATTATATATACATATATATATTCTATCATATTTTCTTTTATCAGCTGGCTGTCTTGTTTATTTTGGCAGTATCTGAAAATATCTGACCACTTTTTGTGTATAATTTATAATGCCCAAACCCTTAGATAGAAATTTAAGAAATACTTACCAGGCTTCAACATTTCTTGCAAAGTCAGTTCTCATTCACGTGTAGATCTTCTGCTCCAACCGCAGTGAAAATTCTATTGTTCCGTGGACTTTTTAAGTCTGAACTTTTGTTCAGCTGTTTTCTTTCTGCCCAGAATTCTCTTCTCCAGTCACCTCTTTTTTCCTGGCTGGCTCAAATCTTACACACATCACTATCTGATATCCTACATGGTTCCTCCTTCTCCTCCTCTTTCTTTTGTAGTGTGTGTGTGTGTGTGTGTGTGTGTGTGTGTGTGTGTTTAAATATAAATAATAAAATTTACCATTTCAACTATTTTTAAGTATATAATTCATTGGCAGTAAGTGCATTCACATTGTTGTGCAACCATCACTATCGTTTTCTTCATCCCCAACTGAAAATGTTGACCCATTAAGCATGAATCCCCCACTCTTCTTCCTCCACCCACTGGTAACCACTTTTCTACCTTCCGTCTCTATGAATTTGAGTATTCTTGGTATCTGCTGTTGGTAAATTCATACATACTTTTTATTTTTGTCTAGTTCATTTCCCTTAGCAAAATGTTTTCAAGGTTCATACATATTGCGGTATATATCAGAATTTCAACCTTTTTAAGGTTGACTAATATTCTGCTTTATGATTTATGCCACATTTTGTTAATCTGTTCATTCGTTGATGGACGCTTGGATTATTTCCACCTTTTGGCTTTTGTGAATAATACCGTGCCGATGTACAAATATCTGTTTGTCCCCCTGCTTTCAATTATTTTTGGATGAAACAGAAGAGGAATTGAAGAATCATTTGATAATCCTATGGTTGATTTTTTGAGGAACTGTCATACTGTTTTCCATAATGGCTGCATCATGTTACATTCCCACTAGCAGTGTACGAGGGTTCTAATTTCTCTATGTCCTCTGCAGCACTTGTTGTTTTCTTTCTTCTTCTTTCTTTCCTTTCACTCTTTCTGTCTTCTCTTATTTTTCTTTTCTTTGTTCTTTTCTTCTCTTTCCTTTCCTTTCCCTTTCTTGTCTTTTCTTTTTTCTTTCTTTTCTTTTCTTTTTAAGTATTACCATGCTAACGGATGTGTCAATCAGTAGACACAAAAATGTGCAAGTAAACTGGAAGGAATTTGATTAATCTTTAAAAACTAGAAGACAAAGGAATTCAAGTACGAAAATTCATTATGGTTGCTAGCTTGCAAAAGGCTTTGATAGAAGCAATGCTTACCTCTGATATATAAATAAGTATTGAAATTGAATTACTTAGACAAACTGGGAAGTAAATAGTGTGCTTCTCAGTGAAGTGGTCCAAATGCAAGGCAATTTTGAGACTACTGTTTATGTCAACTATTTTGTATACTCTACAGTGAAAAAGGAACTTCTCGAACTATGTAAGTTCAGAAAAGCAAAATAATTATATCAGAAAGCAATATATGATATCAATTATTTGAATGGACAGTTGATTTTTATTAGATCTGCGAAGAACATTAATCAATTATAAATACCTTTTCTAGGAAACAAAGGTCACTTTTAAAAGATGCAAAAATAATCTACCTTTGAAAATATCAAAGAGAGTAAAATAAATTACTAGTAAATAAACAATAGGTGAAACTTGAAAGAAGGAAGACACAGTCATGATGGCTACACTAAGAAATGTCATTTGCAAAGTGAGATCTACACTGCTTTGTTAAATTCTGTTATAATTCAGGTCAGTGATAAGTAGGACTGGGTTCTGATGGAGCACTTTTCTTCTTCAAAGTTCTCCATATGTTTTAACTAGGAATCATTAAGTTAAATTTTATAGTATGGGGATGTTTAGCTAGGAAAGAAAGCAGAAAAAATAAAAATAGTTTTTTAATTAATGTACTCTAGGCCAGTTTCTACAGCTGCTAAGATTTTTGGCTCCACATTAACATTTTACAATCTTTAGATTCCTTCCTCACTTCGAACTGAAACATTTTATATTGAAATTCTATCAATAATTCATTGTATTTATTATACCTTAATGGTTTATGTAGCAAATGTACTCTCCAAAGTGAATATTTCAAAATCATGAAAATAAAGCTCTAGGTGAGTTTAACTTAGTATAGTGTCTTTACAATTCTAAAAGCTTAGTTTCTAAGAAAGACCCAACATGCTAACTGGGGGAAACCATTTTGAGGGAACAAAAATTATTCCAAAGCTATATTATTTTTGTTATCTTTATTTTTATATTTTAAATATTGTATACAACATTTCAGATCCTGTAGAGATACAAAGTTTATTTTCTAAATAAATGATAAGATCTCTAAAATGATAATTCTACCATTAACTAAAAAGATAAATTTTTATTTCATATTTTAGGGCAAAAATTACCCAATAATTTAAGTAATATAATATAATAAAAATACACTGTTCGCGTATATGTCTTTAATGAAGTACTTTATGTTTCAGGATATTCTGAATATGATTTGACTTTAAAAATTCAGTAATTTAGAAAGTGGCTTAATGTGATATAACATAAATTGTTCTATATTGCTCATAATATCAATTGACATCTTTTAGTTGAATTACAAATTATTTTGTTTTTATCTGACATGCACAATTTCTCCACTAGAAACAATGGCGTATATAATCAGCAAATTATTCAGTCAACATTTATTAGACCTACTCTGAAACCATAGTTAAGAAACACGATGCTGTGGGATTTCATGTCAAGTAGCAATATTCTATTTGAAAAAATATTAGCAGACATAAAATAACATTTAAGTGTATGAATTAGTTTATTGAAAATAAGTTTAGATTTAAACAGAGTAGTAGATCTTTGGCATTTTTTTCAAGTTTTCCAGTGGCACTAAAATATAAATGGCTATGAGTTTTCTAATGAAATTCATGGGATCTTTATTTTACTTTATTTTATTTTATTTTCAGATTCTTTTTTTTAAATAGTTTATTGTCAAATTCGTTTACATACAACACCCAGTGCTCTTCCCCATAAGTGCCCTCCACCATCACCTCCATCTCTTTTCCCCCTCCCCCTTCCCCTTCAACTCTCAGTTCATTCTCAGCATTCAATAGTCTCTCAAGTTTTGCATCCCTCTCTCTCCCCAACTCTCTCTCCTTCTTCCTCTCCCCCAGATCCTCCATTAGGTTTCTCCTGTTTTCCTGTTAGATCTATGAGTGCAAACATATGATTTCTGTCCTTCTCTGCCTGACTTATTTTCCTTAGTATGACACCCTCAAGGTCCATCCACTTTCCTACAAATGGCCATATTTCATTCTTTCTCATTGCCATGTAGTACTCCATTGTGTATATATACCACATCTTCTTGATCCACTCATCATGGGATGGACATTTAGGCTCTTTCCATGTTTTGGCTATTGTTGACATTGCTGCTATGAACATTGGGGTACATGTGCTCCTATGCATCAGCATTTCTGTCTCTCTTGGGTAAATCCCCAGCAATGCTATTGCTGGGTCATAAGGGAGTTCTATGGATAGTTTTTTGAGGAACCTCCACACTGTTTTCCAGAGTGGCTGCACCA
>NC_043714.1:52501937-52519243 GCF_006229205.1 Suricata suricatta
AAAAACCTCCTAGACCTCCACTGCAGCAATCTCCTACTTGACACATCCCCAAAGGCAAGGGAAATGAAAGCAAAACTGAACTCTTGGGACTTCATTAAGATAAAAAGCTTCTGCAAGGCAAAGGAAACAATCAAGAAAACTAATAGGCAACCGACAGAATGGGAAAAGATAATTGCAAATGACATATCAGATGAAGGGCTAGTATCTAAAACTCACCAAACTTCACACCCACAAAACAAATAACCCAGTGAAGAAATGGGCAGAAGACATGAACAGACGCTTCTCCAAAGAGGACATCCAGATGGCCTACAGGAACATGAAACGATGCTCAACATCATTCATCATCAAGGAAACACAAATCAAAACCACACTGAGATACCACTCATGCCAGTCAGAGTGGCTAAAATGAACAAATCAAGGGATATTTATTTTAATAGTATGATTCCATGTAAAAAATGCAATCAATGAAGCTACATAGTTATTGTGATTGACCAGGCTCACTGACTTTGCTATGGGACTCTTGTACATACATTAAGTTATCATAAAATAATTTGAGAGTCTGATAAGTAATTTATTCTCTTTAATTGTCAGGATTTTTTCTAATGTACAATTTTAATCAGAGAAGTATTTTATATATTTATTTATATGTACATGTAAGTATTTATAAAATCTACATATATAATTATAGTGATCAGTTTGAGTTTGGGAATAAGTAATGAATTATTGAGAGGCATATTTTTTATATTTATTTATTTATTTTAAGAGGGCAGGATGGAGCAGAGCAAGAGGGAGACAGAGAATCTGAAGCAGGCTCCACGCTGTCAGCACAGAGCCCAAGGTGGGGCTTGAACACACAAACATAAGATCATGACCTGAGCTGAAGTCAAATGCTTAACCAACTGAGACACCTTGGTGCCCCTGAGAGGCATATATTTTTTTTAAAGAACAAGAAGAAAGACCTGCCGGATTTCATGTGTGACAAAAGCAGAAACAGCCATTGTGACAGCAAAAATACTTTGAAAAGCATCTTTTAATTTTTGTAGTATTTTTTGCAAACATCAGCTCAACAAATGTAGATGCTAGATGATTTAAAGGTTTGGATGGATGGAATAGAGATGGTGGCTTGGGCTATAATAAGATGGGAGTTTAAAATATTTGTTAGGATTTACAATACAAAAACAATGGCTAATATTTTACTAAAAATATTAGACACTTTTTTATGTTTAAATCCAATATTATCGTAACAGTTGAGAAATTATTCTTAATCATGGTTCTGATTTTTTTAAAAAAGGGCTTTGCATCAATATTTCTTTGTCTCCAACACTTTTTATTTACTTTTTTTTTTTACTCATCAATGCTGCCCTTCTGACAAGCAAGGAACTGATGAAATACTTTAATTAATAAGTTTTTAAACAGTAGGTTATATGGTATCCTTACTGGATCTTACAGATATCTTGTGATAAATTACAGCAAAATATGACCCAGTCACTTAAATAAAAATTGTAGATTTATAGCTTTTTAATGAAACATTTATAAGTTTAATGATAGTCTGAATATGTTTGGTTATAATTCCAGCAATTTAGATAATCAGTATAAAATATTTTGTTTTACAATCTCCCTTACCTAGTATAGTTGGTATCAGATTGATTATTATTATTCTAATGAAATAATATTGCAATCATAGTGGTTATTTTCATTATAAAATATATGTTGATTATAATAAAAAATATGGAGTTCATATGTCTACCTATGATATTATAGTTATTGCTGAGAGAATGAAAACTATACAAAATACAGAAATTAAAAAGAGAAGAGGCAAAGGGATGAATTTATTACAGAAAAAAATTAACTGATTTGATGATTGAAAATGTGTAGAAAATAAAATAGCTAGCAAAATATTTATTAATCAAATTTTCCAAAAATAAATAGGAAACAGTAAATGTTCATGAGAAATATTAATGATGTTAATGAGAAAGGTGAGAAGCAATGCATATTTGTAGAGAAATTAATAAACTTGGTTTATAAAACGTTATTTCAGGGCGCCTGGGTGGCTCAGTCAGCTAAACCTCCGACAATGACTAAGGTCCTGATCTCACATTCGTGGGTTCAAGTCCCTCTTTGGGCTCTGTGCTGATTAAGCTCAGAGCCTGGAGCCTGCTTCTGATTCTCTGTTCCCCCCTCTCTCTCTGTCCCTCCCCCTCTCATGCTCTGTCTCTCTCTGTATTGAAAATAAATTAAAAAACATTTAAAAATTTTAAATATGTTGCTTCATTACCCAGATAATTATTTTCCAAATACTTAAGAGTATAAAATATAAAGATTTCAAGATTTAGGTTTGGAGAGCTGCTTCCTTTCTTCAGGTAGTGAAGTGATCATGATGAAGTCTGATGAGAAGAAAGAAAACATGATTAATATATTCCTTTTTCTTTGGTTTCTTTAACCTGGTTTAGGAAATTAAGGAATTATTTAAAGTAAAGAAAACAAAGGAAGAAAGTAAAAATGTTATCAAATTTTTAAAAAATGTCTAATTAGGAAGCTATTTAAAATGAATATTAGTCCTAACCTCACAGTTTTCTATTTAATTTAGAAAAAATCATCAAAATAAGTATAGTCATTTACAGAATTGAATTAGCAGTCACCTTGTCAAATCTTTTCCACAGCATTTAGAAATTAATTTTTCAGAAATGATGATGAGGTCCTAAGGATTAAAATGAATTTTTTCTTTTATCCTATTAAAAGAAAATTGAATGAAATATTTTTGAAATAATCTCCTGTGGAGGGAAAGTCAAACAAAATTATATTAAACTACTAAAAAAGGAAACAGGTAGAGTCTTGATGATGAGTATGGGCTCAATAGGATGACAATGACCCAATTAGGAATCCCATCATTCTGAAAACATAGCAGGGATGGGAAGGTTTGTCTTTTTAACATTGGTATCAGATACCTCACCTAATGTCTGAGCAAAGTACAGTATTTCACCCATATTCATGGTTTTGCTTTCCACAGTATCAGTTACCCAAGGTCAAGTGTGCAGTGATCCTCCTTCTGAAATATTATCAGGTCGATAGTAGCCGACTGCTATGCCACAGTGCCTACATCATTCACTTCATGTTATCGTGTAAGCATTTTATCATCTCACATCATCATCATAAGAAGGGTGAGTATAGTACAATAAGATCTTTTGAGAGAGAAATCACAGTTATATAACTTTTATTACAGTATATAATTGTTCTACTTTATTATAAGTTGTTAATCTTACTGTGCTTAATTCATAAATTAAACTGTAAGGTAGGTATGCTTGTCTAGGGAAAAAACATAGATGGAGGATTTGGTACAATCTATGGTTTCAGGCCTCCACTGGGGGTCTTGGAACATATTTGCTGTGGATAAGGGGAACAGTCAATAAACATTACCAACATAATTGAATTCATGTTGAGAGTAAACTTTAATATTTTCCACCAATTGCAAATTTGCTAATTATAAATTTTCACTCTCCTTAATATAGTTAGTTCCTGTGGTGAGAATTCACTTCTTGGAAAACATCACTGATTCCTCTGAAAATGCTTCTAAAGAACAGACAGAAATGCCTAATAAGATGTTAATGAGTGATTATGACTTCTTTAGAAGCTTTCAACCCTTACACAAGCTCTTCTAGGGGGTTCTTAAAAAGTTGTCCCACAGGGGAGCAGTAATCCAATTAAGCTTTTATCAACTCCACACCCAAAGCTTAGCAATTTTGTCTCCTAACACCCAGTCATTAACATCTACCTAATGTCTTTATTTTAACAGTTTATGGCCAAGTTGGTTTCCATATAACACCCACTGCTTTTCCCCACAGGTGCCCCCCTCATTGACCATCACCCCCTTCCCCTTTCCCCCTCCCTCTTCAGGCCTCAGTTTGTTTTCAGTATTCAAGAGTCTCTCATGATTTGTTCCCTCCCTCTCCCTAAATTTCTTCCCCCCCTTCCCCTTTCCATGGTCCCTTGTTAGGTTTCTCCTGTTAGACCTATGAGTGAAAACATATGGTATCTGTCCTTCTCTGCCTGAATATCCACCTAATCTATTTATAGCTGTAGCTGTCAACATTGGCAGAACATTATAATTAACTGGTTAGTTTAAAAAAAGTTCTGATGTTTGGACCCCAAAACTCAAGAGGTACCCAGGAGGCATTAGGAATCCTTAAAATCCTCAATAATTCTTAAACATTACCATGGTTAAGTACCACTGGTCTTAAAATCCAATTTTAGCTTATTACTAGTCCAGATTAAACCTAATAATGCCAAGTTAAAATATGTTTTTGTGAGGGCTCCATTACTTACCCATTATGAAGACAATTAACAATTATCACTTTAGTGTTCATACCATGAATTATTAAGGAAGTTAACATTCAGGACCATATTACCCATTATCCCTAATTCTCTATTTTAACACTTTGCTACATATGTGGTATCTTTTACCAGAAAAGCATGAGAGTACCCGCATGTGCAGAAAATTTTTAATATAGTAGGCTCAAGAAAGCTGTCTTTAGAGGACTAACAAGGTTAGTCATTGGCTGGTGGGTGGAGACTTGGCTGGTTATCAGCTTCCTTCACTGAAATACAAGTTTCCACAAATGATAAGTAGATCATTGGGGGTCAAAGGTTTGTGAGGGAAAAAATGTGGTTTATGCAGAACTCATGCCATCCTTTTGGGAGTCTGGAATTCTGATACATGGCCAGCCACCAAAGAAAGTCTCAAATGCACTTCCTTGTTGGACAGCACTTGCACATTGTCACAATTTGTTGCTGGCAGAATTAAGCAAGGCCTATGAGATTCTACAGAATAGTAGTATCAGAGGATGGTTTCCTCTGGACTTTACCCATGTGTCTTTTCCCTTTGTTTCTGTTATCATGTATTTGTTTACTGTAACATACATTAGCCATAACTACAATTATATACTGGTTCCTGTGAGTCTTTTTGGCAAATCTCCAAATCTAGAGGTTGTCTGAGCAACCCTGACACAAGTTTCTTGACTAGATTTCAGACAAGGTAGACTACATATAATTAAGTCTTTTTCTCAGGCTCTTATTTATTTTATTTTAATTTAATTTATTTTTTTAAACTTACATCCAACTTAATTAGCATATTGTGCAACAATGATTTCAGGAGTAGATTCCTTAATGCCCTTTACCCATTTGCTAATCCCCCCTCCTACACCTCCTCCAGTAACCCTCTGTTTATTTCCATATTTAAGAGTCTCTTATGTTTTTGTCCCTCTCCCTGTTTTTATATTACTTTTGCTTCCCTATGCTTATCTGTTTTGTATCTTAACATACTCATATGAGTGCAGTCATATGATATTTGTCTTTCCCTAACTGACTAATTTCACTTAGCATAGTACCCTCTAGTTCCATCCACATAGTTGCAACTGGCAAGATTTACTTTTTGATTTTTGAGTAATACTTCATTGTGCATATATATATACATATGTATATATATACACATATATATATATACACACACACATACATACCACATCTTCTTTATCCATTCATCCATCGCTACTCACCAATTGCACTACTAGGTATTTATTCAAGGGATACAGGTATGCTGTTTTGAAGAGACACATGCACCCCAATGTTTATAGCATCACTATCAATAGCCAAATTATGGAAAAGCCCAAATGTCCATCAATGGATGAATGGATAAAGAAGAAGTGGTATATATATGTATATACATATATGTATATGTACAATGGAGTATTACACAAATAATTTATAGCTTTGAAAATCCAGAGTCTGTTTCTGTTTCCGGTTATCTCATTCTTAACTGCAAGTTGTTTTCACCTTCTTTCACTTCACCTATTGATTATATATTCTCTATCACACAGTTTAGGAGGAACAAATATACATAATGGAATCCACATTAGGGAAATCAGCTCACTATTAACAATTAATCAATCAGTTTACTATCCCCACATATGGGGATGAAAGTCTCCACCACATGCCAGATTTGAATATGAACCATAGTAGCTAATAACTGAATCTTATACTGGAAGAGAAAACGCAACAAAATATGAAAGTATAATTCTCCTTGTACGTCTAAGACAAAGACTGGTGATGCATAAAATTAAGAGAGTCCTTTATGTTGGTAATACCAGATAACCTAAACTTTTATTGAAGCCTGTGTCCCCACAGTGACAAGAAAGATATGTCAAATATACTTGTGAAAAGCACATTTTCAAACACTCAAGAGCTGTATAAGTTTTAAAGACCCCCATCAAGTTATTAAAAAAATGGTGTCTTTACAGTACAAGTAAACAGGTATCTCAGTTGATGTCCTAATTTTTTTCTCTTACTCTAGGAATTTCCTAGTATTTAGTCATGAGGGCAGCTACTCTTTCTATCTAGATATTCAGTTTCTTTTGGAGACATAATATGTCTTTAAAAGTTTCAGTATCATCCACTGATTATATAAAAAGCATAAACCCTCTAATCATTCATGATTTTCCCCAATTTATATTCCTGACTTTCTCTTCCATGCAACACATTTACTATAATTCTATATACAAAGCTACTTCTATTTATATATGCAATGATTTTACCTTATTGATTTATTTTCAAAAGTTCAGCTCACACATATCTTCTTCATTAAAACATTGTTATTTTAAGTCTCTTAAAAAAATCTCAGTTTAAACTAGTTTAAGAAAAAAGAAAAAGAATAGATTGCCTCTTATAGCTACAAAACCAAGAGATCAGGCTTCTTTTATGCCTGGCTGACTAACTTTTCTTGGCTCTTCTCTCTTCTGTATTGTTTCCATGGTTTTAAGAAACTTCTTCCCCATAGAGTACAAGGCTGGCCACTCAATCTCCAGGTTTACATTATCTTCATATCCTGCTATCAACCGTCTCCGGTCAGCACTCTCCAATCCAGAGTCCATTCCTATTCCTAAAAAGAACACTAAGTGGGTGGCCACAGTGAGGTGTCCACCACCTTAATAGGGAAAGAAATAATATGTGATTGATAGCCTCACCAGAATCACAAGAAATCCACTGTGAATTTGAAAAAAAAAAAGTCTCTGGCATTTCCACCCTTACTGCATCAAGTCAATAAATCTGATGTTGTCAGACAACAGGCTTATATCTGATGGGATTTGACTAATTAGATTATAACAAATGATATGAAATATTTAAAGCCTAAAAGGATAAAATAATTTATCCAAGATCAAATGACATACCTCTACTCAGTGCAAAAGTCTTGCTTTGACCCCAGGTCTGTAATTACAGATTGCAGTGTACTTGCTACATCTATGGTGTTTTTGTTTTTGATTTTAAAGATTCTGACACATGGATTGAAAGTTTTTGATACCAATATTACTGCTAATTACTTTCCCATCTTCTTACATCTCTAACTTTGTTCTAAATGTGAAACTCTCTTTCCCCCAAGTGGATATTTTTTCCTTTTTTAAAATTATGCACACCATATGCTATAGACTGAAGTTTTGTGACTCCCAAAATTCATATATTGAAACCTAATCCTCAGTGTGATGGTATTTGAATGTGGGGCCCTTGGAGAAGCGACTAGTTGAGGAGGGTGTAGCCCTCATTAGTGTCATTAGTGCCCTGATAAAAGAGACCCTACAGAGTTAGTTGTCTTGCCCCTTCTGCCACATGAGGACACAGGGAGAAGACCGTCATCTGTGAAGCAGGAAGCGAGCCCTCAGCAGACATGGAATCTGCTGTACCCTGATTTTAGATGTCCCAGTCCTAACTGTGACATACGTGTCTATTGTTTATGAGGAACTAGTTTATGGTAATTTATTATAGCAGCCTGAGAGAATTAAGACACTATTTATATTTTCCTATCCGGAAATATGCAATAACTCTTTCTATTGAAAAGCGGTGTTACATTTTGTGTCTCCTAAATTCCTAGTTTCAGAAATATAAATGCTTAATTTTCTCTTTTCTTGCAAGTGCATGGAAGGACAAAGCCAGATTTAAGTCCCAGTCTATAAAATTCACCAGCTTGTTTCTGTTAAGTTACTCAGATAGTGTCAGGAGAGAAGATAAAACTCTGCCCAGGGTTTCAATATTACATCCATTAAATGAAGGAAAATATAAATGTCATAACATGTGCCTAGTCACTAGAAATCCAAATTATTTCCACCTTTCAAAGCCTCGGTCAAATTCCTTGTTTAGATACTACAAATCACATTAGAGTATCTTATCTTCAAACTTCTATGATAATTTTAGCTGAGAATGTAGTAATAAAAATAATAATGTTAGCTAACCATTAACCATTAACTATTACAAGCATTTTGTAAATAACACTGTATGAACAATTTATAGTCATATTTAATCCTCATAAAAATTTATAACATTAGCTCTCTAATTATTCAGGTAATACCAATAAGGAAATTGAGGCTTGTAGAATAATTTTACATTGTAACATATCAGGTATGTAGAGAAGCAAGATCCACACCTTTTTTCAATCAAAATATAACCTTAAATACCATATTACTGACTTCTGCAATATTTTAAAGACCTTTTATAACATTTAATTAGATATTTTACTGTGTTCTTTTTTTGTTATGTAAATGTATTTTGCTTTTCTGAAAGCAATGCAAAATTTTTGTTCACAGTAACCATCCCATAAACTGGGCATTATTTTGTCATTCTCATAATTTCTAGGCAAGTGATAGGTGTGTGTGTGTGTGTGTGTGTGTGTGTGTGTGTGTGTGTGTGTCTAGAATGAAAGTGAGAGAGAAGTAGAGAGAGAGGAGCCTCATTATTTTTCTGACATTTACCTCTGAAACATTTGAAAAAGAAAATATCCTTTTAGCTCCAAAACCATGGTTCTCTAGTCATCAAAATATCATCATATTATAATAATATACTTTCAGTGAAGAAGGATTAAATTGATTAATCATAATCCAATAGATGGCAGTACATTATAATATTTAAAAATATTATGGCAGTGTCTCACTTTGTGCAATTTTGTACCTCACTATTTTTGCAATTTATGCATTTGAGGCACATAATCTGTCAAATTATTCAAATAATAGTTTCAAAATTATACATCCTTTAATTATCTGTTGCTAAGCAACAAGCTACTTTAAAACTTTTTGTCTTTGAACAATAACAACTTTCTTTGCTCACAGGCTTGCTATTCAGACTGTGCTCAGCTAGGTGGTTTTTATCATATTTCTGCAAATGTCCCTTATGCATGTGGACTGAAGAAGTGAAGGTCTTCTGAGTACTATGTTCAGCTGAGATAATGGAGTATTTAAGCTATTTTTTCTGCCTGATCCATTCGGCAAGCAGTGTAACTTTAAATTGGCAGCTAGGGATTTCAAGAGTTCAAAGTGGATTCCACTAGCATTCACCACTCAGGTAACTGGAATTGACACAACATTACTTCTGCCTCATTTTGTTAATTAAAACAAGTCCTAGATCTAGTATCTGGATTGAATGGATGTGACTATAATGATTAGGTATAATAGTAAGTCTGATTTTCCAGGGCCACCAAAAAAACTATAAAGACAACCTCAATTGAAATAAGAATCAAGTATAATCCATTCCTACAAGAAATTTCTAATCATTTCCAGAATAATGAGACAATAATGATAGTCTCAAAATCTAAACTGAGCTCCAAACTCTTTATCCTAAACTTCTTGCCCCATGATTCAGTAAATGTAAGACCAATGTGATTCCAGTCCCAAATCATTATTAGTGAATGGGGATATACATAAGGATTGCATTGGACTTCAAATTTACATTACACTCCAAATATAGACGAACGACACTGAAGTAGTACTTGAGTAAAAAAGATTCTTCCAGCAAATTTGAATTCTAACTTAATATTTGAAACCATACAACAGAAGACACTCTAGCGGAGTTGAGATTCAACGCTAGATTTATAGCAGCATATGAATTGGGAAGGGGAAATCGAAAAAGAGAAGATGATGTATAGCTTCTAAGTAAAATTTGAACTAATTGGTAGTGTCAACATTTGAGGTGGGGTGGAGAGACTGGGAACAAAGGCAGAGAAAAATAACTCTTAAAGCAAATCTCTAGACTTTGATACAATATCACATCTAGAACAAACTGGCAGTGTGACATTCAAACTTATCTGATGTTAGCCCCAGAATGCAAAACAGAAAGAGAGAGAGAGGGAAGAAGAGTGAGAAGGATGAAGTGGTAGAGACAGAGAAACAGAGAGAGGACCTTAATGAATAATTCTACAATTCAAAAAAAAACGAGTAGAGTACAAAAAAGATCATCAAGAAGTCCAATAAAAATACTAACATGGCTCTTCTGCAGTCAACATTAAAGTCAGGACTAATGTGTGTGAGATGTATTCAAGGGAGGAAAAAAGAAACATCAGATTGAATAGGTTGAATAGCAGGCATATATATGACCCTTAGAGACAACATAGTTAATGAAGAAAAGATCAAATTTGTGAAACATTTTGTACACTTTAAGAATATCTGAAGAACTAAAAATGAATAAAATATGTGTGTGAGAATACAGCAATCATGAGAAAGAATGTACAAGATTATACAATTTGAATTTCTTTGTTCTTAGACCTGTCACACAACAGTGCTTCAGACAAATTCCATCATATAATGTGACTCAAATAGGTCCAGCTGTGAAAACATAAAGACCAAATTTACAGTAAGAAAAGAGAAGGCATGTGTTGTCCAATTTATCATTATTTCCACAGAGGAGACCTCTATTACACTCACACAATGGAATGTATTCGGGGAAGAGATATATTGCCTCCCTCTCCCATTTTATTCAGTAAGTACAAAAGCAATCTTGTAAGTGGGAATACA
Organism: Suricata suricatta; assembly: GCF_006229205.1. Classification (NCBI taxonomy): domain Eukaryota; kingdom Metazoa; phylum Chordata; class Mammalia; order Carnivora; family Herpestidae; genus Suricata; species Suricata suricatta. The sequence continues at coordinate 52,512,755 of NC_043714.1, forward strand.
GATTATTGAAGTGCTAGTTTGTATGGCTTCAAAGGGCGGCTGTTTACAGGCATAATTTAGCCAAGTCTGCTCCCAAATACTCTCAAGGTGATAATGAAGCATGTGAGAATTTCTTTAGGTGTGCATGTGTATGTGTGTGTGTGTGTGTGTGTGTGTGAGAGAGAGAGAGAGAGAGAGAGAGAGAGAGAGAGAGAGAGAGAGAGAGATCTGGGGAGGGGGCAATGACTTGTAGAACATTCCTACAGAAAATGAGTTTAGGTGCAGCTATTCCCATGAAGAGAAGGGGATAGATAGTCTGTCTTCAGGTGGCTTATCATCAGTCAGGTAATCTGAGTTGTAATCATTTTTGGCCAATCCTTCTTTATGAGTAGTTCTTAAAGAAAGACCAAATAGGCTGTATTTAATAATCAATCATGTAACTAAAATAATTTACCTATATCTTAAAATATTTAATACTAATAAGTTCCTCTTCTTTAGTAGTTTCAGATACTTTATATACTGCCTCCTAGATGGGTAGCAACCAAGAAGTCAAGAAGTCCACACTCACTGGTCTAAGTATAAGATAGTTGGACCAAAGTTGTAAACAAAACAAAGTAAAAACAGAGTAAGTAATCAACTATTTTCCTTTGTAAATAAACTTGTCTCAAAAAATAACATTAAGAGATAAGAGCTTTTTGAATCTGGGCCTTCTCTGTCATTGATTCCAAAATCATAATAGCAGTTAAGACAAAATTTCTTACTATTCCACAGATTGTAAGGGATTGAGGTATGAGAAACTCAAGTAATAAAGAAAATTGACTTGAGATTGGGTTTGGGCAAAAGGAAAATGAATCATGCACCAACATCTGGATGATGAGATATGTTTTGGAATTCAATTGTAAATATTTCACATATACCTAGATTTCCAGATGCTAATAAATCAGGCAATTTCTGCCATGCTATACCACCACAATGACCAAAAAATTAAGACAATTGGATGAGTGGGCTGTCTCTGCACATAAACCTGAGTCTTATATAGAGCTTCCCATGACCTTAGAGTGATGAATGAGAATTGACACTTTCTCACTGACCAGTTGCTAGACCAGAAATGGAACTGTCGGGTTGAAGGGAAACCACAGAACGTACTCACTGTTGATTCTCAAACTAGCCCTCATACTCAAGAAGAGCAAGAAGAGACCAAAGGAAGAGGCAGAGTACTCCAGATTGGTAGGTGGCAGGTTTAACAAACAAGGAAACTGACATATGAGGCTTGTCTTGAGGGACAATGAGATGAATAGATCTTCACACCTGTTTGCCAGAATCTTAAAGGTTTATGTAGAGTCTCTAACTGGGTTTAGTTAGATATTCAGTCCAGATAGTCTAACAACACATTGCTCTCTCAAGGTTGTGCTCTTGAAACCAGATCCTATTATGGAAACAGCAGGCAGATCATACATTCTAAGGACAGGGGAGGGGCTGAGGTGCCCCCAGCTACCTGGGTCTAGCTCATGAATCACATCCTCTCAATGACTTCGTCCAACACCCACATAGAAAATATAACTAGGTTGCAGAATAAAATACAGATGTTTAATGGTGCTCAGGTGAAGAGATGATGACAACAAAATATTAAATGAGAAAAATGGACATTACAGTCAAAGCACATGAATAGAAGATGCCTGAGGGATGCATGATACCCACTTTACTTTATTGCCTCAATGCTAAGACTTCTTTCTACACGGTAGTCCCAAAATTAGACGCTCCCTGGGAACAATCTGCAATTAGCTCTATCACCCTGAATTGGCATGATCAATTCCCCAGGAAGAGAATTGAGGGCCTTCAATAGGAACTTTGGGGCCTGCAATAGAAAGGGAGATTTCAATATCATAGTCAGGGAATCAAACTGTAGGAAGCATAATAAAGAAGAGACCACAATATAATGTAAAGGCAAGATATAGAAGGGCAGCCCAAATAATTAATCTCTAGAACTATCTAAAATATATTCTAACAAACATTACTGTCTTAAAGTTGTGGAAATAGATTTAGGCATACATGCAAAAAGATATACATACATTTATTAATTATTTTTTAAAGAGAAAAGGAGGAATTGTGATTTTAAAAATAAAATATCAGAATTTAAAACAAAATCACCTACTATTATATAAAGCTCATTATGTTAAAATATGATATAGTAAATAATTAAGAAACAAAATATTTATATTTGTATGTATCAGTATTTGATATTCCCTTAATAAATCCAATTTCTAAGCAAACTGACATAGGATTAAATATTCTTTGGAAACTGGAATCCATATGGAAAACATAGTAGGTGGTCAATATAAAACATCATTAATTTGGTAATAAATATGTGGAGGATTTTTAATAAGAAAATCTGTTATGTTCAAATATTTTATTATTTGAATAATTGGAGCAATGCATCCTATGCTTGAATGAGAGAAATTAAGCATTCTTGTGAAATCAATGCTTTTCTAATTAACTTGCAAGCATAAAGCATTTAGAGTCAAAGACCCAACTATATATATATATACATTTTTTTAATGTAACAGATTGGTGCACTTATTCATTGCTATTGTCCTTGCTTATAGAAGTCAATGTTATGGTACTTAGTAAGAAAGAGAAAGATTCTAATGTTTTTAGCTTTATTGAGGTATGACTGACAAATAAAAATTATATATATTTAAGGTGTACAAAGTGATGTTTTCATATGTAAATAAGTTATATATGATTATCACAGTCCAATTAATTAATATGCCCATCATCTCACAGTTAGGTTTTTGGATGTGTGTGATGAGAACTCACGAGATCTGCTCTCAGCAAATTTTGTGTTTTTGACATAACAATTTCAGTCTCAAAATTTTGAACCTTCAGAAACATTATAAAAATGTAATAAATTACAGATTATTAACAAAATGACTCATTAGACATATTTAATATGATAAATATAAAATTGCTCCTGGAAATGTGAATATTTGTGACATATTTATGATGACTATAATAGGAATGCAAATTATTTATGCATTTTATATATATGATAATTACAAATTTGAGAAAGGCTAAATACATGTAGAACATAATATCTTCTTATGAAAATAACTGAAAATAATGGTAGTCTTTCTTCTATATATTTTTGTTATTCTCCTCTCTTCTTTATTCCTATGATATGCTTATGGAAATTGGTTAAACCTATGAAAATGAAGAATCCAGCAGATAAATATATGTACATACATATGATATCTTTTTGACTATATTTTGATTAGGTATAAAAAGGAAGATTTAAAATTGCATAGTTCTTAAATTTAGGTATCAAAAATTTGTGTAAGAATTAGCTAAGTTTTCAAATAATAAAAGATAATTTTAAAATCTATTTGAGATCTGTATGACAGACTTGTTTAGGTTATTGTTTGCAGTTATCTGTGTAAACTAAGTTGCTGCTGATCATTAACAGTTAGAAAGAGCCATATAGATAAATATTTGATGATTAACCACTTGAATTTAATAATTCTAATGGCTTGGTAAATTTTTAAGTAAGAATAGTGAAATTTAGAAGTATACAGTTACCATGAAACCATATTTCATTAATTGTAAATTAGATATTTGTGTGAATAAAGGAAGTACATGTCAGTATTTAAGATGAGAAATGGCTAGATACACTGAAAGTAGTTATTTTCTTCTCAAATTTAACAAGATTGATTTAATCATGTCTAGGCAGCTACTTTACAAATGATGAAGCTGAATAAACACCCACAAATAAGCAAATTTTTATACCATCTCTAGGAAGGAATTAAAGAATGTGTAGAAGCAGACTACTGACCTTTTTTTACACTAAATTTCTTCCAAACATTGATTTTGTGGAACCCATAAAGACAATGTAAAATAAAGAGAGAATTTTTCAGAATAAACAGGTAGGTGGAAAATTATATGGAAACAGAAAATACTGTTACCTGGGATAAAACAGCATTTTATTTTTATTTATTTATTTTTTTGAGAGAGAGAGCACGAGCACAATTACATGTGTATGCAGTGCATGCAAGTGAGTAGGGGAAGGGCAGAGGGAGATGGAGAGAGAGATCCTAAGCAGCCTCCACGTTCAACATGGAGACCAACATAGGGCTTCGATTCCATGACTCTAGGTCCATGACCTGAGCCAAAATAAAAGTTGGATGTGTAACCAACTGAGCCACTCAGGCACCCCAAAACTGAGCATTTTAACCTAAACTATACATAGCAGTTATATATACCAAAAAGGTTCTGCAGGAAATCATTTATTCCACTTCACTTTGACAAGACAGATACTGAAGAATGTTAGAAACCTAGTACGCAATTGTAGAAATGCTTGACCCCTGAGAACGTGGTATTTAATTACAAAATTTAAGTGCATAAATGACTCATACGTTTCTGAAAGTACATACTTGGTAGATACATCTTTGAATTTCTCTATAAATTAGAAAATAACTCCCCAAATAATGTATTACATCACTTAGAGACTCTTCCCCAACACACATGACACAAAATTATCACCTTTAAAAGACTGAGTAGAGGTGATCTTCAGCTTTAAGAGAGCTAAATGTAATACTATTAGACAAATAAGAAAAGACTGAGTGCAATATAGACTCAGGCTTAAGAGTAACGGCTAGGACCCAACATGGGAGTGGCCAGGGTGCACAGGAGCTGCCTGCCTGGGCCAGCACAACTGTGGAGGGAATGTGAAGCCACCCCTGCACTCTCCTGAGCACCTTTTAGCCATAAGGCCAAATCCAAGAAGAACACCCTAAAGAGAAGCCATTAGAAAAGACCTCAAATACTGAATTCACATCCATTTGCTGGCCATTCACACAAAATCAGGTATGTTCCTACATTTGCATTTTATATTTGTCAAAAGATCAGAAATAAATGAATTAAACCAATGAATCACTGAAGTAGTAAATAGTAAAGAAAAAAGTTTATTGTGCACAATGAAGAAAGTTTGCAAACCCATACCACTCAAAAGAAAACAGAATGAGTCTCCAGGTATATTGTTTAATGTAGCTTACATCATGAGAAGGCAGTGACTGTTTATTCCATACAGGGATTGGTTATATTTTTGTAATTTTTTTCTTTTAACTTTATTTTGAGAGAGGGAGAGAGAAAGAATCCCAAGCAGCCTCCAGGTCTTGATCTCATAAATTGTGAGCCAAGATGAAAAAAGAGTCTGAGGCTTAACCAACTGAGCCACCCAGGTGCCCCTAGAATTTTCTTAAATGATAGAGAATTGGTTATTTGTTACCTCATATCAATCTAGGAAGACTGTGTTTAAGTTTTACTGATGATATTCAGAGGCATAAGCCAGAAATGACCCAGATTGAATTAATCCAGCAAAATAAACTACATAAAGCTTTGTATGACTTAATTGGTTTTGTCTGCTTATGGAATTGTCAAAGCTGGTCTCCATTTATTTTTGATTTTAACATATTGAAGACATCAAGTGACAAACATGTGAAACTCATAGAATTAAAAGAGAGTGGGAAACATACAATTAGGGCATGTTGTCTCTTCTGAACAGTGCAGGAAATCAGTAAAGTAGGAATTTGTTTTCCAGCATAGTGTACCTAAGAATTTGAATTAGGATAAAACATAACTGAACCAACAATAAAGACTACATCAATTAAAAAACAAAGTACAAGTGTAAATGGCTAGTAATTATGGGAAGATAATGCTAATTTCTATTTGCTAATTTTATTTTTATTCAAATTTATTATATTGGTTTGGATTTTATTATTTTTCCTATATACATATTCTCCCCTTTCCTTTTCAAAGATGGCTTACATATATCACTGACCAAAAGGACTATCAATTCTGATAGAAGCTATAAAAAATAAGTGATGACTATACAGATTCCAAATTTGTAAATGAATATAGCAAATGTGGTCATATTAAGAAATAATTGTTTGACTTATTTCTGGCCACTACATTTCATTACCACTTAAACTTTGAACTAATCTCCAGATGATTTTCCTATTGTGTGCATTATATAAATGACATCCAAAGGGTAGCATAACAGCTGCTATGGAGCCTACATTGGAGAGAAATGGTTATAATCACTTGACCAGATGGATATGAATAAAAGAACAATCTGGATAGTCTTGGTTATGTAAAATCCAAAAGCACTGATAAATCCCATTAGATTCCAGCTCCTAAACTACACTAAGTCAAAATGTAAAATAAAATAGAGAAGTAAGACAAATGTTTGGATCACACAAGAAGACCTTAATAGGTGAAAATAATAAAGTTTTACTTCAGATTTATAGTTTACCTAAGATAAAGTGTTTTTATTTTTTTTATTTTTTATTTTTCCATAATATTTTATTGTCAGATTGTTTTCCATACAACGCCCAGTGCTCTTCCCCTTAAGTGCTCTCCACCATCACCACCACCTCTTTTCCCCCCTCCCCCTTCCCCTTCAACTCTCAGTTCATTTTCAGCATTCAATAGTCTCTCAAGTTTTGCATCCCTCTC
>NC_043714.1:52519343-52625408 GCF_006229205.1 Suricata suricatta
TTTCAACCTGTAGGTGTCTTCTGGTCGAAAATGTGTCTCCTGTAGACAGCAAATAGATGTGTTTTGTTTTTTAATCCATTCTGCTACCCTGTGTCGTTTGGTTGGAGCATTCAGTCCATTTACATTCCATGTTATTATCAAAAACTAATTGCTTCGTCTTGTTTCCTAAACATATTATGCCTCCTCTATCATAATAATAAAAGTCACTGTTTGAGTATGATCCTTGAAGTCTTACTCTAGGTTTCAAACCCAATCTCAACAATTTACAAGTTATTTAACCCAGTTGCAATTTCAAAAAATATTTCAGGGAACCTTTTTTCATTTAAAAAATTGGGTATGATTAGTTCTTCCTTAAATATTTGGTAAAATTTAAATATTTGATAGAGTCATCTTTACCTGTAAAATTATTTGTGGGAAAGTTATTTATAAATAAAATAGCTTTAACCATTAAAAATGTGTATTCAGAAGTTTTAGAGAGTTTTTCTTTTTAGGATTATATGAAATAATGTGTATAAGGTGCTTAGGTCAGTGACTGCCACATAGTAAACAATCAGAAAGTACTCAGTATTGCCCCTTTGTGAGTTCTTTGAAAATGGGATCGATGTCTATGGCTGTTATCCCAACACATAGCATGGCCTTGAAATAGAATAAGATGTCAAATCAATTCTCATTATATAAATATTAATGCAACTCCTTAATGTCATTGCTGTCAGACTCAGCAATTTATTTATTTATTTATTTTCTTTTATGTTTCTTGCCGTTCAAATAATCCATTAATTCCTAGTAAGTCTCCCATATGCAATCACTTAAATTTCTTCCAATATCCTCATTTTCTTATCACTGCTAACCCAAGTCAGGTCAGCATTGACTCTTATATGTTTTATTGTCCCTAGGATTCCATATAGCAGTTTGTCATAATTCTGATTTATTTAATAAAACAAAACAGAAAGCTAGATCTACCTTCAAGAGCAAACGGTATTATTATGCAATTTATCTACCTAAAAGCTTCAATGGATAAATCCCAAATAATTTATTATTTATTTAATACTATCCATAATCTAGCTTTGTTTTATTTCTCAAATACTATCTTGTATTTCTTTGAGTACTACCCCCTGTTCCAGACTCTTCCTTATACAGGGCTCAAAATTACCAGTCCTTTCTATTTCTTGTTTTCTGTCCATACTACTTTCTCAGATGGAAATGCTTCTTTCTTTTTTTCCCATTACTCAAAACCTATCCATCTGATTAAGACATGTATAAAATCTGCACATCCCATAAAGCCTTTTATTTTATCAACTTTGTCCTCAAAATTTACACAATTTATTTTTATGATAAAACACATAAAGTTTATCTTGTATTTTATGTACACGGGTGTGTGATTTATCTTTCTGACTTGAAAACTCATTCATACTCACATAGCCTCCTTTTCTTCATCTGTGTGTCTCTTTATAGAAACTCTCCAATGCATAGCTCATAATAGTATTTGCTGAGTAAATATTCAAATTGTTATTTATAAATGTTATTCCTTTAATAATAAGAGAAATTATAAGGTATAGCCCTGCTGCTTAGTCTATGAAAGTACATTTTTTTCACCATCATGATCTATTACATTTAGTTTAAAAATATTAGACAATCTATTGTTGGTTTTTATTATTTCTAAAAGTCAACACCTATGTGGACCACCAAAATGTAAATATTTTAATGCATTCCATAGTCTATTTTACATATAAATATTACATAAACACATATTACATATGTATACTTGTATCACATATTAATATGTATTATATATTTTGTGTCTTTGGTTAAGGCACAAAGCTGTTATTCACAAAATGTAATGTTAAATCCTTGCCCAATTATTAGTTACAGCACATCGGAAAATTATTTTACCTCAAATATTTAGTTTTCTTTTACCTAATATAGGTATGATTCCATCCATACTATCTATATCTCAATATTTTTTATAAAAGTTAAATGAAATTTAGGAGATCCACATATGATTTTGCAGTAAAATCAACAGTGTTGAAAGTGACCAATTTTAAGGCATTATAAAGATATGTGATTTATTAAATTAATCATTTGAACAGTTTGTTAACACTGTATTATTACTTTGCACTGAATCCAAGTATTGGCTGAATCCATTTTATAGTAAGTATGCCTGGGATGATTTTATCTTAAGCTATATTTAACAAAATAATTAGTGTATGAAATACACAGAAATGTCAAAAAGTATTTAAATTCATTTCTAATTTTTATACTTGCAAATTTTATCATAAGAAGATGGAAAAGTGTTACATAACACTGAATGATTACTTTAAGCAAACCAAATACATGGTCAGATTCAACTTTTAACACATACTAATTGCTGTTAACTTTTGGCAAAGAAAATTAGTGGTTCATTATGGCCTAAATGACATTATTTCAAAACTAAGAGTTTCCTGTAATTTTGCATACATTGTTTTTGCAAAATATATTGAAGGCCCTTAAAGGCTGGAATATGCCACATATGATCATAAAAGAAATGAGAATGTAATAACCTCTCATGACAAGAAAAGCTCATTATGCCTACAGTTTCACATTACCTTTTTATTCAGTTTTTAAAATGTCTTCTATTGCTTTGGTTTTTTAATATGCAGTTTTATTCTTTATTCATTGCCAGACCATTCCTTTCTTTCGTTTAGTTTTTTTTTCCCTCTTGACCCATTGTGTTAAACAATTCTTGCAGAAGATAATTTGTCATCACTGCCATAATGAATCCAATTTTCCTTAACCCAGACCTGGCCATGGCTTGCTATCTTGCAAAGGAAACTACCTGAAAGGCTAATAAGGGGCGCTGTATGAGAAGTGTGACTGGGTTATTACAGCTTTAATTAGATCAGTCAAAATTCTTGGTGAATACTGTTCAGAAAAGTATTCTTTAGTAGAGGAAATTGTATTCCTAAAAAAAATCCATTATTCAAATATACAGTCCCTTTACTGCTAAATATAAAAGCGTAGAAGTTCAAAGTATGCAACCAATTGAGTTGGACTTTTTCTATCATATTTTCTAATTGCCAAGGCCAAGTATGCTGCCTCTTTTCTGAGTGATCCATTTCTAATATGTGATTATATTTGTAGAATCACCTTTTTTTAAAACATATATTATGTGATTATGGAAAATAAAAACAGATTGGACACTCCTATTATTGAAAACCACTATGAAATTCTGGTATAGGATTTTATAATTTAACGATCATTTTCATATTAGTTATTTTAGGAAATCCTTCTAACAGAACTTAAAGTGATTTAAAAATAATATCTATTCTCAATCCTGGTATAGAAAATAATATAAAATGACTGGAACCAAACTATGGAGAGTCAAACAACAATCTGGTTCATAGATGTTTACCTAAAGTTTACTTTAACAAAGGCAGAAGCACTTGGAGTTATATCTGTGTTTAGTTTTAACATACCCATGTTTCTTAAAAAGAGAAAAAAAGTTATTTTAGGATCTCTGATTCCAACACCCAGGCATTTGTAATCATATTGTCTTAATCTTCTCATAACTCATTTACTATGCAAGTTTCTTTTAATAACCTAATGCCATTTTTAATAAGACAAATATATTCTTAATTTCCTTAGGTCTTTTTTATGTTATGCTTATTATTTAATGGCTTTTTTTGCTAATATTTCACTTGTAGTTCATTCTTTGTGATTTTTTGGTACTTTTTTAATAATTACAAAGTTTTTGTTCTTATAAATAGAACCTGCTTAATCTTCAATGATTATAGATGACATCAACTATTTTATATCATAACTAATGATATGGTTCACTTAGTTTTTCTCTTCTTCCTCTCCATTGTGAAGTACAGAGAATGTATAGGACCAAAGGGAAATATGCAGAGCTTCAGTGGTGTGTGTAATAATATTGAATGGAAAGTAGGTTGAGTTAGAGTCCCAGAAGGAGAAGCAAGTCAGAATAGAGCATTAAACTATTCAATTAAAAATTAACCAAACCTATCTAAATGTCATGAAAAATTATAATTCAGAAATGTAGGAAGGTCAATGAACCCCAAAAGAGATAAACACAAAATAAATATTATGGTCAAGTTGTTGAAAAGAAATACAAAGAAAAATTATCAAACATGTGTTGAAGGTACATACTACATGTTGTGGGCCAGAATACAAATAACAGATTTCTCACCAAAACCAATGAAAGCCTATAAAGTGGTAAAAGAATATAAGACAATAAGAAGGAGGAAGAGAAAGAAGAGGAAAAGTTTGTTATTCTGGAATAGTATAGCTACCAAAAAAGATCTTTCAAAAAGTGAAAGAAAAATAAAGACATTTTCAGATATAAAAAATTGAGGGAATTCACAAATAGGAGGTCTGCAATTCAAAAATGTTAAAGGAAATCCTTTAGGATTAAATATCATGTTGTAAGATTAAAACTTGAATTTACCAAAAAAAAAAAAAAGCATAGAATATGTCAAATATATGGGTATATATAATAAGTTTTTTTATTTCTTTATTTATTTAAAATAGAATTATATTAAAGAGCAGACAATTTTATAAAAATCAAAATTAAAAAGAGTAGCATTTATGATCATTAAAAAACTACTTTTTTATGCACTGAACAAAATATGTATAAGACTTATATGCCAATGAAAGAAAGAAAGAATATTGAAATATATGTTATTTGTGGAATGTAAGATTCAGTATAGTAAAGATATCAAATCTCTCCAAATTATGTATAGGTTTAATTTCTTTTTATAAAAATTCCAAGTGTTTTTCCACCAAAGTTTATTACAACATCTACGGAAATGCAGAGGAGCAAAAAGAGCTAAATAATTTGGGGGGAAATGTACTAAAATGGGAGAAATCACTTCATCTGAGTAACAAGACTTAACAAGTTTACTAAATAGCTACAGCAATCAAAGGAGTATGGTGTTACTGGAAAGGTAAACACATAGATCAATGGGATAGACTAGGGAACCCATAAATAGACTACATAGCTCACTTTTGACAAAGATGCAACCGCAATTCAACAAGAGGCTTTCAACAAATGATGCTTAATATAGGCACCAAAATAAAATAAGAAGGAAAAGGTGATAACTTGGACATTGTAAAAATTTAAAACTCCACAAAGGACTCTGTGAAAAGGATACAAAAACAAGCTGCATAATGGAACAATTTACTACAATCTGACAGACTTGTATCTAGATCACAAAAAGAATTCCCAAAACTTAATAGTAAATGACAAACTATCCAGTTAGAAAATGAGAAAATACATGAACAAACATTTTACCAAAGCTGTATTGATGGCAAATAAGCACTTTAAAAGATATTCAATGTAATTATCCATAAGGAAAATGAAAATGAAATAACAGTAAAATGTCACCACAATGATCATGAATGAATGAATGAATGAATTAATAAGTAGTGATGACATAGATGCTGGTGAAGGTGCAGAGAAACCAGACTCCTTGTATATAATTGGTGGGGAAGTAAAATGTTAGTCACTTTGGAAAAAAGCAGGAAAGTTGCTCACAAAACTAAATATGTGCTTCCAAATTATACATTTATCTTGAAATAAAAACATATTTTCATACAAAAACCTGTACATGGATATTGTTTATTCATAATATGAGAAAAACTAAAACCAATACAAATATCCTTCAATGGGATAAATACTGAATAATGGCACAACGTATTATAGAATACTATTCAGCATTAAGAAGGGACACAATCTTGATATTTGTGACAACTTGGATGGGTCTCAAGGATATTGTAGTGAGTGGATATGTTGATCTAAAAAACTCCTATACCATACATGCCCACTTATATAAAATGCATGAAATGACAAAAGTATCGAAATGGAGTACAGATTATAGATAGACAGGTATTACAAAGATAGGGAGGGAAGGAGTATTAGTATTAGTATTGAAGTATTAGAGAAGTAGCATTAGGGATCTTTACAATGTAATTGTTTTATGTCTTGACTATAGTGGTAGTTACGTGAATCAACACATGCACAGCATATAAACAAAAACCAGTATGTGAAAACAAGTGAAATTATAAAATGTTCAATGGATTTTATTAATGTCAATTTCCTATTTGTGATATCATTATGCAAAATGTAGTCTCTGGGGAAACTAGATGAACTGTATATGTTCTTTATTATTTCTTACAACCCTGTGTGAATCTAAAATTATCTCAATGATCTGAAAAGTATTTACATGGAGAAAATGCTCTAAAGGCTAAAACTGTCACAAGATAGAAAAGCAAGACCCAGACAAACACTCTTCAAAAAGAATAAACTTTAAATAAATTGGTGCAGAGAGAAAAATATTCAGTTTGCTAACATGTAAAAAAAAAACATATACAACAGTAATCACCAAACAGTGGCTTAAAGACCAGATATGAAGAGCAATATTGCATGATGATGTGGGTGTCAATTCACTGACAAAAGAGGAATCTACCTGTGAATGTATTTAAAGACATACACATTAGATGAAATCAAAACTTACAGAAATAAAAGAAAAAATAAGACCAATCCAAATTATAGTTGGTAAACTTTAACAGTCAACCTCATTATCATATAATTTATATACAATAAGTGTACATATTTTATGTGTACATTTTAAATACTTTCACAAATGAAGGTTGTTTTGTTACTGTTACTCCAATCAAACCCCAGCATTCCATTAGCCTGAGAAAATTTCCTCATGCCGGTTTGTTGTTCATCCCTACACATCAGCTCAGAAAACAACTAATATTCTATATTTTATTGTAGATTAGTAGTGCCCTAAAAGGTATTATAAATGGGATCATCTAGTATTTTTTTGGCTTTTATAGGTTAATATATTACTATTGAGATCCATTCTTTGTATTGATGAGTACCATTCCCCAGTATAAATATAATACAATTTGTTTATTCTTTCACCTGATAAGTACAACTCTGATTGTTTGCAAACTATTTTGAATAGGAAAACCATATTTAAAAAAAGAACAGAGTTGCAGAGTTGACCTGTTTTAAACACTTGGTAGAAAATTATACTCATTAGGAAAGTGTATATGGACACTGGGATTTTTAACGAAATAGATCAGCAAGGGAGCTCCTGGTTGAATGTCTGACTTCGGCTCAGGTCATGATCTCATGGTTCATGGGCTCAAGCCCCACACTGGGCACTGTGCTGACAGCTCAGAGTCTGGAGCCTGCTTCAGATTCTGTGTCTTCCTCTCTCTCTGTCCCTCCTTCACTTATGCTGTCTATCAAAAATAAATAAATGCTAAAAAAATTTTAAAGAAATGGATCAATTTATTATACACAAATCTAAAAAAAAATAAAGCTGTTAAAGAAAACAAAGGAGTATATCTTGTGACATTGACATAAGATTCTATAGAACAATTGAAACACTAACCTGAAGAGAAAAATTAATAAATTAAGCATCATAAAAATTAGTAACTTCTCACTTAAAAATACTTATTAAGAAAAAAATACATGTAAACCAAAGACTAACAGAAAATATTTATAATACATATTTCTGACAAAAAGCTTGTATCTCTATATACACTAACTCTTACTACTCAATACAAAAACGTATTGAGCAATTTAATTAAAAAATTAAGGATACATGTACTTGGATACCAACCCTTTATCTGATATGTCACTTATGAATATATTCTCCCATTCCATTGGTGGCCTCTTAGTTTTGCTGATTATTTCTTTACTGTGCAGAAGCTTTTTATTTTTATGAAGTCCCAATAGTTCATTTTTTATTTTGTTTCCCTTGCCTCCAGAGACATATTGCACAAGAAGTTACTGCAGCTGAAGTCAGAGAAGTTTTTGACTGTTTTCTCCTCTAGGATTTTTATGGCTTCCTGTCATACTTTTAGGTCTTTCATCCATTTTGAGTTTATTTTTATGTATGGTATATGAAAGTGGTCCAGATTCATTTTTCTGCATGTCACTGTCCAGTTTTCCCAGCACCATTTACTGAAGAGACTGTATTTTTTCCATTGGATGTTCTTTCCTGCTTTGTCAACGGTCAGTTGGCCATACGTTTGTGGGTCCATTTCTGGGTTTTCTATTCTGTTCAATTAATCTGAGTGTCTGTTTTTTGCTGGTAACATGCTGTCTGGTAGCATACAGCTTTGCAATACAGCTTGAAGTCTGGGATTGTGATGCCTCTAGCTTTGGTTTTCTTTTTCAAGATTGCTTTGGCCATTTGAGGTTTTTTTCTGGTTCTAGACAATTTTTAGGATTGTGTGTTTTAGCTCTGTGAAGAATGCTGGTGTTATTTTGACAGGGATTGCAAGGATATATGTACTTGAAAAGACACTTCGCCAAAAGGATGTGTGCAAGACCAGATAGCGCACAACATAATGTTCAGCATTAGTTATCTAGAAAACGCAAAGTGAAAATACGATTTACCACCTTGCATACCCTGGAATAGTTTAAATTTAAAATATCAAAACCATCTAATATTGGCAAGGATGTGAATCCACGTGAACTCTGTTATATTTCTTTATTTTATTTGAGAGAGAGAGAGAGAGAGAGAGAGAGAGCGCGCGAGCGCGCGCGCAAGCCAGAGCTCAAAAAGGGGAGAGAGGCAGAAGGAGAGAGAATCATACACAGGCTCCGTGCTGAGCGTGGAGCTGGAGGCAGAGCACATTCTTACCACCACAATTTCATGACCTGATCTGAAATCAGGAGTTGTTGCTTACCCAACTAGGCCACCAGGTGCCCCAGCTCTGCTATATTTCTTTCTTTCTTGTTTTCTTTTTTTTAATTTATTTATTTTAAGTGAGAGAAATTGTGCATACATGCACTTGTGAGTGAGGGGATGGCAGAAAGAGAGCGAGAGACAGGCTTGATGCTGTTAGCAGACTCTGAAGTGGGGCTCAGTCCCACCAATCCTGAGATCATGACCTGAGCTGAAATCAAGAGTGGAACACTTAACCGCTTAACCAACTGAGCCACCCAGTCGCCCCTGCTATATTTCTGATAGAAACATAAAGTGATAAACAGACACTCAGCTCTTATAAAAGTAGGAATTCATCTATGCTCTGGCCTAACAACTCTACTCCTAAATACTACTAAAGAGAAATAAAAATGTATCTACAAAAATTCTGTATAAGAATGTTCCATAGCAGTTTTTTTCATATCAACAGAAAACTGGAAATAATCCAAATGACTATTAACAGGGAAGAGGTCCACATATTTTTATAACACTGAATACTACTGAATAGTAAAGAGGTTGATTGGGGCAGCAAAGTGGCTCAGTTGGTTAAGCGTCCAACTCTTGATCTTAGCTCTAGTTCTGATCTCACAGTCTATGAGATCAAGCCCTCTGTCAGTCTCTGCACCTTAGGATTCTCTCTTTCTCTCTGTTCCTCCCCCACTCATGTGGATGCTTGCACTCTCCTCTCTCTCAAAATAAAGTTTAAAAAATAATAATAAATTTAAAAAAATAAAAGAGAGCCATTGATCCATTGAATAATCTAGATGTACCTCAACAGCATGTTGAATTTTTAAAAGTTCAAAATAGCACATACTTTATGATTCCATTTATATGAAGTTGTCCAATGGCAAAGACTAAACTTATTGAGTTAGTCACTGGAGGAGGGCCTCTGAAGTAGAATGAGAGGATTTTCTATAGTGATAGAAATTTCTAGATCTTGGTTATGGGAGGTTGATTGGGTTACCTGTGTTTCATGGGTGTATGCATTTCTCAAAATTTATAAAACTACACACTTAAGTGCTGCCCATCTAACTGTATTTAGTCATACTTTATTTATAAAAGAAAAAATAGAGAAAAAGGAAAAATGACCAGATGATAAAAATTATGCTACTATATAAGAGAGTGAGAGAAGGCAATTTCACCAAAACAAGAATTAAATCCAGGATTAAAAGGGAAAGAAATATGTATATTCTTAGCATTAATTACTAAGAAAATACATATAAATTTATTTTCTTTTAGAACAGATATTAAATATATTAGTTGGTTTGTTTGCAAGGTCTAAGCTTTAGGCATGATCACAGGAGAACAAATAAATATAATACAGGATTAGGGAATCAGGATAGCATTATTAGATTTCTGTAATCTGGTATCTTAAGAAAATTTGTACCTTTAAAATTATATTGTACAATCACAGCCTACTTTAGTACCTACAGCATATTGATACTTGGCGGAATTAATTTTAAACTTAAATATACCACCTAATACACAGATTTTGAGCATTGTTTTAAATAAATACACATATTCTTATATTTTACTGAAAAGCATATGCATATTATATTTTTAATCTACCACTTCTTACTTTATTTTATAAATCAAAGTATATCATAACCATGGAGCTTCAGAAATCTATAATTTTCTTTCAAAAGCAATATCAATTACTCCTAAAACTGGAAAGAGTGAAACAAAAGTGGAAATTTATTTCTATGCCTGGTTTTGCTTTTTAATTTTATGTATCTTTTTAGATAAGATCGCTCTAATTGGTAATGACTTTCTGCTTGTAAGCAGTGAGATACAATTTGTTTTTAATTTAGCAAATTTCAAAAACATGAACAAAATATTACTGTTGCCAAATGCAGAGTAAAATGAGCATTGATAGACAGTTTGCAGGTGATATAGGAATGTATAATGTGATTTGTAAGTGCTCATATTTTTGAATTGGCAATTATACAAAGCAGAGAAAATTAGTTAGCAAGACCAGGTATAGTATAATTTTAATTTAGTAACAATGCACTTTTTAAGGTAATTACTTAAAATACATGCATGGCATCTTCAAACTGCCTTTGAATATACTTCAGTTTGTTCAAGAAACATCATGTAAATTTCCCTCTTTGTTTTTTGCATATTTGTTTTGCACATTTGGATGTGCAGTTATCAATGGTCTTCATGGGTCCAAGAGCTTGTACAGGGAGGGAGGAGAATCTAATAGAAAATAATGGGATTTGATGAAGAATTCCATACCTTAACACATGTTGTACAGAACTCTTTCCAGGTGTCAGGAAGATCACTTTGCAAAGAAACCCAGCCCTTCAGGAAGAAAAAGACTGAGACTCCAAATGGTCTGCTGATAAGGATAAACTCAGTGAGAGAGTCCAGCATGGTTCTGCCTAAGTTCTTCTCTTATAAAGTACTCAATATGCCCCTAAAACATAACCTAACAAGGAATATAGAATGACTGTGAGGTGAAGACCAGATCATAACACAGGGTCCTAGAGCATGCCCCACAAACTGGTGTCATTGTGTACTGATGAGTGGTGAGAAGTTAGTTTTTGGAGTTTCTGTCTTCCTTCCTTCCTTCCTTCCTTCCTTCCTTCCTTCCTTCCCTTTTCTTTCTTTCCCTTTCTTTCTTTCTTTCTTTCTTTCTTTCTTTCTTTCTTTCTTTCTTTCTTTCTTTCTTTCTTTCTTTCTTCTCCTTCCTTCCTTCCTTCCTTCCTTCCTTCCTTCCTTCCTTCCTTTTTTATTTGAGAGAGAGAGAGAGAGAAAGAGAAAGCATGAACAGGAGGGGCAGAGAGATAGGGTGAGAGAATCCCAAGCAGACTCTATGCCATCAGTGTGGAACCCATGCAGGACTCAAATTCACAAACTGTGAGATCATGACCTGAGCTGAAATGAAGAGATGTACGCTTAACTGATTGAGCCACTCAGGTACCCCAAGAAATTTTCATAGTACTCTGGTTCATATAAACTCTAGTTTATTCTCAGGTGAATGTTTGGTCCTGGACTGAACCTTTCTGAAGGTTCTTATGAGCAGTAAGTATGAAATCTTATGAGCAGTAATATTTCTTGCAGTATTCAAGATGTGGTGGCCCAAAGAGAGAAATGTGGGATGAACTAAAGAAGGGCAACTGGGAGGAAAATATTAAATGTAAAATAATATGGTAATGTCTGCATGCAGCTATATTTGTATAGAAAAATCCGAAACAGCATATCAAAAGAGCAAGAGTCCAAATTTTCTATGCTTCCTGTCATAGTGCTGTCCCATTCTCCTGTCCTTCAAACTGTATTATGTCATTTCTATTTGCTTCCCAGCTTCAAATTAAATGTTTCTGTCCTTAAGGATATCTGTTCCCATCCATGTGAAAGTCAGAAGTTATTTTTCACAAACCATATTAAAAGATAGGCTTAATACCTTTCTTGATTGCCAAAGGCTTTTTCAGACCATATGTTTTCTCTGTCACAAGCTATCCCTACATACAGCCTCCCTGGTTCTCATTATAGCATTTGTCACCCTCCTTGACACTGTGCCTATTTTATTGGCATTATGTTAATTTTCAGTTTAATTCCATATTTTTGTATTTATTGGCATGTTGATAATCCAATCATGATATTGAGTTGGATAACATTTAAGGAAGTGGTGGTAGTAAGCCAGGAGAAAACAGGAATGGCATAAAGAGATCAACACCTTTTTCAGATGGAGCATTGGGTTCAAACTATGGCTGTAATTTGCACAGCTTTGCTCCATTTCTTGCATTGACATGATCTTTTCAGTCTACTCAATGCATTTTTTTGAAAAGGGTGATAGCTGATGACTGGGCATTAGGCTGGTCTGTGCTTCTGCGATTTCACAGCATTCTTTTTACCTAGCCAGTTCGCATTGGTGGATATGGTCTCTCTTGGTGGTTTTAAGGAGCTTCTTTTCCTAACCTCTTTGAAGTTTAGTGAAGTCTATATTAATAAGACTCCTGAAAGCAGCTGATTTATAGAATTGAACCTTACACTTGTCTTTGTAAAGATAAATTTTAAAAGCATTTTAACAGGACATTTGTGGAAAAAAATGATTGAAAAATACAGTTCAAGTTGTGTTTATAGCTCTATAAGCATTGTAACATTGCATATATATATGTATATATATCCATATATATAAACATGTTGCAATAACTATATATATATATATATATATATATAAAACTCTAGAACTGGGTTAGAAGCTTTATGAAACAAAAAGCAATTAAGAGCTAGGAAGTACAGGAGGAATTAAATATTTTGCTAACTTTTTAATGGAAAGTATGATTTATATGAATTTATTAGTATGGAAGACTATAGAATTCATATGAATCTGAAACTAAAAATAATAAAAATTTAAAAACTACTTTTTTACATATATTTCTAAATATTATTTTAATATCCAGTATTTTTAATCTTGAATGTATCTTATAATTTAAAGAAATCAAAGCAAAAAGCTGAGCAAAATTTGTGTATATACTATGTGTTTAAAATGTTGTTTTATGTGTTAGAATGTTTTCCATCTGGTGAGCAGTAGCCCATTGAGTTTAGAAATCAGTTTCCTGCATCATAATTAGAAGGTTAAAAAAATGAAATAGAAGTAAATAAAATATGGCCAAGAGGTAATTGTTTAGTAAAACTTTTGTACATATGTACTATTAATATGTAAAAGTTGTCTCTTACCTTTTGTTCCTTTGGAATCGACATGTACTGAAAGTATTATTTATATACTTATATTATTCATAAATATAAAGAAATATATTTCACCCACTATGAGTTAAGAGACATGTGAATAGAAATTAATTACCACTTTAGATCTTGAGCAAGGTGTTTACAAGCCCACTGGCAGTGTGAAAGTCACCATCTGTTGTTAAGGAAGAGTATAAATTGTTATTCACTTTTTAATTAATTCCTAAGTATTCCTTCATTATTGTATAATCTATTGATACTTATGGTGTCACCTTCTCTACTCGTGAAGTATTTCACAGTCACATGTGAAATATTCATAGACAAAAGTAAACTATATACACTTTATCGTGCACACTAGTGCTAAAATTTCCCCTGATTAAAATAATGCACATACAACATAGTAGATAGAGTATTTGTATAGTAAATAAATTTATGCAGAAATAATTCAACTTAAAGTTTTCTTCATCTACTATGGGGAAACAATGATAAATAAGCTATAGTCTTTGCTCTCTACACACTTCCCATGGACCGAATCACTTGTGTTTTCATCTCCTGAAAATGCAAAATATGATGAAATAAATCTTCTGTTGAAAGTTTAATCTGAATTCTATGTGTATGTAGAAAAGAAACCAATTAATACTAAGAATAGAAGATCCATGATCTTGTTTAATTAGCTTTGTTCACTAGCAAACTGAATTAAACCTTTTACAGCCTCCTAATGAAAATAAACAAATCAAAAACACTTCCTTGATTAAGGACTATTTAATAACTGTAATGCTATTTGGAGACCTTCATTTGGCTAATACTAATAGGGCATCATTTTAATTATGGTAATAATACAAGCATGTAGTAAATAATTTCAAAGAATAACTTAGGATCTAAGCTATGCTAGTACTTAATTCTATGTCCTTAGGCAAATAAACTTCACTTTACCCTGATTACCTCATGTGTAAATAGGACTATCATTAGTAATTTTTTGTTTTGTTTTGTTTTTTTATTTCTGCTTTCTAAAGAAAGACTTCTCACTTTCCAATTTTTAAAAATTTTAATTCTACACCATTGTGATTTTTAATTTGTTTATTTGCAACGGCCTTTGTTTTAATAAAACTGCAACTGCAGATTTGCTGTTCCCAAGTTATTCCTGACTCATAGTCTAAATGCCTATAAAAATCCAGCAAGTTTTGTTGAAATTATTTCATGATATCCTGAATTTTCATATGCTTTTGAATAAAATCTCATTTTTTCTATTTATAATTTCCTACCTTTATCATTTAACATAAAAGTAATTGATAATTAATAATTGGTAACATTTCCTTATCTTTTACATACACATCTTTTCTGACAAATTTTACATATTAATTTTTATATTATGTTTTAATATTATGTGTTAAGTTTACCATAAATAGGCTACTGACCAGAACTTCAATTTTATTGAATATTTAAGGAAGAATTAACATCTGAAAAACACTCTGTCTTCCTATCCATAAACACACAAAAGAGCATATTTTTACATCCTTCCCATTTTACACATTTCTTACTATTTTGTACATTTGGTTTTCCCTTAGAATTTTATCGTTCAGGTTTGTATTATAAATTGAATATTGTTTTCCTTTCTGGTTTCCAAATATTTGTGTTTTTAAATTGGGAGGAGGAATTTAATGTATTAATTACTTTTTCTTAGGTGCATGTCTGATTATTATTATGGGTATTCTCACTATGTACATAAATTTGCAAATAATATTGTCAACCCATCCTAAAGGTCTTCTAAAAAAGAGCAAGCGTTTTCTTGTCCAAAACAACCACCCAGTTTCACTCCTATTAAGAACATGTAATTCTTTTATTTCTGTTTTTAGTTCTGATCATTACTTCTTTTACAACTTTAAATGAAATATCACCACATAGTAGCCACTGATTTTTCACTTCTAAACCCCTCTTAGATATTTATCATGATGTTGTTGTTGTTGTTAACTCTGTAGCCCTAACGAGCTATCAATATATGTTTCTTCTAATTTTTGCTTCCATCATCTATGGATAGATAGAACTTTTAGATTTTCTTATACTATGAAACCTTTAGAGTCATTTCACTCCAATTAATTCTATCTCTTTTCTAACTTTCTTATATTTATCCTACCTTTGTTACCTGTACAAATTGTTGGGAGTAATATCAGTAAAGAATGGATTTGTTTTCTTTGCCTAAATGTGGCAACTAAAACGTAGTGAGCATTTTACCTTATTCATGACTTTAAAGACTTTTGCACAGTCAGGAAAATTTTATTAGGAAAAAAGTATTACTTTCTAGATTCCAAGTGTGCCAAAAATCAACCTGAATGACCCTAATTCATGGAAGATAACATGTTCTTTCCTGAGCTTTTTTTCTCTCTTTAGAATTCAGAATTATAAATTTTAAATATATATATATATTTTAAAAAGTTCATGTCCTTATTCATCAACTCTGCATAGAACAGAATATTACCTTTTCTTTTGAAGACTGAAGTCATTATCCAGCTTAAAAAACAGTCCTTCTAATATTAGTTTATGTCTATCCTTTTTGCTTTTTTTCCCTCTTTCTGAAACTTCTCTTCTTTGCTTTATAGATACCCTGGTTTTAGGTTAGTGTTTGCTTTATATTTTGAGATATTGTTTCCTTTGGATCTTACAGTCCAGTAATTTAGATCCCAGAAAGACTATCATAATTTTATCTATGTACACTTTATTCTTTAAAAATAATGGGTTTTGTTCCAGAAAAAAATATTGTTGCTATCTTAATTACTTTTTTAATGTTTATTTACTTTTGAGAAACAGAATGCAAAGATAGAGAGGCGGACAGAGGATACTAAGCAGGCTCTGCACTGACAGAAGTGAGCCTGATGTGGGCTTGAACTCACAAACCTCGAGATCATGACCTGAGCTGAAGTCGAACATTTCACCGCCTGGGCCACCCAGGTAACCTCAGAAATTGATTTTTTAATATGTTTTATAATCTGCTATAATATTCATTTGTTATATTTATTAATTCTCTTAAATGTTCTAGATATACTGTCATGTAACATACAAATAGAAATAATTTTACTTCTACTTTTGAAATTACTATGCCTATAATAGTTTTCTCATGTAATGTTAGTTTCTTGGAAGTTCCCAATCCTCACTCTATGAGGCTACTTTGAGTCATGTCATATAAGACTTTTAATTGCTGTAAGTCTCCACTTGCCTAATATAATAGTTTAAGTTACTGCCAAGAAAGTTGTTCTTTCAATTCCAAAAAGATGTTTTATTTAACAAAATTTTTGAGTCTGAGGTGGGGCTTTAAAAATCACCTTTTATCTCATTTTTTCTGTGCATTCTAGAAATAATTTCAGAAATAATATCATAAGGGAAATCTAATAAGGTTGATTTTCCTTTTATTCCTTCCTTTGCTGTCCTCCTAGTATCTGATCCCAAGTCCGGCGGTAATCTCTGAAATATCAAAATGTTCTGCATGCCGTCCTAACTCTTCATACCAATTTTAAAATAGAGTCATAACAGTCATTTGAAAAATGATTTCACTCAGGTTTATTTGGTGAGGGGGGCTTGCAGTTGGTTGTACAAACATGTATACCGTGTAGTTTCGTTAGGATCTCAATTTGTCTTCTTATACATAACTGTTATAGATGAAATACTATTTATTTTTATATATTCTAAAGTTAATATAATGAAATATTTAACTTGAGTCTTTTCTAATTATCAGCCTTTTAATTCTACTGCACCGAGTTCTCTCATATTTCCAGAATATTTTGCAGAAAATTTAGAGAAAGATTAATATTTACATATTATCTACAGTCACAGAACAGTCCTTCTAGTTTTACTAATGGTATGTGTATGCATATTTTCTTATCATCATTTTAATGTAGGAATGTGATCCAGAATTTTGTCTTATGAAATTAGAAAAATAATCCTCTATGTGATGATACCTATTTGCAAGGTTTTACACAAATGTGTTACAGAATTAAGTCCTAATAATATAAGATGATTATGTTCACAAAGGAGTATCAGTGGTGGTGGATTAAGTGTGTGTGAATGGATTAATCAACAAGTATTCAGAGTTCACTGCCATAGGGATCACACCATGAATGTGACGGCTGTCTCATGATGGGTTCTAAATTTCAATACCATGAATCTGTGAAAATGTAGTTTTGGGGTTACGTTAAATGAAGAGCATGTTGCATATTTCTTAAAAATTTATTTCATGACAATTTAATTTTCTAAAACTACATTACAGTGCTTTAGAGCCCAACTGTTGTTTTATTGAAGAAAAGTGATTAACTTAGAAATGGCTTCTCTGTAGTGTCAGTCTCCGTATCTTCTTCATAGTGAAGATGGCATGTTAAGTGTCTTAGGAACTCTACAGGGAGTCAAATAGCCACAGCAGGAAGCCTTCTCCATTAAAACAACTGTTCAGTACAGGACTGTTACAAGTGCCTGTTAATATTTTCCAGTTATGTCAATGGTGAAGACCTCATCTAAAAACAGTTCCTTGTCCTGTAATTTCTCAACCTAGTCACTGCACATAGGGGAAAGAGGCAACAGATAAGCACACATTTATTGTCAGAACATTATTCTCTATTTAGGTTTATAGTTATTTGGAAATATGAAAAAACAATCGGTCTATAAAACTAATGAAGTTTTTCACTTTGAGTCAAGATGAATTATCAGTTCTGTTTTCAGTCAGAATAATGTGGAAGATCTACAGCTATACTAATGGCCCATCAGCATAATATTGATCTGATTCACTTCAGATCATATCATAATATCATGGCAAGCCAAGGAATAAGCTATTAAACTAGTGAATAGAAAAATTATAAGCATCATATTGTGACCTAATACTAATTTAAAAAATTAAATGTATTAAAAATATAAATCAAACTGACTTTTAAAAAATACTTAGAATGACTTGTGTAACAAAAGCACTTAAGAAATATATAACATACACATAGCATAGGAAATATCAGCAAATTTGTGTGTGTGTGTGTGTTTAAAAAAATACATTGTTTTTTTTTTTTGCATAACATGCACACACACAAAAGTATAATATAGTAGAAAAAATGTTAGTATTAAAAATAAATATAAACACCTAAGTCAGGGAAAAGTTAATAATACTAACTACTACTAAGTAAAAATCATCCACAATTTGGTAGGAAAAAGTCACCCAAATTACAAATATGTCAGCACTGAGACAACTTCAGAGTGTTCTCCCACTTCCTAATTAATAGACATCCTCTCCCCCAAAGACAACTATTCTTTTTTTTTAAATGTTAATTTATTTCTGAGAGAGAGAAAGTACAAGAGAGGGAGATACAGAACCCAAAGCAGGCTCTACGCTCTGAGCTGTCAGCACAGAGCCCGACGAGGGGTTCAACCCCATGAATTGTGAGATCATGACCCAAGCACAGGTCCTGTGCTCAACTGACTGATCCACCCAGGCACCCCCCCAAAGAAACTATTATTAATTTCTGTTATCTTAGATTCCATCTGTCCATTCCTGAAATTTATGCACATGGAAACACAAAATTATATACTCTTTTTTTCACTTCTTTTATTTACTATAAATCTCTAAAACCCATCCTTGTTGATGTATACCAGTAGTTCATTCTTTTAATTTATTGCGCCATACTAATCCATTTTATGAATACGTCTTATTCTGTCTATTAAGAGACATTCAGACTGTTTTGAGTTTTTAGGGTATTATGAAGAAAGTTATTGTGAACATTCTTGTTTAAATCGTCATATGGATACAACAAGTATTCTGTTGTATTAAGTATATGCATAGGAGTAGAATTTCTGGATACTTGGATAGGCCTACATTTGAATTGTTTAAAAACTGCCTAAAGGACTACAAAATGGTTGTGCTGCATTTTGAATTAAGTCATTTTAATGGCCTTGTACTCAAGCTATTTATTAGATATCACTTAATTTGATCTTTGATAGATATTAATGTTTATGTACTTATCATGCTTTTTCTCCTTTTTGTACAACATGGTTTTATTTCTCTATTCCAGATTATTTTTATTTCTTGTTTTTATTTTATTTTGTTTTATTATTTTTATTCAAAATGTTTTAATGTTTATTCTTGAGAGAGACAGAAGATGAGCAGGTAGGGGCAGGGTGAGAGAGGGATACCAGGCTCCAGGCTCTGAGCTGTCAGCACAGTGCCTGCTGCAGGGCTCGAACTCATGTACCATGAGATTATGACCTGAGCCAAAATCGGATTCTTAACCAATTGAGCCACCCAGGCACCCCTTATTTCATCATTTTATAAATTAGCTCTTTATTGTATTTCATTTCTACATTACCCAAATTTTCTTTTAACTCCATGTTTTTTGGCACTGGACTGGATATTAAAATGTTTATTCTTGAGAATTAGAATTTCTAAACACTAGTTCACACTTTATTCATCACAATTCATACTTCACAAAAATAAGACTATTACTATATTTATTGCTAGTTCTCTTTGTTATTTCCTGTGGAGACAGTTTTCTGTAAAAAATATTTTCACTTGCTTTCAGCATGAAGAATTTTCATTAGTATTCATTTTTTATTTTTCTGAAATTTATTTCATTCTCATTTTTTGCAAGATATTTTTGCTTGATAGTTTTCCTTTTTTTAAATTTACTGTCTCTCTCTCTCTCTCATTTGTTTTTACTTCATCATATTGGGTCTATTTGAGTTCACTGAGCTTCTGGAATCTATCTATTTATTTTTTCACTAAAAATGGGAAATTTTCAGTAACTATGTCTCTAAATACTTTTCCTGCCTTTTTCCTCTATTCTCTTATTCTGGGACATGCACATCAGACCACTGGTATATCCCTACATATTGCCAAGGCACTTCCCATTAATTATTTTATTATATCAGGAAGATTTACTTGTATTTCTTTGACTTTCTTTTCCCATCTGAATTATAGTGGGGATCTGGATTATGCTGTCATTCTTTAAACAGTGTGAAGCATTTTTCTTGCAATATTTTAATCCATGAACAACTTTCCTTTTTTCCATCTTTTGACTGAGTTTCTGTTACGGTTTGTAGTATTCTCATTCCTAATGTGTAGTATTTCTGGTGTTTGCATTGAGTGTCTTGGGAATTAATAGTTTCTCCCCTATGGTTGGGCCAGAATGCCAGCAATATGTCATATCGAGTACCTTTTTCCATTGTCATCACTTTAGAAGCCTGACAGAATTTTATCCTGTTCCTATGCAGTTCAACTCTTAGCCAAGTAAACTTTGGGAATGCTGCCCCCAACCCTGAATTTGAGGCCCCTCATCAGAGCTGCTTCTTCCTCTCAGGAATGCTCCCTGCAAGTTTGAGGTGCCCCAGCAGATCCATCTGGTTGTTGCCTCTCTCACTTAGTGCTCAGTTTGGGTTCTGCCTCTCAATGATACTGTCAGGATAGATAAAAGGCCAATGTGAATTTAGTGTTCCTCTTACCTGTTTCCTTTCAGTTACTGAGAAAGTTTTTGGTTGAAGGAACCACCTTATCCAATTATACCTTCATCAGAGGCATCCAGTTACTTTTCTGGTTGGGATACAAAGACCCTACTACTTACTGCAAGGATATAGTTATGAAATGTGATTGCAGCATTAGAACTTCTCACAGAAATTACTGAGCATCTCAGATAACATTCTTCCCCTACTCATCCCTACTTCTTTCCTGCCTTCCTACAGTTTCCCCCTACCCCCCAAGAACACTCTGTATTATATTTCCTACATGTTAACATCCTACATCTATGACAAGTACTTAACACAAAGAATTGTAAAGAACAAATCAAGGTAAGTACATACACTATCTTAGCTTTTTATTTTTTTATGTTTTTTATTTTATTTTTGAGAGACAGAGAGAGAGAGAGAGCATGATCAGGGGAGGGTCAGAGAGAGAGGGAGACACAGAATCAGAAATAGGCTCCAGGCTCTGAGCTAGCTGTCAGCACAGAGCCTGATGCAGGGCTCGAATCCACGAACCATGAGATCATGACCTGAGCTGAAGCCAGATGCTTAACTGACTGAGCCACCCAGGCATCCCTTAGGTTTTTAAGTACTTTGAATCATTATTACTTTTGTACTTTTCTTAACCTACCTAATTGTTACTGTATTTTTATTTACTGAGCTGCATCTCATAATGCTCATTTACGGAGTGTTTTTTTAAGTGTAAAGAAACTTTGGGTGTATCTTTAGGCAAGTATTATTTGATTCAGATGCTTTATTATTTTACATATTCTGATTAAATATCAATACTTGAAAAACAAATTTAAGCAAGCAAATAATATGTCAAGCTGTTCTCAAAAAAGAATAGTAGCTAGTTATACTGTGAATGAAATAAATATTGCCAATTCATTAGTAAATTAATAATTTATCAAGAAAAATCAATTATTCTGTCTTAACATTAGAGGTTTATATTTTTGTTCTAGCCAGGTGAAGGGCATTGTCATGTTTTGTAAAAATTACTCTTCTGTCTTTGATTAATGCTTTTATCACACCTATGCAATAAAAAGTGGCCAATAAATGGGATTTTTTTTTCTCCTAACCATCAGCCACGCTACAGGACTTTGCTGCTATTTCAAATATCCTCCTTGCCTATTACCTGTAAATCTATTATTGTTAGTTATTAGAATTCCACTGAAGTCTCATTTTCTCCCCCAACAACCATTTTAGACTAATCTCCAGTTAGATCTTTATTTTATCATCACACCAGTATTTTTCACTCCACTTCTTCCTTTATGTAATCTATAGGAGCTTCATTTTCTCAATCAAATGAATAATCTGTCTCCATATAGTATTTTCCATCTAAAAAGTTGAAAACCATTGTTCTCCAATAGTAGGAACTCATATTGTGACTATTTCTTGACAGACATTGGCATCAGCTTATTGTCTGTGAGTTGTTTGCTGATAGTGCACTGCTAATGAGGTTAGATTAAAACTTATTTGAGGGGTACCTGGGTGACTCAGTTGGTGAAGTGTCCAACTCTTGATTTTTGGGTCTGGTCATCATCTCCCACTTTGTGAGACTGAGCCCTACTTCAAGCTCTGCACTGTCATCACAGAGCCTGCTTGGGATTCTTTTTCCTGCCTCATCCTCATGCACAGGCTCCAGACTGAGCTGTCATCACAAAGCCCAATGTGGGGCCCAAATCCATGAACCGTGAGGTCATGATCTGAGCTGAAGCCAGGTCTTCAACCAACTGAGCCACCCAAGTGCCCCTAAATTTCATAATTCTTAAACTCACATTTGGAAAATGTTTATGTAAGTATACACATACTCAACTACCAACCAGATAAAAAAGTAGAGTATTTCCATACCAGAAAACTATCAAATAATAAACCCACAATAGTAATTCTTTTCTGACTCTTACCACTCTTACCATACTTTAGTCTGTTTTTGAACTCAATATAATTAAAATTACAAATTGCAAATCTTTTTAGTAATTCTTTCCCTAAAAGCTCTATGAGATTTATCCAAGCTGTACGTCAGGAGTTCATTCTTCTCTATAGCTCTGTAATATTCTTATATACAAATATATCACAGTATATTTACCTATTCCATCTTTAAGGGAAAATTGTTTCCAATGTGACTATTACAAATAAAACCATTATTAATATTCATGAATTTTTTTTGTGGACAGAAGTAAGCATATCTAATTCAGAATGGGACCTGCTGATTTATTTTGCAAACATATACTTAGGTTTAGTAAGGTCAATCAGTACTCCAGAGCAATTGTACCATTCTAGACTTCCCTTGGAAATATAAGAGGATTCCAGTTGCTACACATTATCACCAACACTTGGCTTTGAAATTCTTTTCTTTTTTTAATCTAATGTTTATGTATTTTTTTAGAGAGAGAGAGAGACAGAGACAGAGTAGGGAGTGTGGCAGAGAGGGAGACACAGGGTCTGAAGCAGGCTCCACGCTCCTCCAAGCTGTCAGCACAGAGCCCAGTCTGGGAGTTCAAACTCATGAACCATGAGATCATGACCTGAGCTGATGTCGAACATTTAACCAACTGAGCCACCCATGCGCCCTGAAATTCTTCTTAATTTTAACCTTTCTGATGGGTGTTTGTTTCCTATTGGATTCTAATTACATTTCTTTTATTTTTTTTCAATTTTTTATGTTTTATTGCTCATATATGAGATATGCAATTGATGTTTGTATATTGACTTTGCTTTTAACAACCATGCTAAATTCACTTATTTCTAGTAATTTGTGAAACGTGGTTATTTTCTAGCTAAACAATTATTACAAAATATACAAATAAGGAATATTTTATGTTTTTCTAGAAATAACTAGAAAATATAAAAGTTTTATATAGTTTTATATAACTAGAAATAAAAAGTTATTTTAGCAGGAACAGAGTGAGAGAGAGAGAGAGATACAGAGATGAGCAGTGAGAAGAGAGGAGAAGAGAAGAGAGGAGAAAGAGAAAAAAACCATGTGGGATGGGAAGGGCGCATTAGTGTTTTGAGGAGGGGAGTTCCATATCTGTCAGTTTTAACAGAATCATTCTTGCTGTCATTTAAAACTGAAAGATGTTAAAGATTGAATATGGCAGATTAGCTAAGAAGCAACCCTTTCACTCAGATGAAAGATAATTACCTTGGCTTGGACTAATGTGGTAACAATGGATGTGGTGAAAATGACCAGTCTGGGGCACCTGGGTGGCTCAGTCAGTTAAGCATCTGGCTTAGGCTCAGGTCATGATCTCACGGTTTGTAAGTTTGAGCCCCGCGTCAGGCTCTGTGCTGACAGCTAGCTCAGAGCCTAGAGCCTGCTTCAGATTCTGTGTCTCTCTCTCTCTGACCCTCCCCTGCTCACACTGACTCTCTCTGTCTCTCAAAAAAATAAATAAAAAGACATAAAAAATTAAAAAAAAATAAAAAAGAAAATGACCAGTCTGGACAAATTTTCAAGTTAGAGAAAACAAGGAGGCAAAAATGCCAACAAAATTATGTTTTTATTTAGTACAAGCTAAAATACATAATAAGCAGGTAATAGGTACTAGCTGTGGTGGCATGAATTTTATACACTTTTCTCAGTTTTATTATTTTAGTTAATTCAGTAAGTGTTTAATGAGTTGGTTAAGTGACAAGATAATAATACATAGAAGCATAAAGCAACAAGTATGTTAATGAAAATACAAGTAGTTGAGAGGACTCCATTGTAGCTACAGTGCTTGAGACAAAGTTTTGAAGTAGACACTAGAGCATGACATCATATGCATTTTATAAAAAATAATATAGATTTTAATTAAAGAAAATATGAAAGTCAAAAGGGAAAAATGTTTCAGAAGGCAGGAACTAAAGTATCAAGAACTGTGGAGCATTAACAAGTTACCTAAAAGTATGAACAAAATGAAACCTATGATTCCAGGGAGAGTCAAGCTAACATTTAGCATTTTAATCTACTTCAGTAAAATACAAACTTTGCCTCTTCTATGTGACTTTCAGAACATATTTTCATCTAAGTATGGTAAGTGCAATGTATATCTTATCCAAAATTAGAATATAAAATTTAGAGAGATAGAAGATGGAGAGAATATATTTTATAGCATGACAACCTATCAATTTTATTAAACCTAGGACTGATTCAGACTTGATTTTGTATCCTAGCTTAACTTTTTTTTTAGTTAGCGTAGCTTTAAACTGGTTATACAAAATTTTGTTTCAATTTCCTCAGATCTAAAGTAAAACTGAAATAATACTTTCCACATAAAATTGTTTTGAAGAAATGTTTACAAAATGTATATAAGATACTTTTTGTTGTCACTCACACCTAGATGCTCAATAAACATGATCTATTACATCATTAATGATTGCCATCATCAATCACTTATCAATCTCCCAAGCTCTGTGATCTCTATTATAAAATAGAATGTCTCTACTGATTTTGAAAGCAAGCTTGTAGTTCATGTGGCTTATCATTAGTTTACAAATGAGTAATTGGAAAAAAGAAATAATTGCAAGAGATTAGTAATTAGAAAGTGGTAGAAACAGATTTTGAATTGACTTATGAAACCACCCACTTTCAAAATATTTTATGCTGTACTAGAACATATCCAAAGATTAGCTGAAACAGTGCTAATTCCAAACAACTTTCAATAGCACCCTCACACAATTTGACTTAAACTCTTCAGATTTTGCTTAGCAAGTATTAATTTACAAATGCATTCACTGTGTCCATAATTCACAGGGAAAAATTGAATTAAATATTGCGCATTTAGAATTACTAATTTTTTGTTAGAATCAATCTTGTATAGATGCCCTGTAATAAATATATTTTCCTTCAGCTTCTAAGAATTGTTGGGTTTACTTATTGTTTAACATATATATACAAATTATACTTATTTTCACATTCAAGCTGTGCATACTATATCACAATTAACCAACTTAACAAAATCAGGTCTGTGACTCAGACTAATGCACTTTCTATTTATAATATAGCAACAGAATAATAATTTTGAAAACCCCATAAAATCAATGGTTTCAATAACTATAAAACCAAAGTGAAATAAAAAAAGAGCTCATTAAAAAGTTTTATTTGAGCAGTACAATACCATATTTTTCCCTGCAAAATATCCTTCAGGACTGAGTAATGCACTCCAAACCTGCATTTTTTATTTTGAGAATTACTATCTACCAAGCTGCTAAATGGTGGCAATAAAAACATACTTCACAGAAACCACCTCATGTCTTGCCAAATCTTACTGTGACTTTTATTTTTAATAAAATAAATGTTTCTCAAGTTTTAAAAACCTAATGCAAAGCTTTAGTCAATTAAAAAAGAATGTAGTCTCTTCGGAACACAGATAAAATTTTTCCATTATTGTTAAACAAATATTTTCCAAATGACTTTGGAAATTGTAGAACATTTCAGCTCCACAGCTGTCATAATTTTATGTCCACGTGAAATTTTCTCACCATGTCCTATCAGTTCTTCACAATGGTTTTGCTAATGTTTTATCTATTTATTTCCACTGTAACTGCTTAATTGACTTCAAACACAAGCTATGCACAGCCTCCTTCTGCTAGGGCTCTCTTTCCCCTTTGATCCATTGCACATCACTGCCAGTTTAAGCTTTCAGATGCTTTTGGTTTGGAATTCTCAGCTTTAAACTTACCTCCTAAAAGATGAAGTTTGTATTTTTGAACCCAGATTTAAGACCAAAATATTCTTTATTCTGATGCTATCCCCTTTGCTTTGAAATTTATTGAAAAAAATCTAATATTAAAAAAACAGTGACAGTTAAAGGTTTTCTTATTCTCAATCCCCATACATTTCTCCTTCTCTTACACCATTTATAAAAGAGAAGGCCAAAAACAGTTTTTACCACGCTCTTCTCATCACCTAACATCATATGAAGCACAATGTACCTCTTCAAAAATATAGAATGGAAGAAAGAAGAGGGTGAACTACTCTCATGAAAATGCCTGGCCTTCCACTGGCAACAATTAAATTGAAATCTCACAATGCTGAATGCTCCTGGCAAGATGCTCCTCAACTTTTCCAAAACAATTATTACAGGCTCTCCACTAGTATATCTGCTCTGAGAACCTCTCTTGTAATCTATACCTTCCATTCCTTCCACATAAATTATAAGAAAACTCAGAATTCCCAAGGCACCTCTTTCACCCAACTGTAATCCTCTTGCATTTTTTTTTTACATTTACTTTTCTCCAGGCACTCTTTGAACTCATTTTACTCTCCAGAAAAAGGTTTCAGTCTTCAACAAGTCTTCGTATTCTCAAATTCTGTGACTGCTGAATATCTTTCTTACACTAAGTTAAACCTGGCTCTACACTAAGTGCTCCTTGTAGATTTTTAAGTAAGACCATTATTTTTCTTTACTGCCATAATATGCATACCACCAGCATTGAACCAGAAGGTCAAAATAAACTCTGTATTTATTGCTGTTTCTGTTCTATTTCTTTTCATTCCTCCCCCCAGCTTTTGATCCTATATAATCAGATTATATCACCCAGAATACATTTCACAGTCATGTACCTCTCAGTGACATGCTCTCATTCTTTGAACTTGAAGATTTTAGCTTTTGGATTATTGTTACTATTGTTCACATTACTCCTGTCATTGTGTTTTGTGATTCAATACCCATGAAAATGATCCTTCTAGAACCCAACTTCTCATTTCCATCACCTCCTCTTATTTCTTATTCCATGATTTGATCTTCAACCTTACAAGGGGTTACTTATTGGCCCGATATTCAAATGTATTATTACTGTAGAGTTCAATACCTCCACAATCTTAGTTTCAGATGTCCCACTCTCTGACCGTCATTAGCTCTCTTACCATCTTAACTTCAGTAAATATTGGACTTCAGTGAAAGTTCAATGAACTAACCTACCGTATTTTACCTCACCTTTAGCCCTGAACTTTCTGTATTTCCTTTGGGAGTTGTAAAGACGTATATATCTACATGTTAGTGATTGATGTGATACAAGGAACTAAAACAAAACAAAAGCCAGTAAAATTCAGGTCCCAGGGTGAAGTCAATATTACATTGGTTCTTTTCCTCCTCCCTTCTCATCTATTACTACCTCAATATAATATACATATATATATCAATATATAAGGATATATTTTCATACATCTATAATTTTAACACAAACTGCACATGCGAACATATTGTAAATAGTGTAAAGGTACTCTCAATATATATATAACTAATGAAAGTTATCACCCTGAACATGTAAATAATTTATCCATGATACAGATAATTAAGAAAATAAATCATGATTTTTTTTACTTCTAAGCACCACACAAAAGTGATTAAGAGCATAGGTTCAGGGATTAAACCTCAGATATGACTGTTAATCTGTTATTTTATATTGATGTAGTTTAGAAAAGCTATTTATACCTTCTTATCCTTGGTTTTAAGATTTCTTATCCTTAAAGTTCTTTTTATATAATATTTTTTATTTGAGCATAACTGACACAAAACAATGTTGTTTCAAGTATACAACGTAGTGATTAGACTCCTGTATGCATTATGCAGTGCTATGAGTGTAGCTGCCATCTGTCACCATACAGCACTGGTACAGTATCATTGACTGTACTACTTACGTTGTGTCTCTTATGCCCATTAGTTATCCATTCCATACGTAGAAGTCTGTATCTCCCACTCCCCTTCATCCATTTAGCCCACCCTTCCACCCGCCTTCCCTCTGGGAGGCAGCCCCTTGATCTCTGTATTCATAGGTCTGATTCTGCTTTCTGTTTGTTTATTCATTTGTTTTATTTTTTAGATTCCACATTTGAGAGAAATCATATGGTATTTTTTTTCCTCATGTGGACTTAGTTTCCTTAGCATAATGCTCTCCATTCCTGTTGGTACAAATGGCAAAATCCCCTCCTTTCTCATGGCTGCATAATATTCCAGTGTATATGTATCACATCTTCTTTATCCAGTCATCAATTAGTGGACACAGGTTGCTTCAGTATCTTGGCTATTGTAAATAATGGTGCAATAAACTTAGGCATATATATCTTTTCAAGTTGGTATTTTCATTTTTCTTTGGGTAAATACATGGTAGTGGAATTATTGGATCATATGTTAATTCTGTTTTTAATAGTTTGAAGAGATTTCCACAGTAGATGTACTAATTTACATTCCCACCAACATTCCACAAGGTCTCCTTTTTCTCTACATCCTCACCATCACTTGTTGTTTCTTGTCTTTTTTTTTTTTTTTGGCCATTCTGACGGGTGTAACGGGATATATCATTGCGGTTTTGATTTGCATTTTCCTGATGATGAGTGATGCTGAGCATCTCTTCATTTGTCTGTCGGACATTTGTATGTTGTCTTTGGAGAATTGTATATTCAGATTTTCCCATTTTTCAATTGGATTGTTTCTTTTTTGGTGTTGAGCTGCATAAGTTCTTTACATATTTTGGATATTAACCCCTTATTGAATTATTATTTGTAAATATCTTCTCCCATTCAGATTTTCTTTTTGTTTTGTTGTTGGTCTCCTCTGCTGTGGAAAAGCTTTTTATTTTGATATAGCTCCAATAATTTACTCTTGCTTTTGTTTCTCTCACCTTAGAAGATGTATCTAGAAAAATGTCACTGTGGCTAATGTCAGAGAAATTATTGCCTTTGTTCTCTTACCCTCAAATTTCTTATGATAACAAATGTACCTAGCTTTATGGACTATTTTAAGGCACTGTATAAAATGCACAGTTCTAGGTATGGGATACCCACTCATTAAACATTATCTCTGCCATTGTTAAAGTAAAAAAATAACTTTGCATAAGCATCATATTGAAATAATTATTCTATTTTTTCTGTATTATATTTGTGAATTTATTTCATAATTATTAATTATTAGCATTCACTTATGATAGTATTAAATTTTATTTATCTACTTCCTATTGATGGACCTTAAGGTAGAGTGTAACCACTTCATATGATAAGAATTGGCATGCATCTCTCCTATGTACATGTGTATGAAAGATTATCAGGTAGTTAAGGTTTGCAACAAAGGTGATGAGAAGTATATTTTGCATTTCTTCAAATTTACTTGATATTGACAAATAGTCTCCAGAGGTAGTTTGTACCAACGTCTTCCACCAGTAATCCACAAATACATCCCTTGCATCTCATTACTTTTTAGCTTTTTAAAAAATACATTTAATATCAATTTATTTTTCTTTCCTGCAATTCTTGTTCATACTTTGGCTTAATTTTCTACTATCTTCTTGTTACTTACCAAGATCAAAGCCAGGCAAGAAGAAGACTCAGAGGAACATGGCTAAGTTGTATCAAGAAGAGATTTTTTTTAAAACAGTGGACCTAGATTCTCATTGTGTCCTATTAGACGTCTTATTTATCCTTTTTTATACACTCTGCATTCTTTTGAGGCAAAAGGGGCTCCACAGTTTAATACTTGGAGGTTTCTCTTGTGTTCCTTCTTTTGGGGTCCATAATTTTTCACTGCCTTGTTAGCTCTTTGCCTTTAAGTATTTGTTTTTTCTTCCTGTGTTGTCTGTCTAAAAGTTCTCAGGACAGAGTTCAGTTTTTCAGGGTTAAGAAAATAATGAGAGTAGAGCTTAGAGGCTAAGGCAGAATAGCCTGGCAAACCCCACAAAAAAAATGGGTACTGCCAATGAATACTTCTTAACTCCTGGCAGAAGATGTAAAAAATACCCAGCAGGATCCCACAATTACATTGGACAATGGTGGTGGTCCAGCATTTAAATAGGGGTAAAGGTATGAGGGTATTACTTAGATTTTGATCTTCCACCAGTGAATATTGGCACAGAGGGTACATATCTTGCTCTTTTAGTTCAAAATTATTACATTAGAAATGTCCATATATGGATGTACAGTAGAGAAATCTGTACACACTCAGACATTCTGCATTTGGAGTCTAATGCCAAGATTTATTGTACTTTGGATTATCTCTCTTTATGAGGGGTAAGTGTATTTTGTTTGTGTATAAAGAATAACCAAGTATTTGGTGATCAGAAGGAATGTAATAGTAATTAAAATTGTGTGTACGTATTCCCATTCTTTCTCTCCTTCTAGGCTCATGGTAGGGTTATATATCTGCAGTCCTTGAAGTTTTAAGTGCCCTGAGACTTATTTTAACCAGTGAATGTGCATAGAAAATTTTAGAGACCATGAATATTAATGGAAATGACAGATTAAGGACCTCTATAAAACAAAGAAAATTCCCCAAAGAGTCAAAATCAACTTTTGACCAACTCTGGAAACTCAGCAAAAGCTGGCGACAATCTAGAGATAGTTGGGTATCGGTAAGAAAGATGAGCTTGTGGTGCTTTAACTTGTACCAGCCCCATCCTCCCTCTGCCAGTCACACTAAGAAACAACAGCCTGGCAGCCAGCAGAGTGGGGCAGAGTAGGATAAAACCCCCTCAAAGACACATTCCTGGAGAGTAGACATGATTTGACCTGTCTGATGGTCCCCTGGAAGACCACCCTTGCAAGCCCATCTGTATTTGACCTAACTCATCCAGTGCAAAATGTATTTTCTTCAATATGTTTATTGAAACCTGTAACAGGGATGTCTTTATTGATCTTTGTGGCTGCATGATGTATAACAGTTGGGCAATGGAAAGACGAAATGAAAAGCTTAGGAGGAAAAGATGAAAAATGTGATGTTCCTAGGGCTGGGATTCAAGAAGCTGCACACATGTATAGCTTTGTGTGTATGCCATAGGCTCTATATATGTTCAAGAAAGACTCACGTCTAGCTGACCTTGAGGCTGTGTGCAAGCAGAGACTGCAAGCTAAAGCAAAGTTATCAAGTGAGTGTTGAATATGTTTTCCAAGTGAGTGTTGAATATGTTTTCCAATATGTACACAGAGGCCCCCAGAAAGACTGGGAAGCTTAATGGTCCCAGTTGAATAAGTAAATATTTATCCATTCATTAGCTAGTGACTAAGCTGACCAGGCAGAAGCTGTGCATTGGTCACCCATGACAGAGAATATGGTCTTTAAAGAATTAGATCAGGAAAGTCACTGAACAGCGACAACATTAAACACTGGGTAGAGAAATGAATCTGATTTCAAAATAGTCACATATATATCATTGAAAGTATCTAGTTTTCAACAAGAAATTAGAAGGCATAAAACATGGCAAATCATATTTCTTAACTGTTTAATTCTACTAAATGTTTAACGAATAGTAATAATCCTTCATACCCCTTCCAAAATGTAGAAGAGGGGCAAATCACTTCACAATTATTTTGATGAGACCATGATTACTCTATAACAAAATCAGAGATAATGGAAATGGAAAGTGCATGATTTTTCTCAATCCCCTGACCCCATCACCATTATTATTTTTGTTCTATATGTTAGCTAGCTGGAGGGAAGTATACAAAAGTTGCCTTCTCTCAAACTAACCTGCAGTAGGTCTGTACTGAGAGAAATAAATGAAATATTCCTGTTAGTGAACACTAAGATTTAAATGTTTCATGGCAGAATTATCTTGTTTATCTTGACTAATATTCACCTCCTTCTCTACTCTCATTATTTACCATTCCCTGTTTAATATCTCCTTATTTTAAAAAAAAATTGTTTTAAATGTGGTTCCTGTGTGTTTTCATATGTCCTACTGATAATGCTATCATTTCTTGAGATTTTCTTCTGCCTCCCATTGTGGATATTGATGAAGTACTTTCTCCTTTTTGAATATGTAAGTGTGATTTTCTTTCCCCACATAACCAGTATTGTGTTAGACATGTATAGAATTTTCTCTATGCTAAAATGGAAGGAAAATTTATTAACTAACATGTCATAATTATCTTTGTAGCAATGAAGCTAACCTAAAACCCAAGCACTTGAAGCAACAATTATATGATATGATGTAGCAATTGCAGCATAACAAGCCATCCCTCAATGTAGTGACGTATAACCCTAAGTTATAAATATGTGGGTCAGTGATTTAGGCTGTTCTCGCTGAGTGGTACCTCTGGCCTCATCTGGGCTTCCCATGAGACTAAAGTTAATTGCATACCGGATAGTGGAAGTAATGATCCTGGTTGGGGATTCTTATACCTCTAGGGTCTCAGCTGGAATGAATACATTAACTATATTCACAACTGCATGGTTTCTTGTTCTCCAGCAGGGTACCTTTTGCTTGTCACATACTGTGGCAGGATTCCAAGCAAATGAACAGAAGTAGCTTAGGCTAACTAACAACAGGCACAACTTAATACTCCCACATAATATTGCTCAAAGTGAGGGTGTAAAGAATAGGGAGATAGACAACTCTTCTTAAGGAAAGGAGTTGCAAACACATAAACAAAGTGTTTTATAATAGGAGATGAGATAATAAATTTTTGCAAATAATATTCCAAATTTATCATTATAACTAAAGTACTTTTTAGTTGGCTGATTGACAGCTGATAGAGGTTGGGCTTAGGTGATTTTAGCTCATCCTGTTTATGCATATGAGAGTCAGCAAAGAGCTCTTCTCTAGGTCTCATCCTCAAGTGGATAGAGCAGTGGACTATTTCAGGGATATCCTTCCTTTTCTTTTGTTCTTTTGTATGTCATAATTTTTTAATTAAAATATTTCCATAGCAATTTTAGGTTCAAAACAAAATTGAGAGGAAGGTACAGAAATTTCCCATCTATCTCCTGCCACCACATATGCTTAGGCTTTCCCATTATCAACACCACCAGAATGGTACATCTGATACAACTGATGAACCTACATGGACACACGATTATCACCAAATGAACATAGTTTGTATTGCATTTCAGTTTGGTATGATACATTCTATGGATTTGGACAAAAATGTAATTGCATCTCTCTGTCAGGGTACCATACAGAATATTTTCAGACCTCTCAAAGTCCTCTGTGCTCTACCTATTCATCCCTTCCCCTGCTCAGATATATCTTTTCAGTGGTGATGCCAAAGCACAGGTGAAGATGTGCAAAACATCTGGAAGGCCTTGATCAGTGGTGGAAAATTTGGGGTAATGCCTTTGACAGTGATCTCTATGCATTAGCGAATTTCCATCTTTCCTATCTTCCCCTGGCCTTATACTCATAAATCAATATACAACTTGAGCCTTACGGCCTCACTTCCTTCCACTCCAACACTAAAGCCATGCTAAAGATGTGGGATGACTTCTGATAGCAGATACCCATTCTATATCCAGTTCCATTGCACAAAGATGTGGAAAATAAGACAAACAAGTAAGTTACATGTGAATTTCTTAACTGATTTCCAGTTAGAGTCCTAGTGAAAGTTTATGCAACATGATTTCTTGTAATATAAAATGATTTCTTTTTCTTTTTTTGCCAATCAGAAAAAAAGTTGATTACTTTAGAAATGTAACTATTGGTAGTTTGGTTTAAGATTTGGTAAAATTAAGAATTGAAAATTTAGTATATGACAAGTTTTATAAGTTTAGTCTTTGATTTTCCAGACAGAAAATCATATTTTAATATGTTTACATTGATCATATTTGACAACATTGAAAATTTGTTTTATGCTGCTTTGCAAAAGATGGAGATTTTATTTTAATTTGGAAGATTTATTTTTTTTAATTTCACTACCAATTAGTTTTGGTATACAAAATATTTTTGTTTATATCAATCTCTGTATGGTCAGTTAGGTTGTGGAAAAGCAGATATACTTAATATATTTTATTTTATTCACTCCAGACCACTCAATCTTACTTCCAAACAGAATAGAAATAAACCTATTCAATGTATTACTGGGTTTTATTTTTCAGAAAGGTCACTATTTTTGTGTCCCTAACCTCTTCCTTTTGACTCTTTTCTTTCAAGAAAGTGATTGTATCAGCTAAGGCAATAACTAAAGGCTATGTGTGGATGGATGGATGGACGGATGGATGGATAGATATATTTTTAAAGATGAGTGGGATAAAAGAAGATTACAATCAGTAGTAGATTATGTTGGGGAGATTTAGCCACAGACCTAAAATGATTGACGCCAACTGCTAATATATATTTTATTTTATTATGAATTGTTGTTTCTCATTGTTACAAAAATGATATAGTAGATAAAAAAGCAGCCAAAAAGGCAAGCACCCTACAGTCTTCTAAGAACATAACAATTGACACAATGTGTCAACTTACACAAACAAATTAACCTTTCTCTATCCAAGTTTCTTCATCTGTGAAATGGAGACTAAAACGTTTGTCACCGAGGTCACCAAAAAGGCTCACGGATTAATGAGATAATATGCTCATGATCTGTTGAGATTTGAGATTCTTAGGAAGAAAAGAAAAAAGAAAACTAAAGCAGCGTAAAAATTTTAAGGGCATTGTTTTCTAGCATATATATATATATATATATATGCTAGAAATTTTGTTTTAAATTTTTTTAATATTTTAAATTACATACCTTAAACACGTGTATTGCTAACAAGTATTTATTCATTGATTTCAAACTAAGCAGCATATATATAAAAACTTGAATAAAAACCTATAATATATATACCAATAAAAATATACCAAATTCTACCCAACAAATGTTTTGAAAAGTTTTGACCATTCAAGACTAATTTTAAGCATAGGTGTGAGTCTCGCTGAGATACTACTTATTAAATGCCTGGAGTCTAGCCCACAGGACAAACCCAACAAATGTCAGTGAGTACTACTTTTATTATTGCTTTCACTACATTTATATCAATTCATCCACCCTAAATTTCAGTAAGATTTTCATGGAAATTTTTTAAAAATACTTTTTTTTCCTCTCTTTTTTTAATTTGCATACTCTCCAGTTAATCTCTTTCCTATTTCTTTTAGCCATTTTATGAAATTTTTGCCAATTTTATCTGTTTAAATTAAAGCATACTTTAAATTTTCTGTCAGTGGAGCTGAACTCTGTGGAATTAGTAGATATAAGTAACATTTACTTGATAATTATTACAGTGGTCACTTTTACTAATGGTACAGTAAATTATCTGTGATGAATGTCTTACCTAAATGTCTATGAAGAAACCTATTTCTCTATTTCCAGTATATATAAAATTAGTCTCAAAAGTGCATTGGAAGTTGAGATTTTTTAATTGGCCAGGACCTACATGAAAATAAGTTCTTACTTTTGGAGCTCACATGTATTATTCATAATCATGGGGAAAGTATAACATAATCATAAGTTCTGAAATCTGACCTCACATTAATACAGATGGCCATTTTTCTTCTTAAACTTGACACATTTTTTTCTCCCAAGGTTTAGATGTTTATATAGGCATTTTCTCCTAAAAGCTCCCTGACATCTATTTTTTATATGGTTCTTCAATGTGAGAACACTATTTTATGGCATTTTAGACAGCTTCCTCTCCCTTTAACGTTCAGGGATATTATTAAATGCATAAGCCAATATTGGTTCTTTTTGACGTTTAGACTATTGACCATATTAGTTTCCCTATAATCGTTTAGTTCATAGAAAGATTTCCTCAGGAACAACGAATCTCCTGAGAATTTTCTTTCTCTACACATGTGCTTAACTCTTATTAAATCAATTCTTCTTCAAATCCTATTCTTACTGAGTGAGGAATTTAGGCATTGGCAGGAATACTGAGTATAATTGTTTCATGATTCCTTTTTCAAAATTCTGCAAAGGCATACACTTATTTTTTCACAACATATATTGATGCAATTGCTAAATTGGACAGTCACTGTTTTATTTATCCCACCCTTAATTTAAAGGCTAAGAGTTATTTACAGTGGATCTCTTCATTTTATTACTAGTCTCATCAGCCAAACAAGTGGTTGATTTCTTTTCAAGGTAATTTTATTTTCTTTATCACTTCTTGAGGTTGCTGGAAATATAGCAGACTAACAAAGCCTCCTTGCAGTTGCATATGTTGAGTAGTTTGGTAGACTCAATCATTACATGACAAATTGTTTTGCCAATTTACGAGCAAGTGAACTGGATTCTCTGCACAGGAAATGTAAAATTTACTGTATGCTATGAAACTTTAATGGAACACTAGATTTGTTAAAATCTTTAATGTTAAATATGCCACAACTATGATCTGTTACACAGGAAAACCAAAGAGATAAATACTAAATATAGAAATAAACTAATTCCAGGGCACCTGGGTGGCTCAGTCAGTTGAGCATCAGACTGGCTCAGGTCATGGTCTCCTGGTCTGGTCAGTGAGTTTGAGCCCAGTGTCAGGCTCTGTGCTGACAGCTCAGGGCCTGGAGCTTGCTTTGGATTCTGTGTCTCCCTCTCTGCCTCTTTCCCATTCATGGTATGTTTCTCCCTCTCTCTCTCAAAAATAAACATAGAAAAGAAATCAATATCTTTAACAACATATTATAAATGTATTTTAAAAATATGCAAGATAAATGTTTTATAGTTAAGGCTTCTAATATTGCTTTCATAATTTGAATAGGTCAAGAAGTCCTTTTCTATTGACTCAAGAAATCTATAATGCTGATGTTTATTTTTTTCTTTTTGTCATTGGAATCTATTATCATAACATATATAACACACACACACACACACACACACACACACATATATATATAAAACATATACCTCAACATACCTGCATATGAGACATCTCAACACTACCTCAGCATATCTCTTTAATTTTTGGTATTTCAACATACATATTTTACACACATTACTAAGCAGGTAAGTAGAGCATATTCCCTTCTGTAGTTT
The DNA here is from genome assembly GCF_006229205.1 of Suricata suricatta. Lineage (NCBI taxonomy): Eukaryota > Metazoa > Chordata > Mammalia > Carnivora > Herpestidae > Suricata > Suricata suricatta. The sequence continues at coordinate 52,556,934 of NC_043714.1, forward strand.
ATATACTCTTGATTCCTGGATTTAAGACAAATTTTTGATCCAATACTATTTACTGATACCTAGAGACAGATAAAAATACTTGACTGTTCATAATAAGATAACTTCCATGATCATAAATACATGTAACGTTTATTAAGACTATAATAGGAAATAAAACATAAGTACAATTTCAAAATTACCTAATGTAGTTGACTGTATATAATTAGAAAAAAAGTTTACAATATCTGACTATAACTCAGAATAATGAATTTGAAAATAACTTTATTAATCATTATGGAAATGCTTTAATATTTAAAGTCTACTTATTATAACATTAATATTTGTCATTCTTAATGTGATGTAAACTCTTCTAACATGATTAAACATATCCATCATAATAACAGGCAAACAACAATAGACTAATAATAGTAGCCTCCAACACTAACAAAATTGCTAAAAAAGTGTCAACCTGATGAGAAATTACTAATGTAATCTGACTGAATTTCTTTCTTTTTCTCTTGTTGCTTTCACATGTTATTTTTTCTTTACTCAAGTAAGTAGAATAGATGCCATGAAAAATATCAGTTATGACTCAGGATGGAACACTAAGTCTGTGACTATATGTTCAGTTCATATAAGCAGATAATCTTTCATAGAAATAGCCATCCTTTAATTTTTAAATTTCTCAACAGAATTCTGCTTACAAATGATGAACCATGTTTTTTTTTTTCTATTTGTCACGTTAGCTCTCTTAGCTGATAAATGTTTTAACTTCCCTAGCATTATCTATTCAGTGGATTTTACATTGTTTACTATATACATAATTTATTCATGTAGAGATTTTGATGTAACCTTAAAATTCTGGAAAATTAAAGAAATTTAAAAATAACTTGGAAAACAACTTAGAACTGAGGCACAGTGGGAAACACATTAACGTTGAATGCAAAAATAGAGATGACCTTGGCCTCTGGTTATAATACGAAATGCACAAATGGACATCAACTAAAGTTATATGGGGAATATCTTGTTTATGTGGTATGTTTGTATCCCTAAGAGTGTTAACATATTTGGCCAACAGCATTATCAGATGTCTTAATTATAGGAATTGTATTTAAAAGTCAAGCAAACCTTCAGGTCTAACATTCAAATAATGGCCTATCTTTTCTTTGACTAGTTAGTTTCACCCTTCTGCCTGCCTTGCAGAGATGTCCATCCACAAAGTCCAATTCTTACTGACACAGTATAATGCCACAGTACTACGTTGGGCTACATACTTCTTGAGGCCAGCATATCAACTGCAATTGAGTATACATACACTGTACACAATTGTGTATCATTACTCACATTCATATCCTTGTTTTTCTTTCTTTATTTTAATTCCAGTATAGTTAACATATAATGTTCTATTAGTTCCAGATGTACAATATAGTGATTGATTCAACAATTCTATACATTGCTCAGTGCTCATTCTGATGTAATCTTTTTTATTTTCTTCCTCCTACTGGTTTTGGCTTTTGTTTGACTTCATTTTCTAGCCCCTTTAGGTAAGAGATTAGGTTATTCATTTGAGATTTCTCTTGCTTCTTGAGGTAGGCCTGTATTGCTATAAACTTTCCTACTATAACAGGTTGTGCTACATCTCAAAATTTTTAATCTTTTCTTTTCATTTTCATTTGTCTCCATATATTTCTTAAATTATTCTTTGATATCTTGGTTGACTCATTAATTGTTTAGTAGGATTTTACTTAACCTACATGTAGTTGTGTTCTTTCCAGATTTTTGTTTCTTGTGGTTTCATTACATTATGGTCAGAAAAGATAGATAGTATGATTTCAGTTTTTTGGAATTTGTTGAGATTTGTCTTATGACCTAATATGATCTATTCTGAAGAGTGTTTCATGTGCACTTGAGATAAATATGTATTCTGCTATTCAGGATAGAATGCCCTGGATTTATCTGTTAGAATTGTCTGGTGCATTGTGTTATTCAATGCCACTATTTCCATGTTGATTTCTATATGGATCATCTATCCATTGATGTTAGTGGAGTGTTAAAGTCCCCTGTTTTTATTGTATAGCAATCAATTACTTCTTTTATGTTTGCTGCTGCTTTATGTATTTGGGTACTCCCATGTTGAATACTCCCATGTTGGATGCATAAATGTTTGTTATATCTTCTTATCGTATCTTCTTGTTTGATTTTTTTTCCTTTACGATTATGTAGTTTCCTACTTTGTCTAGTTTTGCTTTCTCTGTTGTAAGTCTATTTTGTCTGGAATAATTATCACTTTCTTCTCACTTCCATTTGCGTGATAAATGCTTTTCCATCTCATCACTTTAAATATGCAGGTTTTTTTACATCTGGAATGAGTCTCTTCTCACTCTCCATCACTACTTTTTACTATTTTAATTACTATGTCTTAGTGTTGGCCTTCCTGAATTTCTGTTTCCTTCTCAAAATTCCAGTTGCACAGTATTAGCAAGATTTGTTGAGTCTGCTATGTGAAGGGTCCTGGGGCTGAGGGCTGTTTGGAGCCCACACTGGTGGGGCATTCTGTTACAAGTTAGATAGTGAGAGTTGGGGGAGGGCTGGTTTCTGCATGTGTCCCTATGTTTATGCTTGTGGAAGAAAGAGAGGAAAATGCTGCCCACCAGGTCTTTTGTTCTTGGAGAGGTCCTCCAATGATCCCTGCCCCTCCAGTATGTGTCCTTAAGATCAGTATATAAATGTCCTTCCTGTATACCGCACGTGTGTTTTCAAACTGCTGCTTCTATGCTGTGTCTCCAAGGGACTGTTTGTTGTGCTGTCCCTTTAAGGGCAGAGACTCAGTCCCCTCTTACCTTCCTGCCTCTCTCAGCAGCCTGATGATTTTTAATAGTACAAGTATTAAGCCCTGTTGTTTACAAGAACTTGGGAAATTTAGTCCCTCTCATTTTCAAAATCAAGAGTCTGTTTCTTTCCTCTCCTCATTCCCATGATGCAATTCCCTTCTGTGAATGGTCCCACCAGTCCTGTAGCTCTTGTGTCTCTGCCCTCCCTACCCTCTTCAGTGTGGCCTCTTGTCTGCATTTAGCTGTGGAGAGTTTGTTCTGCCTGTCTTCAGGTAATTTTCTAGGTTATTGACATTGATGTGGTGTTGTGGTGTTATCTGTGTATCTGTGGAAGGAAGTGAGCTTATAGTCCTCCTATCCCAGAAATTCTCTCCTTGTCTTTCTTTTTTTCACAATGAAGAACAGCAACCTAGCACATTGTGTCTTTACATTCAGACCACATGAATAATGTTTTGCTTCATCCCAAATCTCCCATTCCTTCCTACAAGCATTAAGAGAAATACAAAACTCCTTCTCTTATGTTTTAGGGAAAATGTTTTAAACTTCCAAACTGTGTATTGCGTTATATAGTGTAGTTGCACCATTTTTTCAGCTGTAGTGAAAGCAACATGCCTACATTGACAATGTAAACTAAAATCTATAAACTGATCTCCTAGAATTATGGAAAATTTCCTTATTTCAGCCTCACCTCAATATCTCTCTCGACACCACCACCAAAATAGCAATGTCAAAATAAACTTAGAACATATATTATGGTGGTTATTTAAGTTATAAAGACCAGGACCTCCACTTACCCTTAAAGTCATGATATGCTGAGCACCTGGTGTTATAGAAAGCAACATTGTGTATTATATCGCTAAATATATACTGTTGAGATGACGAGAAAATTATCCTCTTAGAGTATAATTTTTCTTGTCTGTATCTTGCTTCTCTAGTATATTCCTTAAAATTGCCAATTATGAATGAATTTTCTGATCTCATTAAACAGATGTTAAAGACTTATTTATTTCTTTGGGTGATTTCTTATTAACCTAAAAAACTCCAAATGCATATTCTGCCTATCCATAAGTCAAATATTCTAACAGAGATTCATTTTATTTCTCCAATCATACATAGAATTTAACTATGCTGTTTTCCATCCTCTTAACTATTATACATGACAAGATAACATGGTGATTCATTGATTCATTCTAATGACATTATGATTAGAATTATTAAACGATCTAGAAATTTAGAATTATATATAGAAAAACATTCTCAAACTAACTTTATAATATGTTGGAGAATTACTGGATCTTATGGAAAAATACATTTATTCAAATCAGAAGCTCTCCATTTTGGCATTATTCTAATCATTTTTCTTAATTTCAGTTCCTTTGTATAAAATTGAGACGATGTTGACCTTAATACTTTGCATATAACTGCTGTAAGACAAAAGTAGCATTTGGCACAGTATTATGCAAAACGTATTATTTGTAGCCATCGATACAGAATGGAGAAAGTTATTTAAGTAATTATCAGATAATATATTTAAATATATAACATAGCAAAATATGTTAATATGTTATAATTTACCAATATTGTACTTTGTTTTAATTTTTTATTTTTGTAATCTGCAAGTAGACTTGCAAATGTACTTGGCCAACCTCTTGGGTAGAATTTAGTAGAGTTCTGTAATTTAAATAATTTTTGCCTTTTTTTCAATACCCAAATACTTTCATGTACAATTCTTTTATTACCTTCTTATATTTTCCAGCAAATATGTACAATCATAAAGCCCTTTTCTTTCCACATTACTCTTCTAGTATAGTTTTCTGCATTAAAGGTATGAATCCAATTCTATTATAGATGATCATAGAAGTAGTATTTTCTATTATCCATTTTTATATTTTTTTAAAATTAACATCTGAATGTGTATTAATTTTTCATACCTGATGTTTTTCTATTACCATTAAACTTACAAAGTGTCCCCTTTACCATTTATTTCAATGCCATCCTTGTCATACATAGTATATGTTGCTGTAGTTTTATTAGTGTTCGTTTCTGTAATTCATTACTTAACAGAAAAAGACATTGATCATGTTTAAATATAATAACAAGCCTCTCAAATACAGTACACTTTATCAGGTATAGGCATTAGTTATTTTATAAGGAGACTTATATAGAGACAAATATATATTACATATAAATATATATAAATATATATATTTCAGTCAACCTACCCATGTTTCTTTGTTTCTCACTATTCTTTTTAATTTTTTTAAAGTTTATTTATTTCTGAGATACAGAAAGAGACAGAACATGAGTAGGTTAGGAGCAGAGAGAGAGGGAGACAGAATCTGAGGCAGGCTCCGGTCTCTGAGCTGTCAGCACAGAGCCTGATTCAGGGCTTGAACCCACAAACTGTGGGATCATGACCTGAGCCCAAATCAGACACTTAACCAACTGAGCCACATAGGTGCCCCTGGTTCTCACTATTTTAATGCCTCCCTCTATATTTCTCATTTCCATTAATCCAGTGGTTGAATTATATGAACCTACTTTGCTTAAATCTTAGACAATGACTGTCAAAGCTTTTAACCAAACTACTTGTGTCTCTCATAGTGTTAGACTTTCATTTTTACTTGTGTAGTTACTAATTCAGTGGAAGATAAAAAATGTACTTTAAAAAAGGAAAAACTTGGAAAATCATTTATTAATGTATTTAGTTTTGCTCAATTTTCAGCAATGACTACTGGAGTCATTTATATATATATATATAAAACTTGGAAAATCATTTATTAATGTATTTAGTTTTGCTCAATTTTCAGCAATGACTACTGGAGTCATTTATATATATATATATATATAAAATTATAAATTATCATAAAATAGGGATGTATTATAATTAAGCTTTCAAATAATTCAAAGTTATTAGTTCATATAGGTTTTCTAGTGTACCTCTTTCCAAAGTTTCAGCCTGAATTTGCCTCATAAGAAACCACTCTGAATCTTCTAGATTAAATTAGTAAAAAATCATTATGTCTTACTATTCTGTACAGTCTCTGGTTGATGCATCTGGGTGGGGTGGAATAGCTATAACTGTATGGTATAGGATAGACTGATTCGCATCTGAGATCTCAATGCAATGGCTGGGGTGGTTGCTGCTACCTTGGCCCCTCTACACATGTGGTCTCATTCTCTACAAGATAAATCCAGACTTGTTCACATGATGGCAGAAGAGATCCAAGAATCAAGAGAGGATAAACCCAATGCATAAGCAGTTTTAACTTCTACTCATGTTAACTTTTGTTCCATTGGGTAAAGCAAGCCATATGCCAAGCCCAGAGGCCTTCTCAGCATGGATATAGGGAGGAATGGGTTATCAGGGGTCAGGACTGCAAAATCTAGCATGCATAATACTAAGAAGGCAAGATTGAAACGTAAACTGAAATAACTTCATTTTTATTTTTAATTTGGTCACATTATAATATCATGATTTCTTTACACTCGTGTATCTCTTTAAATCTCCTATCAGAAACTTTCAGACTACTCTTGGAAAAGGTCAGAATCTATCCTAACAGTTATATAAAATAAGTGACAAGCACAAGCACCTGCCACTTTTTGTCAAATTCCATCCTGGATGGTTTCAAGGTTCCCAATAGTTTGCTGGGATTAAATTATCTATTTCTCATTTCAATATTACACTTTTCATCACTCTACATCAACTTATAACTTATCCTTATCCTTCAAATTACTAACTTAAATCACATCCATACAAATAAAGAACACAAATGAATGTGGAGATTGATGTTCTATATACAATTATATCAGTATAATCTTATTTTTTGCTGCTACTAACAATCTATCAGAAAAAGAAAACTAAACCCCCCCAAAAAATGAAGATAGTTTGTAATAGCAAAAGTAGCTTAATTAGTACAATAGTAGCTTTCAGTATCTTCCTTCAATATTTCCTGTGCTTGTGAGTATTATTTAAGAAATGGGTAGGGGCACCTCCATGGCTCAGTAAGTTGTGTCTGACTGAGGATTTCGGCAGTTCCTGAGATTGTGAGATTGAGCCCCATGTTGGGGCTGTCAGCGCAGAGTCTTCTTGCGATTCTCTCCCTCCCTCTCTGGCCCTCCCACTGCTTGTGCATGTTCTCTCTCTGGCTCTCTCTCTCTCAAAAATAAATAAATAAGTAAACAAACAAACATAAAAAAAATAAATGGGTAATTATTCCAAGCGATAATCACATGTTTTAATTTATGAAAGTTCAGTCACCCCAATATACATGATTAAACTGTACTATAAAAATCACTTCATTGAGATACGAAGATAAATTTATAATGTCAATTTTTATTTTGTCTACTTTTTGAATTCTATTGCTTCAATTTTAATAGAACACTTAAAATGTTAGGCTATTATAGTGGATCTACTGAAATTACACTTATGATTAATTAATGCACTATAACATCAGAATATTGCTGTTTTTTGATATATTACAACAATACAGTAGTATTGTAATAGCAACCCTCTGATGTATTGCCATAATATATCATCAAAGTGATATCAGAGAATTAAAGAGAAGGATGGTATTTATAAGAATTTTGGGTAAAAAATATAACCCTGTTAACTATTTGTAACAGAAAGAAAGAAATGTGATAATAAGAAAATGGCACATAAATTATGCAAAGATACAAAAGGTATGACATTATAAATCATAGAGGGAAAAGGATATTTGGGGGAATAAATATAAGAGTAAAAAATACTTTTTCTCAATAGTTTTTCTATTTTTACATCTTGAAGGAAATCTATAAGTAACATAAAAAAATACCTCTGTGTATGTATTTGTTTTGAGATATATAGATTATATGTGCATATCTATGTACATGTCTAATATAAATGATCCAAATCTTAATATCAATAAATTGTGTTTATAAGAAATATGAAACTGATATTCTCTTCATGCAGTCTTTTATTCTATTCTTTAGCAGTAGAGTAACATTATAACTTAGAAATTATTTTTTATACTATTATAATTAATGTTTCTGCAATTTCAGAGGATAGCATTTTAGTCTTGTAAGTGTATTCTTTTGATTTTTTGGCACAATTAAAGTAAAATAAACCATTTTATCACATAGATGATCCAATATTTACTAATTACTTATTTTACAGTGAAGTATTAAAATGAAAAAAATGTGAATTCTCTACTTTGATTTGAAATTTTATTCAATAAATTATTCATAGTAATGAATGCATTTTGACAAAAGCTTTATAGCTCTATAAAGACAGATCTAAATCAATCTTGTTAACTCATCCTTGGAAGAAGGTCATTGAGATCACAATCTTTCAATCTAGACCTATAATATAGGCAAAATATTTGTAGTCTACTGACCGTAGCTTTAGAACTAAGACAGGGGTAATGTGAAATGTTCAGCTCATGACCTTACTAAGAATCCATTGACTCTATTGTCTTACTATATAGTGGATATCCCAATTCATAGATAATTTACCTTTAATTAATGAAAATGTGCCTATTGCCTGACTCTTATTAAAGATCCAATAAGGAGGGGTGCCTGCGTGGCTTAGTTGGTTAAGCCTCCGACTTCAGCTCAGGTCAGATCTCACGTTCATGGGTTTGAGCCCCACGTCAGGCTCTGTGCTGACAGCTAGCTCAGAGCCTGGAGCCTGCTTCCGGTTCTGTGTCTCCTTCTCTCTCTGCCCCTCCCCCTCTCATGTTCTGTCTCTCTCTGTATCAAAAACAAATAAAACATTAAAAAATTTTTAAAAAATAAAGATCCAATGAGGAAACGTGTATAAATATTAATGATTATATTTAGGCTAATCAATGGAGGCAGTCCAACATTATGTATCTCAACAGTATAAGCAAAATATAAACTGTTACTTTGCTTAATGTTCATATGTAGTCTTAAAATAAGTCGTATAAGCTAATATTTTAATATTATAAATTATTTATTTTATGGAATACATGTTACTGCTACTCCATATATTTATTTTAATAAACTAAATGGTATTCCATGATGTTCAACACCTGTATCATTCAGAAGATTTAGCTGTATGTATTGTTTTGATATTATTTATCTTCTAAGATTTTGGCTGCCTCCAAAAAAGCTTTCCTTTATTTCTAATATAGTCTTTAAAAAAATATGAAACTGTGTATGTAAACATAGGACAAATATGTAAATACCAAGAAAAGTTTTCTTAAAGAAAATTTTATTTGAGCCTAAAATAAAAGGGAAAATATACACAATAGGAAATTTCCAATTATAACCAAAAGAATGTAGAGTTCAATCACAGTGGGTGATTCTTGAACAAAAAATCCTTGCAACTGCTATCATAACAAAGTTTTCACAGCATAATGTGAAAAATATGAGGATTTTTAAGATATTTTAAAGCATGGATTTTCTTTTTTCCTTTTTTGTCCTTGACATTTCCCTTTTAGTACTGGAAGCATGCTCCATCTTTCTTGCACCAAAACAGAATCTATAAGTAAAATGAAAAATTTTTTAAAGGATAGAATTATTAGCATACTTTTTCCTTCATTGCTTTCTTATCCCTCTCTTCTATTTTAATGTCATCTACTCCTTTCTACACTTTACTATTTGTTTTTCACTCTTGTGCCTCTGCTTTAACTGCTTTCACAAGTCGGCAATAACCTGCTTATTGCTAAGCACTAGACATGGAATTTAATGCTTATCTCATTTAACCTCTCGATAACATTTGTTAAAGTTCTCCCATGACAAAATAATATTTTTGTTTTCTTCCTGTACTTCCGGCTTACTTCTCTTCTCATATCCCTTTTTATTTTTGGTGCCCATTTAAAAAATACTGATATTTTTTAGAATCCCATCCTAAGTTTGCTTGTTTTTTGTTTCCGTTCAGTACATATGTGCTCACTCTTGGCCAATGCTCTCTCAACACATTTCTGTTGAAACCCATCCATCATCTATAAGAACCCCAATGAAAGGGTAACCCTGTCGACACTGACAGCTGAGCTTAGAACTCTCAGCTAACATCAAATGTAACCATCCCTGTGAATCACTTTGGACATGTAGTCCTGTAGACCCTTCAGATGAGAGCATCCTTAGCTGGCATCAAATTATAACCTCATTAAAAACACAAGGAAAGAACAAAGAATTTAAGCCCAATTACCCCACTGAAGCCACTGAGTTTGGGGGTTAGTTTATATGAAGTTATATTCAACCAAAACTACCACTAAGAAAATGTCAGTATGATCCAATATCAATACCAACCATAGATTTTATTGAGTATTAGAGAATTAAGGAGGTCAATTATTAAAGTTGTCTGTTATTAAAGTTGTTTTCTGACTATTTATATAAATTAGTTTTTATTTTTAGTATAAAAGTCTAAAATGGTTGGTTGGTAATAAAATAATAATAATACAGATGTGGAGTTTCTTTTAAGCACTTAACTGTGGCAGATACTTAAAAGAGTATATATTTTTGTTATCAGAACTTCTGATTCTGTCATATTGCTATTATTGAATGGATGACTTTTCATAGTTTCTTTATTTCTCAGCTCTTTTAATGTCAGTCATAGCAATGATTCAGTTATATCATATATATATGGGATTTTTTGAGTAATAGAGATGAAAGTAACTATAACAATGTTTGGTATTACATATTATTTTATTTTGACCAAATCTATCTTCTATCTTCATGTATTTGGGAAAATATAAATTGATAATAAAAAGTGTAACATCTGGCAAACATTCTCATTTCCCTTTATAATCTTATTTATCGAAAAAACAGAATTGAATAAGAATGTTAATAACTCAATTAGAAATCTCCAGTAGTTAATTTTTGGTTTTAGTCCTTAAAGCCATCTATGTGAGGTTATAAAAGTATTCTGCAACATCGTTTTCTAGGAAGGTAAATTAAGCAATAAAGCCAAAAAAATGAATATATTTGACAGATTTATTCTTCTTTGTTCTTTTTATATTATTTCCCCAATCACTTCATAAACCTGCATCTTGTCTCATGTAATGTGTGAGTAACAATTATGGAAGCCAGCTCATAAGGTACATTTACATTGAATGGCAGCTCAGCTTTCTTCCCAGCTTTTACTGTGTTATTTTAATGAAAGCTATTCCTGGGAACACTAGCCTTGAAAGATATTGACACTAAAATTACATAAGCCAGGCTTCAGAGAAAAGTAGGCAATTTTATTTTATCACATTTTAAAATGATGTTCTCAGTCAGGGAGTCAAAGTGAAAGTAGTACATAATTTGTGTTACAGCTGTATTTATTATTCACGCATTTTTCTCCCAAGGTATTGGTTATATCCCTCATGCTAGAGTTATTTTAAAGGCAGTGAATAATTTGGAGGATACTTTCTCTAAGATCCTTTCAATGTGAATATTTCTATGTGTGTACACAAATACAGTCCCTCAAGTAAAATGATATCTCTTTTAATACATACTTGATACCAAAAACTAAAATATATATACTAAGTTATTAAGAGTTCTTCTGTTTTGAAAAGGAATAGTTATTTTCCAAAAGGGATACTTGTAGTGATGGAACTATTCTATATTTGACTGTGGTAGTAGATACACAAACTTACATATGAAAAAATCGTGTAGAACTAAACACACATAGCCACACACACATCAGTATAAATAAGACCGGGAAACTATGAGTAGAATTAGTATGAGTAAACTCTTGGTGTGATATTGTGCTGGAATTCTGCATGAAGATAACCACTGGGGGAAATTGTGTAAGGGACAGGCACTTAGGATCTGTCTGTATTATATTTTATCAATACATGTAAATCTATAATTATGTTTATGAAATTTTCAATTAAAAAGAAGTTATTACTTTCTGTTTACAACTTCTCTTTGATTTAAAGCAAAATGACTTAGAAAGAGAAGCAAATCATGATATGCTGCTGCTCAGCTGCCATCAGCACAACTTATCACACTCGTAGCACCGTTTATATTTTTATGAAATTACAATCAATCTCGATTCAGCAATGTTTCTCATGAAACCATTTTTTTTCCTCCTGCCATTTCACAAACATGTATAAATTGATTAATAAGTACATCAAATGTTGTAGGCTAACTGCCAGAGTCCAGCTCCAACAGGTCCAGAGCTCCCTGAAGGATGGACGGTGTCAGCTAAAGGGAATGAGAGAGCCTTGGTTTTCTTTCTGCTCACCAGGCAGGCGTCTCTGTGCTGACCAGAGTCAGCTTTATTTATTGAAAAGATGTATGGGGTACAAAACAGGAGTGGCAATTGCCTTAGACAATGATTCCTAATGACAAATTCTTTGGTATGTAAAAATTTCCCAGAACATAGATTGGTAGAAGACTCATGCATAATCTTTTATCAATAGTGATTGAAGTAGGTGACAAGATGTTTGTCACATGGGGAAGGAAGGGATTTTTAGCATTGCAAAGGCAATGTTTTTAGCATAGCAAAGGCAAAAGTTAATTCTTTTGTGAGCAGGGGTTAATAGCCTGTTTTTGAGGGGAAGAAAAACAGGTTTTCTCAGGGAATGTAATATTTGCTCCTATAATCACAAAAGAAGAAACTCCTGTTACAAGTTCTCTTGCCAGGTAAAATTCACATATTTTTTAGCATAAGAAGGCAAGGCACTCCTGATATCAGTCAGTCAGGCACCTTGGGGGTTGGTGCTCAAGCAGAAATTGAGTCGGGGGTGAGTGGTATAGGCGCCGCGTGGGAGACCTTGCAAACCTGCCTTACTTCAGAAATGGCTCCTAGCATCTCCCCCTTTTTCATTTTATAAATGAAGGTGGTGTAGCTCAACATTTACCCTGTGAAGCCTTGATTAATTATTTTAAGGAAACAGGGAACAAGGCATGAAATGAGCACCAATACTCCAGCCACCATGCCAACATTTGTCAGGAGTGAAATTATCCCCTGAGAGTTAAAGAGATTCTGTAACCCTTGCAGAAAGGAGGTTGCGATCTGTGAAGGAAGGATAAAGTTAGCAACGTTTGTCAATCCGATGGCAAAGCGTAAGGACAGTTTATCTCATCGTACTGGTGATTCCTCAAGCTTCTACCGTGCATAGACCAGCCGCTTCCCGGGTGTGGCTGGAGCAGGGCTAGAGATCTCTGGAGCCAGAGTCTTTTTGAGGGTCAGTTTAAGCAGGTTGACTGGATCTGGATCACCTTGCCATGTTAACTCTGGAGTGATGGACCCATGGGGTGATGCCTGATACTTTAAGAGCTGAATCCTTTGTTTAGTTGTATATCTGTGAAGTCCACCTCTAAGTCTTTGAAAGGGGTGACCCCTTTTCTTTAAATATCATCTCCACAGAATAACAAGCACAGATTATGTACACATGAAATACTGTAACAAAAAAAATTTTTTGAAGGTTACCTCAAGTTGTCTAATTTAGACAAACAACAAACATTCAAAGACAATCAGAACTAGAATTTAACATGTATAATGGTGCGTTGTTGAAATAGTTTTTCTCTCTTAAAAAAAACAAAACATTTCCTGAGATAGCCAATTTGAGACCAATGCATTAGTGAAACAAATCTAGTCTTAACAGCCCTGGCCTAGTAATTTACATAAGTTCAGCAAGAATAGCAATTGTTTATGAGGATCTTTTAAAGTTTGCTTTGCTGGGACCTTTTATAAGGAATCTCCAGGCTGAACTTTTAGTGGCCTCTCTGGGCCAGAAGCCAAGCCAAGCCAAGCACTTTCCATCAGACAGGCTTGCAATACCTGTAGAATTGGGCAGAGTCCTCTTCACAAGGTCCCCAACATATGCTGAAGTCCCTGCACCTGCCAGGAAGTGACCTTCTTTACTCACCTGGGGAGGCTGCTGGGAACTCTGTGAGCAAGGTATCCAGCCAGCATTTCCACGAGGCTTTATGGCTCCATGTTCCATAAAGTCAACCTGAGTTCCTTAAAGCTGTCTGGTCATATCTGAGTCTAAGCATGACTCTCAAATATGACATTCTAGTCAAAGCCTTGGTAAAATAACCAGTATTTCCAATGGTGCCCTGCTACAAAATGAACAGATTCTCATTGAACTTCTGCAAACAATTGTAATTGCCATGAAAGAAAGAATACTCATTGGGAGTTTTTGAACTTTAGAGGGTTTAGGTAGAGAGAAAAGATAAATGCTTCAGTTTACAAATGAATACTTTATGACATTTTTGTATATATTATAGATATCTTAAGAGAAAGTTTTCTTAATCTGGGTAAGCAAACATTAAAGAACCAGCAATATTTTCAACAAGAATCACAAAACTATAAGCTACCTCAGTTCTTTCAGTCCCTTGTTCCTAATTATTGTTCAGTTTGAAGGCAGCTTTTTAGCTCTGGAAATTTTTACCCATTTTAGTATTAATCTTAAAGATGTCAAATACCTGTATTTGTTTTAAAAGTCCTTTTTAATATAAATCTCTTTGAAGAAGAAACACATTTCCTGAGAGAATAAGAACAATTATAAATGACAAAATCTCAGAAATGTACACTGTTAGAGATCTGATGAGAGTTCATTATGATGCAATTGACAAAGAAATTCAGTGACACATAACACTTTAAGTAATCAGAGTATTAAGAAATGACCTTATACCAAAACATTAAAACTTTAGGAATTGCATATGTATTTGGGCAGTTGCAGCATTTACCCATGAAATACAACTTACGGTTTACCATTGTATGACCGTGTTATTCTAATTAACTTAGCATTTCAAATGAAGGGGCCTGATTGGTCAAAAGACTTCTTTATCATTTAAATACTGGGAAGTTTGCCAAAACCTTAGACGTTATAAAACACATCCTAAATAGAATTAAAGATCACTACAAATTTTAAAACTTTATTTATTTAACCAAAGTGGCAATAAAGGATCCTAAAGGTGAATCTATAGCATTCTATAGTTGTTAGCAAAACCTGGCTCCTTTAACCTTGAGAAGTTTTAACTAAACAGTCAAAGACCTGATCTAGATGAAACCTAAAGTTTTGATTTTCTTGGTAGACAAAAGAGAAAAAACTTTGTTTACATTATCTTATTAAGAGCGAATTAACAATCCAAGAAAATTTTGTCTTTTTGAACAGAGAGAAAAGCAGAATTTCAATGTACTTTTAAAATGCCATTCATTTCAGCCTCACACTATCCTGAGCACACATAAAATTTCTTCTACAAAGATTTCCCTTCACTAACCTTTTATATCTTAAACTTTGTCCCAAAGTCATTTCTCTGCAAACAGTCTCATTTAGGACAAAATTACTTTCTTTTAGCCTCAACAAAAATATATTTTTATTTCTTGTATCCTTCTTACATATCTCTTATTTTTCTGTATATAGGGTTGCTTTCCTGATTTTTCATCAGTCTTAAGTACACTTAGCAGAATTTTAACTGGTAGAAACCTTAATCTGCAATTGAGGACTTAGTAACCAAATGAGAGGTGTTTACACCAGAATTTTTCTTAGGTGGTAAATTTATGAACCAATTAAGTATGAAGCATGTTTTTCAACAGTTTTAAATATCCTTAGTTTTTTTTTAACCACAAGACAAAAGCACAAACCTATATCTAGTAATCAGTACTTTAGCTTCTTATCTCATTAGATAGCCAATGAATTCAATCTCAATTTATTATGCAAGCAAAACTTTTAACATCATAGCCATCACTCTAAGTCATTCTCCCTTTATTTTTTAAACAAACTGGAACAGAGATAACAAGAACTTATTTGACCTTCAGCAAATCCAGGTAGAATACAAGTTTATTTCCATATATATATATATATATATATACACACACACACACACATACAAAAATATATATATGTATATATATATTTGATAAATATTGTTTACCTCAAACCAACAGACTTAAATTAATTTAAACACTGAATGAGTTTTACTTGATCTGAGTCAGTCGTGCAGGTGTCCCCCCCCCTCCCCAGGCAGGTGGAGTAGAAAAGGAGTGGGGGAAGGGCGGGCAAAAGAGGAGAGACACCAGCAGGAGGCAGAGAAAGAATTCAGAGAAGCAGAGAGAGTTAGCATCCCATTCATTCTGATTTTATCTCATCCAGACCAGTAAGGTATCCTTCTCTGTACAGTCCCAACCCCATAACGTTCCCATGAGGTGGTGTCGCAAAGACAGACCAAGGGGTACCTGGAAAAATAACACATATCCCATGCCATGAGGGACTTATACTCTAGAGTTAGAATGTTTAAAATACATGTGTATGGATTAAATGTCAGGGAAAGAGAGAGTATAATTTTCCTTCAGTTAATAGATGTCTTCAAAAATAACATAAAACATAAAATGCAAGTGATGAAAAATATTTAAATATTTGTAGGAAGGAATTGTTTAAAAGCATGCCTTATTGTATTATCTTTTGTTAACAGAGATACCTAAAGTTGAAAGAAGGGTATTATCAGGACAAATACTGTCTTAAACTTGGTGATTTGACAGATTTCTAGGCAAAAACTTTAATAGTATTTACTAGAGGGAGAGCCCTGGACACAAAATGCTTTTATAAGGACGCACTAAGTCTGACTAGGGGACTTGTAAAATCTACAGTCTATATACTTATGGAGCGGAGATCACTGAGAAATAAGTAAAATATGTAATCAATTGGGTATAAGAGTATATTCCTTAAAATTGTTTTCTTATGTAGGTCATGCATCTCTCAGGTTTTTTATATTAAGTCTAAACCCCAGAACTCATAAAACCAGAGTCAAGACACTAAATTGACAAGGCATGGTATTGGTAAAAGTCAGCCGGGCTTTATGAGATACTGCAATTTTCATTTATTCAAATAACACCTGGTTGTATGCTATTCTCTGGATGGACTGGGTGTATCCACTCAGATGTACACTATTGGTCCATTGGAAAAGTCATAAAATATTTTGTCTGTTCAATTGGGAATACTTTTTCAGTTTTATGCCAGATGACATGAGTCATACCACATGGCGTGAGGTAAAATTTAATTTCATTTTGTGCCAGTAGAAAGCCAGTAGAACATAGATCTATGAGTTCACTTCAGGACTTTCAATTATATGCTGTTAATCTATTTATGTCTACTGTTATGCTGGTACTATAGCTTTGTAATAACTTTTGAAATGGGAAGTGTGAACCTTCTGAGTTTTGTCCCCCAGAGATATTTTTGCCATTTGGGGTTACTTGCAAGTCCATATGAATGTCAGACTTAGCTTTCCATTTCTATGAAAATGGCCACTAGATTTCGATAGGGATTTCACTGAATTTGTAAATTGTTCTGGGAAGTACTGTTACCTTAACACCTTTGAACACAGTATATTTCTATTTACTTAGAAATGTACTGTGTATTTACTAAATATGTTAGTTACTTTCAGCAGTATTTTTTTTAGTTTTCAGTGTACATGTTTTCTATCATCTTGGTTACATTTGTTGCTACTTATTCTTTTTGTAGCTACTATAAATAAATTGTTTTCTTAATTTTATTTTCAAGTTGTTTATCAGGAGGACATAAAAATACAACATATTGTTATATATTGATCTTCTATCCTATAACTTTGCTGAATTAGTATTTTAACTCTAATATGTTGGTGTATTTTTAAAGATTTTATTCAGCTGTTATTTATCTATCTATCTATCTATCTATCTGTCTATCTATCTATCTCTCATCTACCTATCTACTATATGTTCTTTATCCATTCACATCCATTAATACCTACTAAGTTGTTTGGTTGTTTCCATATCTTAGCCTTAATAAATAATGCTGCAATGAACATGAGAGTGCAGATATCTCTTTGAGATTCAGATCTTCATAAAAAGAAAGAAAACTGAAAGATCTGAGATATGGGAACAGGGAAGATTGTGTGTGGTGACTGTGTAAAGGGGCCAGATGTATCATTTTTTCCTATGAGGATTTCAAAAGCACTCTTCTCCCTTCTAAGAAGAACACAGTTCCTATTGAATGGGACAGCTGTGAGATGGAGCTTAGACTAGAGCTCCCTGAATTTTTATAATGGACTATATAGCCTCAGTTTAGCCCTGATGACAGTTTACTCTTCCTGGCACATAATAAACATTTAACAATTATTTGGAAGATGCATGAATGAATACATTAATAAAGATGAAGACTAGTTTATTTTTCCATATAACAACATAATTACAGGCATGACATCCCACCATCTTGCCATATTCTATTGTCAATAGCCAGTTGTACATACCATTCACAGGCTCAGAGGAAGGGAATACAAAGGATGTGACACTTAGAGTATAGAGATCAAGAAATCATACAATGTATCTGCCTACCACTCCTTGTCTCATTTTCCACATTTCCTCTTACTGTGCTTCCCAGACTTCCTAAATAAACTTCTACATTTAAATCTTCTGTCAAAGTCTGCTTTTTCTGAAAATAAAATAAGACAATGTATTTAGAATTTAGAATATAGTAACTTCATGCTACTCTCATTTATTATTTTTTCCAAAAAATGTTAACTCTATGTTATTTGTTCATTTCATTAATTTCACAAATGTTTGTTGTAGGCCTAGTTTATACTAGACTTGTTTTAGATCTGAAATTTCAGTGAATCAGACAAAGTTGCAACCACTAGATCTACTGTCTTAAACTATCTACACTTCAATATATCTGGCTTTCAACATAATCATGCCAATGTAGCACACATTTTATAGTTTTTTTCATATTTAACAAAGAAATGGTCACTTATTACTCATCATCTTATGGGATATAATAGTATTTGCAATTACTACTATGCTTTCTTTTCAAAATTTTTATAAAATCCATTTTCTTCTGGTATTTCTTGCTATACATACATCTCTATGTTTTTATTTGCTTTTGCCATTTTATGTATTTTGATAAATCTTTACATATTCTTGTAGAAATCAACCAGAAATAAAGCACAAAAAGGTAACTCATATATCTACTACTTATACATAAATTGGAAACAAGATGCTCATAACTATTTTGCTATTTTTTCCTTTTAACAATAATATGTGAATATTTTACTGGCAAATTTTTTTATATTTCCTATATTATATTCAAATACATAATATTCTACTCTATGAATATAATATAATTTAGTCTATTAACATCATCAATGTTTTCAAAGTTTATTATAAAAAAGAAATTTTGCCATTGTATATAAAAATTTATAAGCATCTTATTTATATTTTTATATTTATTTAAATTAGTTATGAGAGTAAATTGATTTTAACATTGTGGTGCTCAATTGTTTTTCTTCATGTATAAATTTCATATCAGGATATGTTTTTTTTTATTTCACTTATTGACTACTAACTTCTGTTAATGATTATTGATTGCATTTATTTTTGACCAGGCTTATACTTCACTTTAAATTTTGTTTATGATGATTTTTATTGATGTATAATTGACAATGCAACATTATATTAGCTTCAGAGGTACAACATAATGATGCAAATTTGTATACATTATGAAATGATCACCACAATAAGTCTACCATCTGTCACCAAAGTTACAAATCTTTTTTTTTTCATTTTTTTGTGTTTGTGATAGAAATTTTTAAGATTTACTTTCTTAGCATCCTTCAGATTTGCAATACAATATTATTGACTAAGCCAGTTTGGGTGTGAGTCCTTTACGAGCTCTGTCTCAATTCCTACAGCCTCTTGCTTCTCTTGGAAATCCCTCCATTGATTCTCAAAGCCTAACATTGTGGGGGCTCATCTCTCTGGTACAGATCTATGGGGTTGATGCGCCTCATGTGGATCACAAGCCTCTTGTTGCTCAGGGAGAAACTGCATGCTTGTGAGATCCTTCCCACCTGGGGGGCAACAGCACTGGTGTGGAGTTTTTGGTGAGACCTGGTTCCCACCTCTTCTACCTGTCTCAGTGTGGTCCTTTTATCCTTTGTTCTGGGCGAGCTGTTAAGCTAGTTTTTGGATCTTTTTCAGAATGAATTATTTCACAGGTAGCTGCAGATTTGCTGTGCCTCTGGAAGAAGGGGAGTTTAGGATCTTCCTTTGCCCCATCTTGAATTCCATGATAACTTTAATCTCTAGCAGTTTATATACATATAAAGCTTGAAATAATCTCTACAGTGATTATGCTGTTTCTCCAATCCCCTATATGACCGTGGTTCCTAAGTATGTTTCTCCTAACTAGACTATTTACTAGATCCAGATCCACCCTAACATGTATTCACCTTGATGACACTCAGAAAAGAGAAATTAAATACGTTCAAACTAAGACCATCTTCTTTCTTCAAAATTGCTTATCTTTCTGTATTTTCTAGAACAGTGAAATACCAATGATTCTTGCATATGGTATTATATTTGTTGTTTCCAAGGTACAATCAATTCTTAAATCATTTTAATTTAGATTTAAAATATATTTTATATTCATTTCTTTTACTAGAGCCACACTGCTTCAGTCTTACTTTAGGAATCTTCCTTTCTCAGCTAGATGATGACCTTTTTATACTCCCGTAGCATCTGTGTCTAGCTCCTTTCCGCCTTTAAATGCATTGTTGCCAGAGTGATATTTTTTAAATCTTCAAGTTAGTCCCTGTAAAATATGGAATGAAATTGTAAGTGGCTGTCTGCATATTTCTTGTCCCCTAACAAATAAACTTTATATGTCTCTGCTTGGTTTTCTGGAACCTTAATGATTTAGACCTTTCTTTATACTTCAACAATAATAAGCTGCTGATGGTCTTCAAAATAGTGTTGTTTTTTTTTTTTTTTGCCTTTTTTGCCTTTATGTTATTAAACTTACCAGAAAAAGTCTCCAGTTGATTGCCTACTTAGCAAACTCATATTTGTTGTTTAAATCTCAGCAAAAGGTTAACTCTTCCAGGCAAACTCAGTTCTTCTCTCCCTTATGCTTTCACTGCAGTTTTTAGAAACATCCATTAAACAACTATTTTATTGTATTTATATGTTTTTATTATTTCTTGGGAATGCAGACTTCATGAGATGGAGAATAATAAATTTGCATCTTTAAATCTCTAACTCCTAAAATAGTGCCTGGTCATAAGAAGTACTTCACATATACATTTGAAATGAATAGTCTGTAGAGACTTAAATCAAATTACAATTTCTCCAAGTAATAAGTATCAGCAAATAGCCTTAGAATTTTATGTTTCTAAATTAAGTATCTCCATATTTTACACACAAATTCACCGACTCCAGAAGTCAAGTATTTCTGTTTAGCTACAAACCAGTGCAACTATAATTTTCCTCAAGATCTAAGCATAGTGGCATTTATTGACTGACACATTATCAGTTAATTTGTTCCATCATACACTATTAATAGACAAAGTTTCTGAAGCAGAAATATGTGTCCATACTGATACTTGTACATAAATGTTTATAGCAGCATTATTCATAATAGCTGAAAGTTGCAACCAACCCAATGTCTATAATGAATGGGCAAATAAACAAACTATGGTATATACATGCAATGGAATATTACTCAGCCAGATAAAGGAATTAAAAACTGCTACATACTGCAACTGGAATTAATCTCAGAAACATTAAGCTAAGTGAAAGAAAGCAGATACAAAGATTACACATTAATGATTCCTTTTATATGACATACCTAGATTAGGCAATTACTCAGAGATAAAAAGGATGATTTGTGGTTTCTAGAGATGGGAGGGAGTCAACCATATGGGATGTTCTGAGATAATGAAAAAGTTTTAAAACTAGAGAGAGGTGGTGGTAGCACAATGTTGTAAATGCACCTGAAGCCACTTGAAAATACAGTTTAAAATGTTTAATTATAACGTAAGTAAATTTCACATTAAAAAAGTTGCCTGGGCTCTTCTAGTACATGCTTATGAGCTCATTTCCATGTGACCTCAGTCACTTAACTTTTAGCACTTACTATGATAACTTTTTAAATGTGTGTTTATTTTTGAGCATCTTGTCATTATCAGGGGACGGACTAGACTGTTGTGGTCTTACACCTATATCTTAAAGTAGAAACCCTGATCAGTGAATTTATTGATTGAGTCCATGAGCCTGTCTGAAAATGTTTATTAGTTGTGTAATGAAATAAATCTTCTGAAAACCAAAAAAAATGGTTTAATTAAAGAAGTTTAATTTTTTATGAACTCGAAGCCTGTAGGTGATAACAGTTATGCTGGTTATAGACCTAATTGTCTTGACTACAGCTTGCATATTCAGCTCATTTGAAAGTCTGATACCCAGAAAATATATGTTTTTTTATTTCAATGAAAGTGTCAAACACATGTTTTAATGAACTATACTGATAAAATTTTGGATAGTAGTTCCATTATGGCCAATTCTATGTTATTTTGTTAACCATGCTAGTAAACATATTTATTGACCAATATATAGAAGCACAAATTATTTTTAATATTGTGCAAACAGCTGAGTTATATTTGAAGGAAATACATTTTGGTCTGTTTGTCGCTTTATTGTATATGGGATAGATTTGAGACACATAATTCAAGTGTCCTGGAGACATATTGAGATTCTTTAGAATGTATTCCCTTAAGAATAAAAAATTATGGGAATCTCTGTGCTTCTTACAAGAATGATAGCCCATAAAAGTACTATACCCATGTCTGTGTTGAATTTTATATGCATTAGGTTAAGAAAGAGTGACTATATATTGAGGTAGAACATGTTACCCTAGTCTCTATACATGTGGCTATCCAAAAATTGAAAAGTGAAGAAAGAATTTCCAAAGTGAGTATGTGTGCTGGTGAATTATGACAGCATTCTTTCCCTCCGCCACCCCCACAATTGTAAGTAATCTATTTTGGACATCCAAGTAATTGCTGCTTTTAATCAACATTTGCTTTCAAAGCAATTTGTATGTACCAGACTTTATGCTAGATGCTACAGATAAAAAGACCGATGCTCTTTTCACAGAAATGTATAACATATATGTACAAATTAAAGTTATTTCTAGATATTACTATTTTTACAATTGTCATTGATTTAATATTTGGAATTTTTATTATGTATTTTAAAAGATAACCCTCTCCCTCCCTTTAGTTTTACATTTTTTTCTGATCATCAGTTCTCTTCCTTTCTCCCTCTTTCCATTTCTCTATAATTAGCTTCACTGTCAGTGAAGATCTCTCCATATGATAGGTTCTGACAATCCCAAACCTAAACATTATACAACAATATCAAAAAGAATGAAATTCTCTATCAGTCCCAAAGTTCACCTATCAAGTTTCAAGGGTGGACTCTAAATGGCCATGAATAATGCAATTACTATGACTGAAGGAATATGCTATTGTAAGTGATCCAGTATGAATCATTTTTTACTCCTGTGGTATATTTGAGGAAAGGGGACACTATGACATCCAAAACTCAAAGAATGGAGGATTATTGAATTTCCTGAGGAAAAAAATCTTCAAAAAAATTAAGCAAACAACCAAATTAAAAAATAGCAATTTGTGTTGATAATGGAAGACTGAGATGAATTGTTTGCTGAGACCTTAGTTCTCCAGGTTTCTCAGTGTATTTGCTGATCATCAAAGCCCTTCCTCCATATTCATCAGTCAATGCCACAGTGGTAAAGGAGGATATGTAGAAGTTTAGAAATTACTTTTTATTTCAGTAATGTTGGCAAAAATAGGCAGAGAATAATTTCTCTTTTCTCTCAGCATTTTTCTACTCCTCCTTCCAAGGTTGATCAAAATTTAAGGCAGGGATTGGTATGTGACTGGGACATGGCTTATGCACAGGGGCTTACATGATAGAAAGACTGTTTTCTATGAAGCTGTGACACCTTTCTGAGTTGTCATTCTTTTATTTCTTTGACCAACTTTATTAAGGAATAACTTACATAAATATATTACCTCTTTAAAGTGTACAAATAACTTTGGACAGTTAATAAATTGGTGAAACCAACAGCACATTTAAAATATAATCACCAGTTCCCCAAATTTCTCATATTCCCATTCATTCGTCCTTTTGCCCTCTGGCCTGCTTTATTTAAATGTGTCAGTCAGAAGTCTCCAGATAAATAGAAATTTAAATAGACATATAATAGAAGCTACAGGGGTGCCTAGATAGCTCAGTCAATTAAGCGTCCAACTTCACCTTGAGTCATGATCTCATGGTTCAAGGATTTGAGGAACTCTGTACTAACAGGTCAGAGTCCTGAGCCTGCTTCAGATTCTGTGTCTCTCTGCCCCTCCCCCACTCATATTCATTTTTTCTCTCTCTCTCTCTCTCCTATCGCTCTCAAAAATAAGTATTAAAAATTTAAAAAGAAGAATATAGGATATAAATAGGAATTTGTATACATCTGCTATTTAAATAAGACCATTATATATTGCATAATATTATACATAATATGCCATATGACACAATGTATAAATACTATATTTTGTATATATTTAATATTTCATATATAATATATAAAATATCTGATGGCTCATACTTTTCCATGATGTTTAGGCCCATCTTATTAGGATGATAAATTTCCAATTTGCACCTTTGTCCAATATAACTTTCTAGAATTTTACATTAGTATTTGAAGTTAAATTTCCACCTTATAATGAATTTGTGTGTAATTTTTCTTTGCTTTCTGAAAATATATCTTTCTAGAATCTTGTTTGTGGTAATGATGGGTAGGGACTTTAGATAAATCTCAATTTCTGATCAGTAAGGAAAAACTACTATATTGATATCCATGTTTAAGAGAATAAAGTACATGCTATCTTGATAACTACATTTTATTATGTGATTTAAAAACAATTTTGATTGTGCACAAATACACAGTAAATTATTTCATATTTCAATGAGAACAAATGAGAATTTGGGTAAGAAAGAGTGTATATTTTGAAAATTGATAGACTAGGACTATCCAAAGAAATATTTCCACCAAGTAGTGTGGAAAGTACATTTTGCAAGAATGCCTTGCATCATTTTATCAGTACTAGATACAACGAGGAATGGTAGGCTATCAACAGACATGTTATACCCTGACATCTATTGGTAGTAATTGATAAGATATCAGAAGAATCATGATGATTGCCTTATCATGACTGAATTATAATGTGATCAGAAAACTGGGAACAGAAACAGTCACCCAAAGAAAATATTAAAACCATATGGAAGTCAATACATATGCCAGATTTGTGCAAATCCTTTTATATAGAGGGCATTAAATGATACTTTTAAAGTTCATTTGATAGAAGACCAGGAGAGTTTTCTACAAGATCCTGCTACTCTGATTCCATAATATATATGAACTGTGTGCATAGAGAAGGAATAAGAGAATGAGTAAAGTTGTTGAAAAAATAGGTTACTAATTTATTTCTTAGAAAATAAATTATGTACCTATGTATGATATTTTTCCTACCTCTAGATTTATTTCTTCTTTCAGAAATTTCATATTTTTTAGGGTCATATAACATTTTACCATTATGCTATTTGTTTTTAAAACAGATTCCACTTTCTAACATCTACAGTATACTAAGATGTTTTTTGCTCTTGGGAAGGTGTGCTAGCTGAAAGAATGTATCAAGTATCCTTTCATGCAAGAAAACAAAAATCAATTATTTTTTACTAAGCACTTTCCTAGCATCCATAAAACTATACATCAGATTTTCAGTTCTCTGATGACCTTTATAAAATACAGTACTCATTTTATAATTTTCATGTGTGTGGCTTATATCCTGCCACGTGTATGTAATAGATGATCACTCTTATCTCTTCAAATTATCTCTGTATGCCTTAAGATACAAAATGACTGAACCCATTAACAATTGTATCACTTTATTTCACTTGCACTGCCCCTCAATTATCTTTCAGTAGTGGACACTGGAAGTTGTCTACCCAGCATTTATTCTCTCCTTTTCCACAATAGAAACAGATTTTGTTCATATATCTAACCTTCCTCTCTTCAGCCCAGTGCCTTAGGGAAAGTTCTAGCCCAGTTTCAGCAGGGTGCTTCATTTGTCCAAGAATATTTTCATTTGCCATGGCAGTAATTGGTTCAGAGACAGGCAGATAATCAAGTTCTGGCCAATGAGATGCAAGAGAGTCTCAAAGAAAGAGGCACTCTCTGGATCGTGTCAAGCTTGTTATGAATTCTGAAAATGTTATAGCCATCTTGATATAAAGCCAGGACTTAAGACAGCAGGACGGAAAGAGAGAATGAAACTGGATCATGGATAATATCCAGTGAACTGTTAAATCAGACAATTCTGAAGTTATTACTACTGCTACAATTATAAATATGTGAGGATAAAAGTCCATTTGGAGTTGGATTTTCTTTTATTTGAAGCTACAAATATCAAAACAGGTAACCATCTGTCATTTATTTTCTGCATTTGTAAAATTAGGGAAATGACTCTGGTGCTAGTCATTTCATAATAGTTCATAATAGTAAACTGTCCTGACTCCCAAGGTCATTTAATTTTAAGTAGAGAAACTATACATAATGAGGGAATTTGTAGAGAAGTTGAATAATATATAGAAAACAAGCCTAAGTCTTATGATCATCTTACTTTTTAAAAGGCTTAAAAGAAAAAACCCTCTTTCATGAAATCTGGATTTTCAGTCATATGTTAAACATGTCAATCATAAAGTTTTCTGATTTATGCTTTCTGCAAAGCAGTAAAATCTCCTTTATCTGCATGGTTAAAATGCTCACTTTTGTGCCTATGGTATCTAAAACATTACCCAAAGTATAAATAAATGGAAATAATAAATTGAATACACATATGAATATGTGCTTTTATATGTATGTATATATAACTTATGTATATATGATTGTATACATGTATAATTTATACATATATCTTATATCCCACATCTCATTATATATATTTTACATCCACACATGAATTACAATTCATAAAGGTGTAATTGTTATACCAGCCGTCCCCTTACTACTGGACAGCTTCTAGTGAAAAATAAATTTATTTCTTAAACAAACAAAAAAGGCATTATCAGCTCCATGGACTTGGTAAATTATGGAAATTTTATCTAGAATCACAAATTTATGGCAGACATTTTCAAAATGCAGACTAGAGTACAGCATAAAGGAATAACATTATTTTCATCAATTCCTTAGTAAGCACTGTTTGAAATAACTATTTGACTTGATATGCAAAACTTTTCAATCTTGTAAATAATCTTCACTTTACATTCAGAGTTTTAATAACCCAAACTCCTTTCTTAGGATAAAACTGAGCTCAGGACATGCTAGACACCCCTTGCTTTCTCAGAAATATTTGCATATTTAAGTCAGACAGTTTTTGAATATATTACTCTAGGAGAACTCAGGTCCTTATACTTTCTTCTCTGCAGTTTTTTCTAGGTATTATTTTGGGAAAACATTGTTTTCTGGCATGCAAATTTCCTCCTACAAATAGCTTCTGTAATTTAAAAATAATGTATGCAAAAGAAAGTATAATATAGTTATTTAACATGGACATTTTATAAGAAATGTGTAGAAAAAAGGCTAAGAAAAAGTCAAGAAAAAATTATTTAAGTAGGAATTCATATGTCCTAGTTAATCTTAAAACAGCCAGACTGGTCTTTAATAGAATAAAGGAAAATAAATAAATATTGGTTTCGTGATGGAGGTCATTAATTAGAATTACTTTAAGATCTGTGCTATAGTTTATATAAATCTTTAATTACATTTTAATTAATTTAAACTACCTATAATAATTAAAAACACAAGGATTTATCTTTTATAAATGAGATTAAAATATCCATGCTATAATGTAATTCTCTATCAGACTTAAACTACCAATTTGTTCAGTAGATATTTAATATACAGTACAAAGTTAGCACTTTAGCCTAGTTTCTATTTGATAATTTAAAAAATGAGCAAAGAGATCATGAGTATTAAATTATTTCAGATTGTTTATTTAGCATATAGGATAAATTTAAGGTATGTAGAAATAAAACTGTTACTATTGTTTATTAATTAGTAAGTTTACATCTTTGGATCTGGTGTCTGATTTATGTGGTATCAATATGCTATTTGTGTTTTCTCAAACATGTTCACTTTGCCAAGAAGATATTCTTCCTACATAGAGAAAAACCATTCTATTTAAAAATCATGCCAGAGCTAAGTTTTCCATACGGGTGCCATTTGGTGAGAAATATCATCATCATTATTAGCTATTTCATTTTTGTGTTATAAGATCTGAGTTTACAGTATATTCTAAACTACTAGAAGACTCAAATTTTTACCTCAAAAGATAAATACTATCAGCACTGAATATATCATTTTCACTTGAAAAAAATGCACCTAAAAGAAATCTGTCCTCTAAAGGGATGGTGATAAAGGTAAACATAATTATAAAACATTGGCTTTGATTTTCAATAAAAAAGTTTTAAATAAAATTACTTGAGCCTTTGAGAGTTTAACAGATGTATCACTCTCACTAAGTATTTAGTGCATATAAAGGGTACAATTCTATATTTAAACCTTATATCTAACTAGGTAAGTAGATAAGAAAGTAGCTAAGGGGGAAATTTAAAAGGTCAAATAATTTCCTTCTTTTGGAATGTTAACTATATATATATAATATATATAACATATATATATTATATATATATATAATTTCCTTTACAATGCCGTTTGAGATCTTGTGAGAAAATAGTAACTTACTCATCCTCTAAATTACCTTACGCTTTATTAATAACCATTTGCTATGATTATCCCATTCTAATTTACATTGTAGTTATTTATATAATTTAAAAACTAAATAATGTACATTTAGCTTGTTAAATATGAAAAGTCTTTTTTTAATTGAAATACAGTTGGCACATAGTGCTACATTGGCTTCAGGGGCATAATACTGTGATTTGACAAAGTCCCCACAGGTTTCGCTGTGATGTGTCACCATGCAGTACCATTGCAATACCGTGGACTGTACTCCCTGTGCTGCACCTTTTATTCCTGTGACAGTCATTCCATAACTGGAAGCCTGTATCTCCCACCCCCCTTCCCCCATTTTGCCCATCCCCCACATGTCTCTGTTCTTTTAGTCACCCTTTGATATCTGTATTTATAGGTCTGTTTCTTCCTTTTACTTGTTTGATTATTCATTTATTTATTTAGATTCCACAGATAAGTGAAATCACTGGCGTTTGTCTTCATCTGTCTGACTGATTTTACTTAGCACCATACCCTCACCCTCTAGGCCCATCCATGTTGTTGCAAATGACAAGATCTCATTCTTTTTATGACTGAATAATCCAGTGAGAGGTGTGTAGGTGTGTGTGTGTCTGTACACATAAACACCACATCTTTATCCATCTTTATCTATTGGATTGTTTCTATATCTTAGTTATTATAAATACTTCAATACAGGCAGAGGTGCATATATCTTTCTGAGTCAGTGTTTTTGTTTGTTTACCCATTTTTATTTTATTTACTTTTTATTTTTAATGGGCTCATTTTGGGAAATGCCCTTAAAGACAATTTAATTAAAGACAAATAATTAGCTATGACAAATATTACTACTTCTCCAGAAAAACTCTACCCATGCAAATGCTTAAGCAAAGTCTATTTTGCTATCTTGAGATATGAATAAAAAAACTAACCATTATGGAGGATCAACTATGCATCAGGTTTTGTGCAAATATATGTAAGCAAGATCTCTTACACTTCCCTGACCATGCACTTGCTCTTTCTATTGCATTCTCCACACAGCTAATTATCTAAAAACAACTTTATATTTTAATATCATTTCAATTATTTTGATCATATGCCATTTAACAAAAATGAATATTCCAGACTCCTTAATAGGTTATACAAGGCACCTCATAATTTATTCATGTGTTTATATAATATTCACTTATCCACCTATATTCCATAGAATATACTGTACTAGAATTGTTCAGGTGATGAAGGAATCTCGAATTTAAATTAGACAAGGGTCTTGCTCCCATATTATGCACATTTTACAAGTGAGAAAAGACAATAAACTTTATATTACATGAGTAAGTTAATTTAAAACAGGGCCAAATGTAAAAGTAAAACATTAAAACAAAGTGATGAGAATGAAAATTCCTTTGGCCAGGGGGATCAGGGAAGACCCTACTCAATAGATGATAATTGAATGAACACTTGAATGATGAGAAGGTATCAGTCCCCAAATCCCAGAGAAACTAATAGTTGTCAAGACAGAGGAAACAAAAAGTACAAAGGCCTTGAGATAATAGAAAAAGGTGATAATCAGACCTCTGCTGGAGAATGAAGACCAGAATCCTATGAAATTTCTAGCCATAGCCCCTTCTCACTGACACTCAACAAAATCATTCAGGAGATCCCACCAGCTAAACCAGATGATTTCAAGTTCCTGGTTTTCGTTTAAGGCTCCATACCTTTGAATATGCTACTCACTATTCTTGGAATATTTTATTTGCTACCCTCCCTCATCTACTCACCATTTATATAGTCTTCAAAAATGCTAATGTTTAAAGATGCAGCTCGAGTTCCAAATCAACTCTTTCCAAAAAAATGTATCATCCATATAGCTTAGTTACTTTTCCAAAGATTCTAGACTTTAATCATACTATATAAGTGTCAAAGTTTAGGTTTGCAATAACCCAATGTGTTAGTCTATAACAATAGAAACATCACTTTGCAAATTTAATATAGTAAGTTGCCATATATCATATAGCAGGTAGATTTTGGACAAATATTGAGTTAAGTGTCAAATAAATTAGAGTGTTTTAGATACATTGTTCAAGGATGAATAACTAAAAGTTTATCAAAAATGTAAATAAAGGAAAAAAATAAAGAGTTCTTGAACATTTGGGTTGTTTATATTTTACCAGCATAATTTAATTGGTAATGATCATGCAGTGAAATTTTTCTGGTTTTCATGCTACTTGACCCCAGATGAGAGACCACGGTGACATAAGTTCCTAAGAGTAGAGACTAAAGGTTCCACTTTCTAGTCATACTATTGAAAAGGAAGTCTCAGGGAATAGAAACGACCTTGGAGTTCCCAGAAAAGATCATCAGTAATGATGGAGGCCAGGAGGAAATGAAACAACATCTGTAGAGTGCTTAAAGAAAAAAAAAATAGTCAACCTAGAATTCTATAAATGAGAGCATAGAAACATTATCAGATGAATAAAGACTAGGAAACTTAATTTACACCAAAACTTTTTAAAAATAATTGCCCCTCAAAGTCTTTACATTTAAGACACAACACCTCTATATTGCCACTTTATAGGTGATGAAAAATATATTCTGTGTATTTTTAGCTTTTCTTACTAACATAAGATATGGAAAGGGTTCTATTTTCTAAAAATAAAGAAGGATAATATTCATTAGCTGAAAATAGAAATCTCCATCAGCTAATTATCAATGTGTCTGCAAGTGATCAAAAAAAACCTATCAAAATAATGGTGTTAAACTTTCCTTATTTTCCTACCTTCCTTCTTTTTCCATATTTCTGTACTTATTTCTAGCTTGGTACCCTCCTTGGTATCTTCCCTCCCTCTTTTCTTCTTTTTCCTCCTTTCTTCTTTACACGTTTCAAATTATGTTTTAATTAGATAATCCTTATTTTTTTGTCATGCAGATATTTCCTTAGGAGTAATCTTTATAGTTTTAAAAACAATGCATACAGGAAAAAGTATGAAACAATGTAGTTTAAGTAACATTGAAAACCTACAGGAAAAATTAAGAAAAATAGGATCATAAATAATCTTTAAACTCCCTCCAGAGTTTGGCATATTTTATATATACTGACACTGTCCTTTGTGTGTTTAGATGATTTAATGTAATTTTTGATATCTGCATCATAAATCAAATGTACCATTTTTTTGGTTTCCTCTGGTTTTGTTTGGTTGATGTTTATTTCAACTTTTTATTTAAATTTTAGTTAGTTAACATATATGGTAAAATTGGGTTCGGGTGTAGAATTTAGTGATCCTTCACTTACATTTAACACCAGGGTTCCTTACAAGTGCTCTCCTTAATACCTGTGACCCATTTAGTCCATCCCTCTCCTACCTCCCTCCATCAACCCTCAGTCTCCATAGTTAAGAGTCTGTTTTATGGTTTGCTTTTCTCTCTTTTTTTTTTTTAATTTTTAATGTTTTTAATTTATTTTTGAAAGAAAGAGACACAGCATGAGCAGGGGAGGGTCAGAGCAAGAGGGAGACACAGAATTCAAAGCCAGGCTCCAGGCCCTGAGCTGTCAGCACAGAACCCGAAGTGGGGCTCAAACCCACCAACTGTGAGATCATGATCTTAGCCGAAGTCAGATGCTTAACCGATTGAGCCACCCAGGTTCCCCGTGTGCTTCTCTCATTTTTCCCCATGTTCATTTGGTTCTTTTCTTCAATTCCACATATGAATGCAATCATATGGTGTTTGTCTTTCTTTGACTTATTTTGCCTAGCATAATATACTCTGGTTACATCCATTTTGCTGTAAATGGCAAGATTTCATTCTTTTTATGCTAAGTGATATACATATTACCGGCTGAGTAATTATATGTATATGCATATATATATATGAAGTTACATATATATTCATAAATGCTATATATTTTTGCCTTTAACTAAAAATATTTTAAAAATAACTTAATAGGATAATATAGTATATTTTGCCAGTTACTTATGATTTCTGATATTCCTTCTTTGCCCCAAAAATTACCCAGGCCCAGAGGTTTTTCACTAGGTAATTCTTCCAAATACTGAAAGAGGAATGAACACCAGTACTACACAATCTCTTGAAAATGGAAGTAGAGGGGATATGTATAAATACTTTTTGTGAAATTAATATTTCCCTGATACTAAAATCAGACAAAGACAATATAGAAAACAAACAGAAAAGCTACATACATAGACAGAAAACTTCTTAAGTAATATTAACGATATAATGATCGCCACTTCAGAGAGCTGTGAAATTAGGGGATTAGTTGTTACTTAACCTTCTAATCTCTGTATAAGTCTAATTACATGAAACAGAAGTTGGGGTTTTGATTTATTACTTTGCTTTTCTGTTTGGAGTGTCATTTTAAATACTGTATTGTAAATGATGGAAATTAATTGCATATGTTAAAAAATAAATTGTGTTATATTAAAAATAAATAAAGTGAATCCCTAGGAAAAAAATTATATATATATGTATATATATATATATATACATAAATTTAAGCCATTCTAATAATTGTGTAGTGGAATCTCACCATGATTTCATTTGTATTTCCTTTCCTTAAAGGGCATTAATGTTGAATTTCATTTTTGTTATCCTTATATCTTTGGTGAAGTGACTGTTGATTTTTTTTTTTTTTTGCTAATTTTTAAATTGGATTCTGTTTTCTTAAAAAAAAACAACAAAAAAGAAATATTAACGAATATAACCCAGTACTATATAAAAAGAATTATACAAAATACTAAGTGGAGTTGATTCCAGGTATGCAAGATTGATTCAGTATTCAATAATCAATGTAATCTATATTGACAGTCAAAAGAAGAAAAAGCACAGAATCATATTAATTAGTAAAGAATGCATTTGACAAAGATTTGAGAACCACTAATGATGAAATCATAAACAATTAGGAATAGAGAGTGGCACCTGGGTGTCTCAGTCAGTTAAGCCTCTGACATCAGCTAACGTCGTGATCTCAGTTTGAGAGTTCCAGCTTTGCACTGGACTATCTGCTGTCCGTGCGGAGGCTGCTTCGCATCCTCTCTGTCCCTCCACCGCTTGCACTCTCTCTCTCTAAAATAAGTAAGTGTTTAAAAAATTTAAATAATAGAAAGAACTTCATCTACTTGGTAATGACCATCTAGGAAAAAAAACACATTAAAGTTAGCATTGCACTTAATGGTGAAAGACTGAAGTTGGGTTTTTTTTTCTCCTATCCCCTCAGATCAGAAACAGGGCAAGGATGACTACAGCCTCAGCTTTTTACTACACATAGTGCTGAGAGTGAAATAAGAACAAATATTACACGTATTTCAGAGAGTGAAGTAGGGAGAAAAAAAGATACAAAATGTATACAGATTGAAAAAGAGGAAATAAAACTGCGTATATTTACGATTGAAATGATTGCCTATATAGATTATTTCAAGGAATCTATCTAAAATCCTAAAATTAGTAAGTGTTTAATAAGGTCTCAGGTTACAAAAAGCAAAATACAAAACCAATCATACTTTAAAATACTAGCAACAAACACATGGACATGAAAAGTGAAATTAAAATACTGTCTACTGGGGATCCTGGGGGCTCAGCAGTTAAGCAAGTGACCATGTCTTGGTTTCAGCTCAGTTCATGATCTCAGTTCATGGGTATGAGCCCACCTAAGGCTCTGCACTGATAGTGCACAGGCTACTTGGGATTCTATGCGTCCCTCTCTCTGCCCTCCTGTGTGCTCTCTCTCTCTTTCTCTGTGTCTCAAAAATAAATAAATGAAGTTCAAAAAAGTAAAATATCATCATAAAAATACTATCCAAAAAAAGTATTATCACAAAAATTACTTAATTATGGGGCACCTAGGTGACTCAGTCAGTTAAGCATCTGACTTTAGCTCAGGTCATGATCTTGCCAATTGTTGGTTCAAGCCCCCCGTCAGGATCAGCTTGGAGCTTGGAGCCTGCTTCAGATTCTGTCTCCCTCTCTCTGCCCCCACTCCACTCATGCTCTGTGTCTCTCTCAAAAATTTTTAAACATTTTTTAAAACTTTAAAAACTTAGTTGTAAATCTAATAACACATGTTGAAACCAAAATTTTCTGATGACAGAAATCAAGGAAAATCTAAGTAAATGGAAATATGGACTGTGCTCAATGATTGGATTGGAAGATTCAACATAGTAAATATGTCTATTCTTTCCAAATTCACATATAAGTTTCCTGTAATTACTATCAAAATTACTATCAAAATCAAAAGCACCAAAAAAGCAAAAAACAGCCAAAAACTCAAAATATTTATGGTATGATTCTATTTATATAACATTCTTAAAATGATAAAATTGTTAAACAATGGAAATAGAGAACAGATTAGTAGTTGCCTGATTATGTTAGGGGTTTCCAGAGAAACCTATATATGTAGATATGACATTAAATATAGGATATATACAAAAGGTAAGTATATTATATATAATATAGAGGTATTTTATTATAAAGATAAAATGATATTATAATATACATAAAGAATTATAATGTATAATATGTGATGTATAATACAATAGGATATATAACTTGGGAGAGAGGATAGGTGAGAGATGTAGAAGAGAGATTTACTTTAAGGAATTGGCTAGTGCAGTTCTAAGGTGCAGCAAGTCCAAAACCTGTTGGGGAGGCTGAAAGCCAAAACCCAGGAAGGGTTGATACCCCATTCTTGACCTTAAAATTATAGATCCAGCAGATAGGCTGGAAGCTTAGGCAGGATTTCTTCTCCGAGAAAACTCAGCTTTTGTTCCTAAGGTTGTCAACTGATTTGAGGAGACCATTCACATTATTGAGGATAATCTTTATTTAAAGTCACTGACTGTAGATGTTAACCACATCTACAAAATACCTTAAATAGCAGTACTGTGGACTACCTGAGTTGATACATAATCCTGACCATCACATAGTACTTAAGCTCAAACAAAAAATTGTCTGCTATGATTCATATGCAACATTGAGAGGCCTGTTAAAACCAATTATTTACATTTTATATTAAGTGTAGTAATGACAAGCTTCATTAGGACTTGTATTTCAAACCCTAAACATGGCTTGTGTACCATCTTAAAGACTGTCTGATGTAGAGATTTTAAAAGGCAAACATAAGTAATGCATATTCACCATCTGCAGTTTGAATGGGACCATGTAGATGGCTGTGGAAAAATGCATGTCTTCCAAAAGGGTCTTACGAAAAATTGCTTAAATGGTGAACTTTCTTAGTGCACGTACTATGTAGTTTAATTTGTAAAACTGAATCATGAAAAAATTTTAAAACTCAAAGTTGTTTAAAGTAGTCCTAAGGTCCTGGGGGATAATCAAAGAGAATTTCAGACCTTCACAAAATTGAACTTCAGAAGTCTTCCTGCTGTTAAGCAATAATAAACTAATTGTGACTTCCAAGTAGAAAACCACAGGGAAGATAGCACATCCAAGAGAAATTTAAATCTGAAGTTAGAATTCAGCTTCTTATTATAGTTATTATCCTTCATTCGGTTAACATTTTTATCATTTAATAAGACCATCTGGAATCTATTGTGACCTCAAACATAGATTTTGCTTGTCTTCATTTCTATCCAGGCATGCTCTACAATTAAATTATATGGTTTTAAATTACTTTTACTACACTATATATGATTTAACAATGATTACACTAAGCAAATAGATTATGGTTATTTGTACTTTCAACTTTTGGAAAGGTTTTCAAAAAATATCTATCCTATCACTCACTGGTGCTGATTTTTATATTTGGAAGTGATATATGACTACTTCTGAATACTTCAATATATTTTCCTAGGTTTCTATACTATATTTTTATGATATTTTATCTCTCCTTTATTTATAACATCATTTGATGTGATAAGAGGTGTTTGTTACTAAATACTTTAAATATATGATGGCAAACAACAGATGCAGTTCACTCAAATGGAAATTGTTCCTGACTTATTGATTGGTTTCAAAGTATCATGCTCAAAATAATGTTTTAATTTGAATGAAGATCAGAAAGAATATGACAAAGATGCAACAGTGGAGAATATTTAAAATTGGATAAACCACTTATATTTTTTCTTTTATTTCAGGTGGTACATGCTTAAAATCGATAGCACTTTTTAAATGATGTGTAGGTAATATTTAGAGTAATACAAATGCTAACTAGATATCAGTCATGCTGACTATACAAATATATTTCAAATGAACAATGAACCAAGATGGTTAATTGTGACTCTGACTTGATATGGATGGAGTATTTAAATAGAAGTTTTTTTTTAATTCATATTTCTTGAAGGACTATTACTCTTTTTATGTCTTATAATGGTCTCCAACATTTATTTATGTGATTTCTAAAGCTATTAAACCTCTTAAAAATTTAAACTATTATTACATTTTTTAAATATTTGGCTATTTACCATGAAGTTTTAGAAAGTTTGAAGTGAAAGAATTGGAGCCAATTATTCAGATTCCTACAAACATATTTAATTTATTCACAAAGAGGTAATACAAGGCATTTTGCCTATATTATTTTGTTCTGATTTATGACTATGTCCACAATTTGAAGTCTTAAAAAAATCTTGAAATATCTGAAAAAATGTTTATGACAATATTTCATTTTTTACTTATAAGCTACAAATTAGAAATTTTCTGGAAGTCTGTTAAGAGATACCTGAAGGGGGTGCCTGGGTGGCTCAGTCAGTTAAGACTCTGACTCTATTTTGGCTCAGGTCATGATCTAGCAGTTTTGTGAGTTCAAGTCCCATGTTAGGCTCCACACTGACAATAAGGAGCCTGCTTGGGATTCACTCTCTCCCTCTCTCTCTGCCACTCCCCTAGTAATTCTCCATCTCTCTCTCAAGATAGATAAATAAGATTTTTAAAAAAGGAAGAGGTACCATAAGAAATATAAGACACAGGGGCACCTAGATGGCTCAGGTCATGATCTCAAAGTTGGAGAGTTTGAGCCCCAAATCGGTCTCTGTGCTGATAGCATGGAGCCTGTTTGGGGTTCTCTGCCACCCTCACTTTCTGCTCCTTCCCCATTTTTTCTGTATTTGTCTCTCAAAATAAATAAACATTGAAAAAAAGAATAGGGGTCCCTGGGCGGCTCAGTCAGTTAAACGTCCAACTTCAGCTTAGGTCAGGATCTCCTGGTTCGTGAGTTCCAGACCCATGTTGGGCTCTGTGCTGAAAGTTCAGAGCCTGGAGTCTGCTTTAGATTCTGTTCTCCTCTCTATTTGTCCCTCCCCTGCTTGTACTCTGTCTCTCTGTCTCCCAAAAATAAATAAATATTTAAAAAGTTAAAGCAAAGAATATAAAACACAATTCCATTCAGATATTTTATGATGTATTAACCATAAAATTGGGCAGAGTAATTAAATGTAAAATCTACAGAAAGTTATAATTCTAGATGAAATTATTTCTATCTTTGTCAATTAACAGTCTATATTATTAAAACAATGTATGAGTATGTATTCCTATATGAAAAGGCTTGATATTTTAAATTATTCCTTTTCATAGGAATCTGATTATGTTAAGATAATAGTACCCCCAGTGAAAGAATACTGCCAAATTCTGAGATATTAGCAGAATCTAATTTTATAATGTTTTAAGCAAAATAAACTAATCACTACTGTTATATTTGAAATATTTCAAAACTCTTCTCCCAATATGCAATATATTTGTTGCTATATGTAGTGTCATCCAACACAGGAAAACTGACAAATGTAACCATGAGTTAAAAATTAGTAGATAGAAGTTCAGTGTGACTAAAGTTTTGAAAAATAGTCAAGTACTACCAGATGAGGTGTATTTCAGGCAAGGAACAAGTAATTTAGAATCTCACTAACTGGAAAACCATTGGAGGATTCATGATTTTGTTTTAAAAATATTATTGTCAATTTTTGGTAGAAAATATACTATGTGTTTTCTGGGGTTGGAGAAGGGATAAATTAACAAATATTAGAATAGATAACAAATAATAGAACATTATCATTTCATAGGTGCTAAAAACCTCCCCTACCCATTTCTGCTTTTATAAATAGTCTACCTTCATATATTTGACTCACCTTTATTTGATAGGAACTACAATGTTTTATATGGAAAGTTCAAATCAAAGTTTAAAATACAAACAATGATGGCAAGTATAAGATTCTGGTGATTTGATATCATATCAATGATGGGAGTAAAAAGGACACTGAGACATTCACAAATAAGTATTTCATTTATTACCTTATACAAATTTTATAAAAGTTAAGATAAATTAAAATGGCTATTAATTACTTAGTAATATTTATATATATTGATTGGTTTCTGGTCCTGAATCAAGGAGGATTGTTATTCATAGCTGTTTTGTGTACATTGGTTTAGAAATTGTCACTTTACTGTAACAAACAATCTTATGCTTTCTATAACATATGCTTTCTGTAACAGTAATGGGCAAACACAGCCACTGAAGATTTAATCTTAACAAGACATTCTGGGAACTCATGGGGACTTTTCTCTTAATTGGAAATTGAATGACAAACTCTAAGTGTCTTATTTACCAAAATGCGCTAAGTTACCCTAGTCTACTGATGAGAGATGAAACTTTCACTGTTAGAAAAGCCTGTTTCTGTTTAAATATTTCAACATTTTTATTTTTAATGTCTGAGAGAGAGCTAACAATGAGCTCTTTAAGACAAAGCTAAGAATCTATTTTCTCCAAATTCACACTTAACATTAACCAGTCCCAAGAATAAGTCTGACAAGTAGGGATGAAAATGCTGTGTAAAGAATGTATCATCTATTTTAATCTATAATTAAACTTATTTTCTCTTAGTAGCATCCATCAGCCAGGCAGCAAAAACAATCTCAGAATATGGTTTTTCTGTAATTATAATTTTCTACTCTACTTTCCACTCCCAAGCCAGTTTATGGGGAGTTTCTAAGCTCTTATCTCCTTGACACGCTCTACCTGGAATCAGAGTAGACCTTCTTTCTGCCAAATGAAATAGCCTTTATTGCTGATGTAACAAATTATGACAAATTTAGTGGCTTAAAACCATAAATTTATTCTCTTACCATTTTGGTCATCAGAAAACCAACCAAAATGTCAACAGGGCTGAGTCCTTCCTTCCTTATTTCCTTCCTTCCTTCCTTCCTTCCTTCCTTCCTTCCTTCCTTCCTTCCTTTGAGAGAGAGGTGGGGAAAGGGGTCAAGGGAGAGAATCTTAGCAGGCTCCATGCCCAGGGCAGAGCCAGATGCAGGGATTCAATTTCATGACTCTTAGAACAGGACCTGAGCTGACTGAGCCAACAGACACTCTAGGGCTGAGTTCTTTCTGGAGGCTCAGAAGAGAATCCATTATGTTGCTTTTTTCAACTTCAGGAAGTCACCGCATTCGTTAGCTCATGGCCATTTCTAAAATCACTCCAATCCTTATTTTCATTGTCACATCTATTTCTGACTGATCCTTCTGCCTCCCCCTTATGAGGATTCTTTGGATTACATTTCTCTTATCTAGAGAATATCCCCAATTTTAAGATCCTGATTCACATCAACAAAGCCTCTTTTACAATGTAAAATGACATATTCACAGGCTCCAGGGATTAGAATGAGGGCATCTTTGGGAAGGACACTAATTAGCATACCACATAAAACTAGTCAAGATTTTTGTACTCTTTTCTGGAATTTGGCCCATTCATTATAGAGTGACTGGTAACAAGGAGGATCTTCCTTAAGAATAGTTTCTTGCCTATTTCCATATTTCAGCTACTCTCCCTGATTGTGTAAAATTTTCCCCTATCTGAGCATGAGTTGATCTTGCTTTTTCTATTCTATTCTTAGATGTCCAGAGTAAGAATTGATATCTCTCTACTCTTTGGTCTCCTGTGTCAGAGCCAGTATATAGAGAACATCTTACAGAATATATAGAGTGAACTATGGACTTCGGATGATTATGATGAGTCAATGTAGGGTCATCAATTGTAACCAATGTATCACTCTCATGAAAGATTTTAGTAATTTGGGAAGGTACTCATATATAGGAGGAGGGAATATATGGGAAATCTTTGTAACTTTCCATTTTTTTGTAAATCTCAATCTCTTCAAAATAATATTTTTTAAAAACACTTAGCTACATAAAATCATTCATTTTAAATCTATAGCTTACTAAGTTTTATTGATCTATATAATCATGTAACCACTGGATAGTCATGATATATAATATTTCTACCGCAACCAAACTTTCCCTTACCCTACAAATTCTGGATCCTGGACACCACTAATCTAATTCCCATCTCTATAGTTTTGCTTTTCTTTTTCTTTTTTTTTTTTTTTTTGGAATTTCATACAAATGAAATCATACTATATGTAATATGAGTCTGGCTTATTTCACTTAGCATGTCTTTAACAAATTCACTATAATTTTTTTAATTCATAGTTTATTTTACTGTTCAAGAATTATTTCATTTATATGTTTGCCACAAATTTTGTGTAATCCTTCTATTCAGAAGTTGATGGACATTTTGGGATGCGTCCAGTTTGGGGCTATTTGGAGTAAAGCTGTTTTGAACACTCACATATAATATTTGGGGTGGATATATGTTTTCATTTTTATGGGCTAAAAACCCAGAGGTAGTATTGCTGGATCTTACAGTTAATTTATGTTTAGCCTTATGAGAAACTGCTAACTTATTTTCCAAAGTAATGTAATATTTTGCATTCCCACAAGCAAAGTATGAGAGATTTAGTTCTCCAAATATTCCCACATAATTGGCATTTTCAAGATTTTTAATCGTGGACTTTTTAGTGGGGGTTATTTGTGTTTCTTTGTAGTTTTAAGTTTCATTTTCCCTTGTGGTAAATAATGTTCAGAATTCTTTCTTATGCTTATTTGCCACTCATATTTCTTATTTGATAAGGTGTTCATTTTCCTATTGGATTTTAAAGTTTTCTTATTTTGAATTGTGTTAGTTTTTATATCTTCTGGATTGTATTAATCAGGGTTCTTCAGAAAAACAGAACCAATAGGGTAGGGCAGGATAGTTTGGATAGATAGATGTAGAAAAGAGGTTTATTATTTTTAAAAAATGGCTTACAGTTTTACAGACCAAAAAATCCCATAGTCTGGCATCTGTAAGCTAAAAACTTGGGAAAGTCGGTGCTATAAACTAGCTTGAATCAGAAGGCCTGAAAACCAGGGTAGCTGATGGTATAATTTACCGGACCAGTGCTGAAGGTCCTAGAACAGGGGAGCTGCTGCTGTAAGTCCTGGAGTCAGAGATTCAGGAACCAGGGTCTCTAGTGTCTGAAAGCAGGAGAACATAACATCTCAGCTCAGGCAGATAAAGAGAACTTTGCCTTCATCCATCTTTTTGTTCTATTCAGGCCTTCAGCAGATTGGATGAGGCTACTTCACATTAGTATGGATAGATCTTTTTTCTTTCAGTCTCCTGATTCAGATACTGAATCTATTCTGGAAACACCCACACAGACATACTCAGTAATAAGGTTTTACCAACTGTCTGGGCATCCTTTAATCCAGTCAAAGTTGACACATGGATGCAAATCCATTACAATATATGTGATTTGTAACTGTATCGTCTCAGTGCTGAAGTTTTCATTTTCTAAGGCATCTTTCAAATAGGAATTTTAATTTTGACGAAGAGCAGGTTAATAATTATTGTATATGGTTTGAGATTTTGTGAGTTATACAAGAATTTTTCTACCAAAATAATTCACATTAACTTAAAAAGGTAGTTTTCTATATTTTCTTCTAAATCTTTTGTATTTTTATTTATCACTTATAGTTAGGACTGCAATCCTGTTTGATTATTTATATGGGATCAGTTAATAATTTAGGATATCTTGTTGCATATGAATATTGCATTTTTCTAGCATCATTTATCTAAAGAATTATATTGTCCACACTGAATCACCTTTTGCCAAAAATCATTTATTTGACTATATAATTTATAGACTTGCAATTCTATTCTGTTGATAGTTTAAAAAAATTTTTAATGTTTATTTATTTTTGAGAGAGAGAAAGACTCAGAGCATGAGCAGGAGAGAGGCAGTGTGAGAGGGAGACACAGAATCCAAAGCTGAATCCAGGGTCCGAGCTGTAAGCACAGAGCTCGATGCAGGGCTCCAACTCACGAACCAGGAGATCATGACCTGAGCCAAAATTGGAAGCTTAACCAACTGAGCCACCTAGGCACACAAATCTGTTTTTTCTTTAAATTTATAAGCCAATAACACCACTGTCCTGATTTCTGTATCTTTATAGTAAATCTTAAGATCAGCCAGTATAAATTATATTTGCTTTTCTTTTTCATAATTATTTTGGGTCTTCTCAGCTACTTGAATTTCCATATAAATTTTAAATAATATGTCAACTTTAACCAAAATAATTTTGTAAAGCTTATAGAATTTAGTTTGTTTTTTTAATTGAATCTATAGATCTATATAGAAAGAATTGAACAGTTAACAGTTTTTAATTTTATAATTCATTTACATGCTCAATCTCTCCATTTAGATCATTCTCAATTTCTCTCAACAGTGCTATTTTAGTTTTACACTTATAGGTTTTGTAAATTTCTTGCTAAAGGTTCCCATGAGTATTTTATGCATTTAAATGCTAAAATATGTGATATTAGAACTGCAGAGTAAGTAAGAAGGCAGAAGGTAGGAAGACCCTAAGCTTTCTTGGTTCTTAGAACACAGCTGGGGAGAAATATCAAATTATCCTAAATACCCAAGAAATTGATCTGAGGACTGACAGAACACACCATACTACTAGAGGGAGAGAAGGGGCCACATCGTGGAAGGCAGAAGGTATGGAGACATGGTTTGGAGAGAAATGGATTACAGGTGCTGTGCAGGGGATGGAGACCTGGCTGTGGGGAAAGCAAGAGAGAGGGGAACACACAGGTGACTGCACATAGAGAACACCTCCCAAAAGCCATTGACTAGGAAATTGAGAGGTGCTGATTTGGGGGAGTTTTTACACCTATCAGGCTCAAGGACTGGAGTTTTAGAGGTTCCCACTGTGGCTGCTAAAGAGCTGAAGGGTGCTGCCGTATACCCATAGAGAAGGCAGGCAGGTAACCTGGTGGACTGATGTCGTGAGGTTTGCTGGGAGAGACTGTTCCTTCTTTTTGGACCACATCTCAGAGACATTGATTCTCTGGGGATAAAAGAGCCAACAAGTGTCACTTCCCTTCTTCATCCTTCAGCACAGATGCAGAGACACCTGCTGAGTGTGTCTAACCCAGACACAGGCTGTTTAGCATGCTTTATTCCAAGTTCCGTGCTTCTGTGCTCTGGTGCCACAGCCCTTTTGGGTCAAACCTGCATCAAACCCAGCGTGTGAGACCCTCCTCAGGAGACCAGTGCAGGTCCCTGCTCCACTAGCTCCCTTAAGTTAGGAGTTTTAAAACTCAGCCAGCCTGGCTGGGAAAGAGCCCAAGTGCATGGTGCTGGTCCAAGTAGGCAAGTAGCCAGGTCCAGACAGTTTAAAAGTAGCAGTCTGAAAAATGTATAGAACGCACAAAGAAAAATTATTCACTCTTTTAGGAGTGCTTCCCTGGTACTGGCAAGCACAAATTCCCCTTTTAGGGGACAAAGGAGCTGGCTGGTACCATTTCTCTCCCCCACCTCTTAGCATAATCTAACTTCAGTAAACAGCACAGCATCTATATTGGCTGCCTAACCCACTTACACCACGTCTGAGCCCCGTGCACTGGCTGGGATTGCTTTTCTCAAGCAAGCAAGCCCCTCCCTCAGAAAATCAGCCCGACTTCCTACCCACACACCACGT
Source organism: Suricata suricatta (assembly GCF_006229205.1). Lineage (NCBI taxonomy): Eukaryota > Metazoa > Chordata > Mammalia > Carnivora > Herpestidae > Suricata > Suricata suricatta. The sequence continues at coordinate 52,601,138 of NC_043714.1, forward strand.
CTACTGACCATAGAGTTCTCCAAAGTTTCAGCTTTATTGGCAATAGCATGAGGTATCTTTTAACAAGCAGCCCAGAGCACACCTAGTTAAAACTCACACACTGTGGCCAAGGTCCAAGACTTCCTTGCTGCTGGTAAGGAGAAATTCGCAGAGGACTGACTTGAAGGATAGAGCAACCATAACACAGCAGTAGAGTGCACACAACACCCACCGAGACACTTTCTAAAGTGCCAGGCCATGGACACTATATGTCCTCTTCTTTATAAAGGCATTACTCTCAGGAGCAGTAAACAAAACAGGCTTTGCTAATACACAGAAGAAGACGGACACCTAGACAAAATGCTAAGACTGAAGAACTCGTCCAAAAAGAAAGAACAAGGAAAAGTCATGGCCAGGGAGCTAATCAAAACAGATAAACGTAATATGCCTGACCGAGAGTTTAAAGAAACAATTATAAGATACAAGCTGGGCTTGAGAACAGCAGAGAAGACATGAGGGATACCCTTGCAACAGATAAAAGAGCGTAAAATCAATCAGGCTGAAATGCAAAATGCAATAAATGAGATTCTAAGCCAACAAGATGCAATTACCACAAGGGTGGAATAAGAAGAAAGAATAAGTTATATAAAATATAAAATTATCAAAAATAATGAAGCTGCACAAAAGAGGGAAAGAAAACTCTTGGATCATGAAACTAGACATAGGGAACTCAGTGATATACAAAAAACATAGTAAAATTTGTATCATAGGAATCCCAGAAAAGGAGAGAAAAGGGGGCAGAAGGTTTGTTTGAGAAATTATAGCTGAAAACTTCCCTCATCTGGAGAAAGAAACAGACTTCTAAGTCCGAGAGACACAGAGAGTTCCCATCAAAATAAATGAAAGCAGGCCAACACCAAAAGTTATTGTAATTAACTTTGCAAAGTATAGAGCTAAATAAAAAACACTAAAAGCAGCAAGACAAAAGAAGTCTCTACCTTACAAGGGAAGACAAATACGGTTAGCAGCAGATCTTGCCACAGAAACTTGTCAGGCCAGAAGAAAGTGGTATGATACATTCATACACTGAATGGGAACATTATGCAGCCAACAATACACTGATCAACAAGGCTATCATTCAGAATAGAAGAAGAGAGCGTTTCCCAGACAAAAAGTAAACGAGTTCTTGACTAATCCTAGGATTTATTTCATTTTTTAAAAATCCTTTTAATTGGGCAAAATTTCCTCTGATGCCTATAGTTCAGTGTCTGAAAAACATTGTTTCATATGTGCCCCGTTTCTTATTGTGCCGTGGAGGAGAGCAATTCTCCCAACAGTCACTCTTTTATTGAAGGAATTACAAATTATAAAATTGACTGGACCTGTAATTGACTCATTATGCTTAATTTCTTTTAGATTTATTTATTTTGAGAGAGAGAGAGTGTGTGTGCACATAAGGGAGAGAGTGTGTGAGTGGGAGAGGGGCAAGAAAGAGGGAGAGAGAGGACCCCAAGCAGGATCCACACTTCCGGTGTACTGCCTAACATGGGTTACGATCTTATGAACTGTGAGATCATGTCCTGAGCCAAAATCAGGAGTCAGTAGCTTGTCTGACTGACCCATGCTGGTGTCCCCCCCCCACATTATGCTTAATTTTAAAAGTAGCTATGGATTGCTCTAATGTTAAAGTTGATATAGAGGGTGCCATGGTGGCTCATCAGTTAAGTATCTGACTCTTGATGTCACCTCAGGTCATGATCTCGTGGTTCATGGATTCAGCTCCTGCCTTTGGCTCTGCACTGGTGGTGCAGATACTGTTTGGAATTCTCTCTCCCACTTCCTCTCTTTTTTCCCTTCCCCTGCTTGCTATCTCTCTAAACAAATAAATAAACATTTTTTAAAAAACCTCACATAATTGTTTCCTCTTGATCAAAGATATTCATATGCTAGATAAGTAATTTTGATTTATCAAAAATCTCTCCTTCATCCTCTCCACCTCAAATTGGGAGAGGTAGTATTATTATACTTGAAGCTGATAATTTTCTATGCAAAATCTCATGACCACTATGAAAAAATTCTGTTTAAAAAACTTTAATCACTGACATCATGTAAATGTAAATTTAATAATTTATAGCAGATAAAAATAAGCAATCAGTTGCAACATTTCATCTTGACTATAAGACTATTTAATTCAGTCCACGCCAAAAACCCTTTCTACTGCTTGTATTATACTCATGGTACACAAGTTTTCAAGAGCATTCCCAATTTCTAATTTTGAGACTCAATTTCAGATACTGTGTTCATACTTTAGGCTTGAATCTCCAGGGTTATAAAAAGTTAAAGGAAGTTTTTCCCATCTAGACACTTTAATACAGACTGCTTTACATCTGTGTATGTTTTATATGACTGTGTAAACTTCTGGTTGAATTTATATAGGTCCTCAGTAATATTTGATGCCCAAAACAGAACTTTTAAATAGTATGTTTCAGCTGCCCTTTTTATGAATGTTTGTTTATTTTTGAGAGAGAGAGTGAGAGTGGAGGAGAGACAAAGCAAGAGGGAGACAGAATCCAAAACAGGCTCAGGCTCCAAGCTGTCAGCTCAGAGTTCGATGCAGGGCTCCAACTAATGAGCCTTGAGATCATGACCTGAGCCAAAGTCAGATGCTTAACTGACTAAGCCACCTAGGCACCCCTCAGCTGCCTTGTTTTTATCTACTGTATTTCTAAATGTAATAAATGTCTTTTTTCACACTTGGCTATTGTTTCCTGTATCTTTCTTTGCATCCAAATGATCAATGAAAACCATGCTACAAGCATTTTATTGTGAATTATAAAAGAGATCCTGGAATGACAAATTGTTTAATTCAAAAATTTCTAAGGCATGCAGCAATTTGTTTATTTCATACCTAGTCATATCCTGAAGAAATATGTTCTACTGAGCATGAGTCTAGGAATGCTGATTAAATCCCATAAAATTTACCAGGGTTGGATGAGATGCAAAAGGTGTGAAAATCTACAAAATTTAAACAGACTAGAAATAAAAATGTCCCATAATATGTATAATCATTTAAACAATGTTTCTTATTTGAATTAAGGAGAACATATCAGTGGTTTTCAAAGGTTATAGAGTAAAAAGTTGACTTAAAAAGGTGGCATGAGGGAATTATTTGGGTAGTAGAGGAATTCTTCACTTTGTAGTGGTGATCACATGTCTCTATATGTATTTGTCAAAACTTACAGCTGCAAACTAATACAAGTGTGGTTTATAAGTTATAAATAAATATATGTAAAAATATATGAATGAATATAATGCTATTTTAGGGGATAAAACTATTTTTGAATAAGTTTCACTTATAGGAGTGAAAACATAGCTATTTTAACATCATACTTGTGTAGCCCCTTGTATTCCTGTGAACAGGAAAAATACTTTTTTGAGATTTCTTGCATATGAAGATATTGAGGAAGTACAGCAATTATTTCCAATACACATAATATTACTTAGCTAAAGAAAACATGTAAATTTCTGTCTTTTTTTTAATCTCAAATATATAATCTCATATTTGGAAAACAAGTGAGGGGCAGACAGGGCTAAATTATCAGCATTTTATTTGTGTAATAGCATTAGAAGAAATGCTATTAGTTTAAATTAAAGCACAGCAAGGCACTTCTGCATAATTCAAGCAAACAGTTTAACAAATAAACTTCAGCCTTCTCATTACTGATTCCTAAATTGCCAGGAAGCTTGAAGACGATAAGAAAACTATTTTATAATGAAGGGTGATCATGAGAGGGCAGAGGTGAAAAACTAGGAAAACTTGCTTTCCAGAATATAGATGGGAAGATGCAGCCAAATGTCTAATTCTTTGGACAAATGTTAAGTGCTATGATTATAGAATGAAATATGAAATCATATTTCTGAAGATGAATTTAACAATTTGAAAGAAAAGTCTTCCTGAACTTCTTTGCTTCCCTTTATGTTCTTTGTTAATGCTTCAAACAAGCAAAATAAATAAATTCAGAAAGGTGAGTTTAGGTAATACATACAATGAATACATAGGCCAATTATGGAAATCTGCTTTTAGAGCTACACTTGGCAATGATCATTATTTATTTATTTATGCAGCAGAAGACCAAGGAAAGACATTGTTTGCCAAATGTCCTTATTCCTGCATGAGAATTTTTTTTTCCTGTGAGCTTCTACAGTAAATTGAATTGGGGAAAAACCATATATGAACATCTCTTTCCTAAATTCCTCCATGTACTATAAGCACTTAAATAATAATGAGATCTACCATTTATGTGATTGTTTACATCTATTTCTCTGACCTTTGCTATATCCAATTTTCATATGACAAAATTGAGAATATTGAAAATATGAATATATTATCTAAGATCAAAATTTAGTGAAAGATATGATAGGTTTTCATATCTAGATTCATCTGACATCAAACCCTATGTTCTTTAATTTACTGATGTGCTTCTTAAGTAAATATTTATTGAGTGCTGTCCATGCCCTAGGCATTATATAATAGGGATCAAAACAGACACAATCTCTGTCCACATTTAGAACCCATTAGAGGAGGAGAGAAAAACATTAAACAAGTATTTATAAAGTACTTTGTCATTACAGTGGTTGCCGATGTAAAGGAGGAGTGAAGAGGGCTTTGAGAATGTATTACATAGGGATATAATGTAGTGGGTGACCCTGAAAGGAGAGGGTTAACCCCACAGTCTGACATAAAAATATATGATTATAACAGTCCAGAGATTAACAACAGAGATTACAAACTGATTTAGGGAGCTACTACATTAACTACATTATTTGCGGTAACCATTTTACAAAGTGAAGTTTTTATTTATTTTTTATGTTTATTTATTTTTGGGAGAGTGCAAGTGGGGGAGGGGCTGATATAGGGGGACAGAGGATCTGAAGCAGACTCTACAATGAGAGGCTGATAGCAGAGAGTCCAACCCGGCGCTCAAACTCATGAACTATGAGATTTCTGCCTGAGCTTAAGTTGGATGCTCAACCCACTGAGATACCCAGGTGCCTTATAGTTTTTATTTTTTAAATAACACACAATAAACTTTACTGTGTCACCCATCACCACACTGATAATTGTTTTTGAAATGCTTTCTCCAAAACTTTTCTCCAATTGCACTACCTACATTGGTAATTACATTATTTAAGCTACCAATCAATAAATTTTCATACTCCATTATACTGACTGAATTGATAAATATAAGATAAGGAGCTAGGCAATTCAGTTCAAAGTCAAGTCATTTTTCAAGGTCCAGGTGAAGTGTCATGCTTTGCTTAACATTTTCCTCTAATGCAGAATTAATTATTTCCACTTGAATGTTCCAAAATGTCCTACTATTCCTGCAGTGATGTTTTGAAACAAATTACCCACACCCTGTGGCTTTTAGAAATACGTATTTATTTCTCACTCAGGAATCTATTGGATTTGCTTGGGATCCAGACTATGGAACTGGTTTAGTTCTGCTTTCCATTCCACATTCTCTTTGAGTCAGCAAAAATCTGAAACACACCCTCCTCATGGCCAATCACAGGACCACAGAATAGTTATACAGAAAGACATACTACATCTTATAACTTTGGCTTAGAACTGTCACTTCTTTCCATATTCCTTTGGCCAAAACAAGTCATGGCCAAGACCAGTATCAGTATTGGAAAGAAATATTGTGTCCATCCTCTAGCACAAGGCAAAAGGAATCAAACAATTGAAAACAGTACACAAGTTAGCATAGCGTAGCATTTAATATGTAAATAGGTTTAGTATTCATTATACTTATAGTCAAATATATCTTAGGTCATTGTTAATAAGTACTCCTCTTTGTGTAACAAGAACCTGCAAAGTTGCATATCACAACTCACAGCCTTTTCTTTTGTCCCTGAGCTAGCTAGTACCCCATTTTTGTGATAATTATACCATTACTTTACTTTAGAGGTTTTAGAATTGAATGGGTCCAAGCTTAAACAATATGGTTTCATTGTGACTTTTTAAATGTTAGACAATTAAAAGAACACCAAATGAACTATTTTGTGACCTGTTTTTCCTCTTCTGTTTGAAACCCATCCATGTTGACACATGCAGCTCTAGTTCACTCAATTATATTACTATAAACTATTTTATGAATATCAATCTATTTTATTTCATTATGCTTTATAGGAGTGTTCATATAGAATACACACCAGTACTGTATTAAACATTTTTGAAGCCAAAATAATCTCTAATTTGTTCTTATAGTTGTGATGCTGCTATGTGAGGAACAGGAGTTCTCTTCTTAATGTCCATAAACTTATCAAAATTTTCCTTTATTACTAATCCATGTGTCTTTTAAAATATATCTATAACTTGGATGTATAAACATTTTTCCATGATCTTTAATTCATCTGACATGGGTTCTATGTCTAGTATGAAGTGGGTGTGCACTACCATTATTTTCTTCCAGAGGCCCAGTGGTTTCAGCATCATTCATTGAGAAACTAATCTTTTACTCACTGATCTGTACATATACATGTTCATACTACAAATAGGTCTATTTAAAGGTTCTCTATTCTATCCTAATGTTCTGCTTACCTCTGTCCATTGATTTGTGAGTCTTAGTATCTGTTAGAATTAGTGCTACTCTCTTGTTTTTATTCAAGAAGAATTTCAATTTTTTTGTCAATGTTCATGGAATTACCTGAGCTGATTATGATTGGGATCATATCAGGACTATATAACATCATGGCAGGAATTATCCTCTTTATTATTCTTTCAGTCTTGAACATGGTATATCCATTTATTTGTTTCTTCTTGATTCCTTAATTAAGCATAATAACATAATTTATTTTATTATTATGGAATTATTGAGTTTACTATTAAGCACATCACATTTGTATACTCTTGTAAATAGCATACAGTAGACCTTCCTTTTATAGTGGATTTTTTCACATTAAGTTGATTTTTGTTATTTTCATTCTGGAGCAATTTATTAATCAGTCGTAATTCTGGTTTCATAATCTACTCATAGCATTGGTCGTCACTTGATTCTTCTGTTTTTTGTTTTATTTATTTTATTTTATTTTATCTTATCTTATCTTATTTTAAGAGAGAGACAGAGTGTGATCAGGCCAGGGGAAGAGAGAGAGGGAGATACAGAATCCAGAGCAGGCTTCATGCTTTGAGCTGTCAGCACAGTGCCTGATCCAGGGCTCAAACTCACGAACCTTGAGGTCCTGACCTGAGCAAAAGTCTGATGCTTAACTGACTGAGCCACCCAGGTGCCAACTTTTATCTTATTTTTAATTTTACTTTTGAAATGATATCATTCATGTCCAATGAAATGATTGATAATCTTCTTGATATAGTTAATTTGCATTTAAATATGTTAAAGTACTTACCTCATTTTTAGCTATTACTTTTCATTTTTATCTCAGACATTCCTGCTTGGAGCACTTTGCTTCTGCCTAAAATGCTTCCTATAGAATTTTTCTATTAAAGTCTGCCAATTTTAGTCTCCAGTATTTTAACCTAATGTTGTCTTTACTTCATATTTGTTTTTAAAATATATTTTCCCTAAATGCAGGATTCCAGCTTGGCATTTAACCTCTTTAGTACTTTGAAGATACTGCCTTCAGGGTAAGGATGCAGGATGTATTTCTTTCTGGTTGGACCTCACATTGAGAGAGTAGGCACCTGGAGTCCCAGTTTTCAGGAAGATGGCTTCCTATGTGACTCCATCCCCCCACCAGTGTAGTGTTTGAGTGTTTTATTCTGCAAACCAAAGCTCAAAGCTCAAGATTAATAAGATTTTCAGCCACATCAGAGCAACAGTACTGTAACTTTTTACTCTCCTAACCTCTGTGTTCACCACTGTCCTTTCCTCCTCACGTTCCAGCATCCACTTACTCTAAAGACAGCTCTTTTATGTCTTTGACAAAATTGCATGAAATATTTTAACCAGAATTTTATGTTACTTTTTTGAGGGAGAATGTCTTAAGAGATATACAGCCAGACATATTACTGGAAACAAAATTGTCTGACATTCACAGGCTGCAAACAGTGAAAATTTCTTTCATTATTTAGGAAACATTTTTTTTATTTTGTTGCCAATTTAAATATTTATTTATGTACTTGTTAACATGTGCTCTTAGACATTATTTCTGAATCTCATTTGCTCCTTGAAAGACAATATGGAAGAATGTATCTGGAATTCTTTTCTTGCTTCATAATTGGGATCCTTCATTCTCATCTGCAAATCATAAGCCTATCCCTAGCCTAACCCTACACTAAAGAACTAATTAAGCACTTCTTATACAATCTTTTGTATCTATTTGATCTTGATGGTTGTTCTAATTATTAAAACTGGGCTTTCTTCTAGATCCCAAGTTGCTTTCTCCATGTTTTAGCCATAGGAACAGAATTCCTATGTTAATTCCTGTCTCCAGATCTTTGTTTTGCTAATTTGATGAATATTCTAATATTTCATGGACCATAAGAGGAATCTTGCCACTTGGATCCTAGCCATGAAATGTTTATGGTCCTTCTCCTTATAGTCAGCTGTCTGCCTGTACCTTATTTGACTCTCAGACTGGAAGCAAGAGTTTTATTGAGAGTTTCTTTGTCCTGTGACTAAAGAGTTCAGCATAAAAAAAAAAAGATTATGCAGAACATATTTTCAGCATTGTATATCCAAATGACTCCAGAGATTCTGTGACATTCTTGTATTAATTTAGAATAAAAGGACTATGAGAGAACTAGAAGGAAATGATCATTTAGGATCAAAGGAGTATGTGAAAACTAGGGAGGAAAGGAAATTCATAAGAAACTCCTAGGGAATAATGCATTTATTATTAGTATGTTTTTGAACCTATTAACTTAGCATTTTTCCATTATATAGATTAGTTTAAAAATATATCTAGTTTATTTAATTGGTTCCAAACTTTCTAAGATTTGAATTTCTCAACACTGTTCAAATACCTTAAATCAGGAAGAAATTCTTTGAACACTGTATAATTCACATTTTATAACATGATATCAGAAATATTTTTTTTCAGAGAAAGATGCAGGTCTTTTCAACAGATGCAATTATTATCAATGAAATCCAACCTTGGAAGGCTGTTGATGATTAATTATATATGATTGATGCCTAATTTAAATTTCATGCTTTCCATTTCAAGTTATCAATTTGAAAATATTGTTTGGCTATATTGACCAACAGTTAACCACTCAAGTAGAAGTGCTTACATGTTTTTATATTAGAGTAGTTTAGTGAGAGTAATTTTGAAGTCTAAATAAATAAAATGAAATAAATAAACTAAATAAAAATAGCATTAGCCTATCTCTACAGTTCAGTGGCACAAGTGTAAAGATTTTTTCTTCCAGTGTAATTTCTATGACCTCTTAAAAGTGTCATTAAATTGCTCTATTTTTTAGTGTGGTTTTGTGGTATTAAATATAATTTTATGAATAAAAACTAAAAATTACTCTTGGTTTCCCTTTTAATACCTAATATATTTAATTCCACCAAAGGTAAGTTCTAAATCCAAAACGCACCCTGAATTATCTGTCGTTTTCTATCTCTAATCTCTTCAGTCTAATCTAAATCAGCATCAAATCTCACAAGAACTATTATACTTAACTAATGGTTCTTCTACTCCATTCTGGTCCATACTACCACCTCCATCTCCTTCTTAACACAACAGCAGTGTGTTAAGTGTGATTTTTATTTGTTTTTACATAAATCACACCATGGCATTCACCTGTCTATAACTGCACTATGAATTCCATTATACTTTATATATAAAGAACAAACTAAAAATCCCTCACATGGTCTGCAATATCTTACTAGATCTCACTTTGCCTCTTCCTTTTTTGTTTTTTATTGTTCTTCCACTTTCTTCCTACTTTATTACGTTAGTAAGAACACTTTTTTCTTTTAAGAGAAAGTTTTCTTAAAACCTTTTGGCAGGGCACCCGGGTGGCTCAGTTGGTTAAGCTTCTGACTACAGCTTCAGGTCATGATCTCATGATTGGTGGGTCCAAGTTCCGCGTCAGGCTCTGTTGGCTCTGTGCTGGCTGCCCAGAGCCTGGAACCTGCTTCAGATTCTGTGTCCCCGTCTCTCTGCCCCTCCCCTCTTTGTGTGCTCGCTTGCTCTCTTTCCCTCTCTCTCTCTCCTCTCTCTCTCTCTCTCTCTCTCTCTCTCTCTCTCTCTCTCTCTCCTCTCTCCTTTCTCTCCTCTCACTCTCCTCTTTCTCAAAGAATAAAAAAATTTTTTTAACAATTAAAAAAAAACCTCTTGGCATTCTCTCTCCCTAAGATACTCTTCCCTGAAAATGTCTTTGATTCTTGCATTATTTTTGTCTTCATTCAAATTCCAAGCTTAGATGAGATTTGCTTATCAAATTATCTTTTTTAAAATAGAAAATGACCTGACCTATTTATGCATTGAGCTTATTTGTGTCCTGTCTCCTCTATACAAATTTCTGGGCCTTGTAAAATTTAGAGCTTTATCTGTTTGTTTCCTTCTCTGTCCTTCACAATTAGAAAAAAAGCCTGGCACATAATAGGTAGCATTGTTGAATAAATCAAGGCACAGATTAATTTGAATTATTACCACATTTTTTCAAAACAAAACTGTAAAATAAGAATACTTAATATAGTAGAAAAAGAGTGATTAATAACTTACCCAAGACCTAAAGAGCATTAAGAAATAAATGAGGATAATTGTGACACATAGTTGGTGCTCTTCTGTGTAGAATACATATTGAGTTAAAACACCAATATCATGAGGGCCAGACCAAAAGTGATTTGATTAAAACAGGAAGGAGATACATCTTTAAACTTCTAATGTGGTTCCCACCAATGGAATATGTTCACTACCAAAGTTAATATATATTTTCATAAATGCTATTGTTCCTTTTTTTCTTTCTGTTTTTAATCATTTTTTCTAGTGAATGAAATATACATAATTGGAACAGTCAGCCAGGGTTAAGTAGCTGATATTAGACCAATTTATTATAGAAAAGGGCAAAGTATCTATACTAAATATTTGAAAATAGTTGACAGAAACCATTAGAGGCCGAATAGGACAGGCTATTATCCCTCAGGTTAGAGAAGTTTAGCTCCATCTTCAACTGACCCTGGGTTTGTATGTTTGTTTATTTTCCCACCCTAAGGAAAGTTGTTGACAGTCCATTCTGGAAAGCACAGTTACAGCAGAAAACTGTAGACTTACTAAATAAGAAGGAAAATGGAGTTTAGGGCCCCTTGTCTATGATTTGACAGGTAACATCATAGGGAAGAGGGAACTTAGCAACATGAGCCCCAAACTCCATGTGCAAATTCCCCTTAGAGGCCTTTAAGGAATCCTAGAATGCAAATGTGCATGACCAAACTGGTAAAAAGCCTAGTAGAAGATGGCATGTGAAGGACTAAAGTGCTGAGCAGAAATTTTAGCTACCATGTGATACTAGAGGCGGGAGTTGAGTTCAGAGTCTGCCCGAGGTAGAGGCCTTGATTATACCCCATTTTGTCAGATGAAATCCAAGAAGGGCCACATCTTAGCAGTAATGGATTAATTTGAAATATAAAAAAGGATCAAGATTAAATATGACAACCATTGAAAAGCATAAAACCAATCTTTGGTAGGAAGAAATGACCTATCTTTGTTTTTATTTCTGCTTGGCAGAAGAAAAACATAGTCTTCCAAGAAGATAATATCTTCAAACTCAGTGTTCTGCATGCAATTTAAAATAGCTTGCTAAAAAATTATTCAACAAGAAAAAGCTTACAATAGAAATAAGTTCAAAGGAGATTCAGATATAGAATTTTAGATATAATATACATAACTATGTTTTATATATTTAGAAAAACAGAGGTAAACATGGAGAAAGAATGTTTTCTGAAGAAGAAACCAGAATCAATAAAAATATAAGTCAACAGGATACTCTAGAACTGAAAATAATAATAATTCAGTAGACTAATTTGATATATTAGACAAACATAGTCCCAGGCAAAGGAGGGAAGTTAGTGAAATGGAAGACAAAGTAATTAGAAATATCCAGACTTGTGTGAATTATTAAAATATAAAATGATACAGAGATATATTGTGTTTTAGTTATTCTTCCACTTATTTCAGAGATGTTGAAAGTATCTTCAGGATGGGAAATGGCAGAACACATGTAAAACTTTATCAGGAGCCCAGGTGGCTGAGTCAGTTAATCGTCCAACTGCAGCCTAGGTCCATCCATTCAGTTCAATCCCTGCATTGGGCTCTGTGCTGACAGCTCAGAGCTTGGATCCTGTGTCAAATTCTGTGTCTCCCTTTCTCTCGAGGCCCCTCTCCCACCTGCATGGTCTCTGAAATAAACATTAAAAAATTAAAATATATATGTATGTGTAAAAATTTTAGACACTCCCTCTCTCAACCCCTTTTCTTTAGGATACACAGGAGAACTTCTGGGCAGGAATCAGAAAAGCTACTAGAAGGGACGCCTGGGTGGCTCAGTCAGTTAAGTGTCTGACTTCAGCTCAGGTCATGATCTCACAGTCCATGGGTTCGAGCCCCATGTTGTGCTTTGTGCTGACAGCTAGCTCAGAGCCTGTCTTCAGATTCTATGCCTCCCTCTCTCTCTGACCATCCGCTGCTCATGGTATCTCTCTCTCTCTCTCAAAAATAAATAAAAACATTTAAAAAAAAAGAAAAGAAAAACTACTAGCTTAAGTAATGGCAGACTTCTCCCAGATGAATTCTGACGCTTGGTCACATAGACATTCAGACCCTACTAATTGTCCAAGCAGCTTTATGTCTATTGAAGTCCTTTTTTCTCTTGTATAAAATGGAAAAGATAATCCCCCTTTTCTAAAGAGATAGAACTGAATGAAATGTTTCACAGTTTTGAACTATATCACAATTCTATAGGTCAATTCCTGGCATATAATAAAAGTTCAGGAAATCCGTTTGTTTTGTGTTGGATTCCTTCCTCTCCTCCAAGGAAAGAGTATGAGTCTAGGGATGATTGTTTCCTTTTGGTGAAGTGAATGGTGTCATAAACTCAAGATTGTTTTTTAATTATTTTATTTTCTGGTAAAAAGCTTTCCCATGCCTTATGTGAAGTACTATCCAGTGGCCACCCACTTTTCCATCTGGTATACTTCCTACATAAGTAATTAAGTGAATGAATAGTCATTCATCTGAAGCCAGCTAACTGATTATTTTTAGAAACAATATCATGAAAAACCCTCCAGTGTTAGCTCAACACCATTCACATTTTACATTCAAAACTGATTAGTGTGTTTGTTCTGCCTATCTGAGCAAACAAACACAAAACCAACTCTAAAATTGCTTAGACGCAAGGGAAAATTAAACATTATTGGGAAAAGGTACCAATATTCCTATCAGGTATTTTGGTTAGAGACAGAGCCAGCCAAATGCACATGCATAAAATCACATATATTTATATCTAATGAAAAAGAACATTCAAGATTTATATACAGAAAAATAAAACAAAATATAAAACAAATTAAAGTTCCATATTTTGAGGCATGAAGGCAATTAATGTATACTTCCAGTAACCTATATTCAGTACTACTAAACTTTTTATTCCAAATGCCTCAATATTTTTTCTTTGCCATATTTGTAAGTAATAAATTTGGTGCCATATGTATTATCTAAGCTATTTATAAGCTAATGCTCACCATTGTCCTTTGAACTAATTTTCTACCTTCCTACATACATACCAGCCTCTACTTTGAACTTCTCATATTCAAATTGAATATTATCACCGCCATAAAGACTTCTGACTGCCCTCTGTCAATATCCTCGTTCTTTGGATTCTTAATGTATTCATGGCTTTATTTATTTATTTTTCACTGCATTGTGCTAGGTTTTTATATTAGAACAGATTATTGCCTTTCAAGAGAGCCATTTTATAAGACCTTTACATTTCCCCAAGTGTGCAAATACGATGTATTTAAATAGAACCTTTTCACATTTTTGTTGAAATCATAAGATTTTCTTTGTCTGCCTTTATTTTATAAATATTTGCTGTTTCATAATCCATTACAAGTCTATCTTTCACCTGTGACATTTTCAAACATAAACAATAGTTGTGTTTCTCCATGAGAATTTATGCCTATGTAATGGGAATAAAAGAATAGCAGCTGGTAAAGTATTAATATCTGTGGTTGGGTTCATTCTTCAGTTCATTGAGTTAGTCTACCAAATAGACTTCACTACTTTGTCTTTCAAATGCTAGTTTCATTAATCATATAAACAGCACTGTCATTAGCCAATAAGTTTGCTTGTGAGTCCCTGACACGGTAAACATTTAATTTGTCTGTTCCACAGTTCTACTCTATTTTTCTTCCTCTGGACAATGTATCTTACTTTTGTCTATCTCCTTTCCAGCTTCTGGATGGTAAGAATTTATATGAGAGGCTATAAAATTTGCTATTCCAAACTGTATTCCATAAAAAGATAAGATTGGCCCAAATATTTATATTAACTGTCATTTTTAATAATATTAATTATCCTAGTGGAAAAATAAGTGTCCACATAAACTCCAGACATTTGAAAAAATTATTTTATTTTCCAGTAAAAACCTTTCTCCTGCTTTGCGTAATTAGTCAATTGGTTATATTCAATGATAATGTTAACTATCATTGCTTTTCTATGTATTCATTTTAATTGGTTATCAATTGCACTTAATAAAGTGCACAATTCTTAGCAGTACAATTCAATGCAATTTTACACATATAAACACCACTGTGGACTGTCATCCAAATGGACATATAAATCTTTCCCATCAATCCATAATCTCTGTCTTCTAATTACACATATATTAGACTTTTTTTTTACTATGTCCATTTCTCTTATTTTCTTTTCCCTCTGAGTTTTTTTTTAAGTTTTCATTTATTTATTGGGAGAGAGAGAGAGGGAGGGAGAGAGAGGAGAGGAGTGGCAGAGAAAGAAGGAGAAGAATCCCAAACAGGCTCTGTGTTGCCAGCGTAGAGCTCAGTGTAGGGCTCGAACTCATGAACTGTGAGACTATGACCTGAGCCATGAAATCAAGTCTGATGCTTAAATGACTGAGCCACCCAGGCACCCCTCCATCTGTGTTTAGACGTTTTTTATTGTTCAGTGTTGTGCTTACTACTCTTTATCCTCTGTAGTTAATCTGTTATTAAATGAGTTATTAAAATTAGGAATATTATTTAATAGAATGTTTGAATAATTTTTGTAGATGTTAAACATCTGTTGAAATTATCCACAAGTTAAGCTATTTATGTCCCACTGTTTAGTGCTCTTCCTCCCAGCAGCTGTGCTTTGCTAGAACTCTTTGTTCCATTCTGTACCTGGACACCTCAGATTTCGGCGATGTAACGTGAAGTAAAGTTTTACACAGAATTTGGGGGTTCCCTGAATGCCTTTGCCTTTATTTCAGTGCCTTTCCCTGCATATCTTTTTCTGCCTTCTCTTCTCAGTAGGGCTGGCACTCTCTGCTTGTGGTCCACCTTCTACAGCTGTTGGAAAATTGCCCTGAAGGAGAAGGCTGAGGTGAATGGGAGCGTCCTGTTGTATGTTTTCTTTCTCTCAAGTATGAAAGCTTCCAAGTCGTTGTTGTCCAATAACTGTAAATTCTTTGTTTTATACATTTTGTGCAGGTTTTATACATTAATTTTGGCCATTTTTAAGTCTAAATTTAATCATGCTTTACATGTTTTAGGCTTCACCGTCTCATATATGTGTGTCAAGTATACTTTGTTTATTCATCTCAAAATATGAATATGCTACAATGATATCCACTGTTGGTATTATCAGATAATTGTTATCTAATTTTATACTCCTGCCTAGATTTAATTTATATTTTGCTTTATTTTACATTTTCCTATATATTATAATGAGGTTGATAACTTTTGTTTATGGGACATCAGCTTACTCTCTTTGTGAAATGCTTAGTTAAGTCTCTTGCTCATTTTTCTCTTATACTATCTTTGTTCTCATAGATTGGCAAGAACTCATTATATATGTCCTGGATACTTTGTGTTTTTAAATATCTCCTCAGTATCTACAATTTAATAGTGTCTTATAATAAACAGAATTTCTTAATTTTTAAGTAGTCCATTTTCTCAGTGTTTGTAGGGATTGTAAGTCCTTTTGTGTCCTATTTCTAAAATATTATACTTGTGAACCATGTATCTGATAATGGGATAATAGCCAAAAAATATAAAGAACTTATACAATTCAATAACAAAATAAAACCAATCTGATTAAAAAATTGGCAGAGGATCTGAATAGACATTTTTCCAAAGAGGACATACTGATAACCAACAGACACATGAAAAGATGTTGAATTTTCTGGTCATTATGTAAATGTAAATCAAACCCAGTAAGACACCACGTCACATCTATTAGGATAGCTGTTATCAAACAAAGAAACAAATGAAAAATAAATGCTGGCAAGGATGTGGAGAAACATCCATATGTTTGGTTGTTCCTCAAATAGCTAAACAGAATTACCATACAATCCAGCAGTTTTACTCCTAGGTATGTGTCCTAAAGAATCGAAAGGAAGAACTTGAACATACATTTGTACGCCACTGTCCATTGGCACATAATTCCCAAAGGTTAAAAAAGTGGAAACAACCTATGAATGAATAAACAAAATGTGGTATATATAATATTAAATGAGATATTAGCCTAATACATGGTAAAACATGGATGAAGATTAAAGAGTGTATGTTAAGTGAAGTGAATCAGACACAAAAAGACAAATATCCTATGATGCCACTTATATAAACTGCCTAATCGGCAAATTCACAGAGATGGAAAATAGATTAGAGGTTACCACGGTTATGAGGAGAAGGAATGCAAAGTAATTGCTTAATGATTAAAAAGTTTCTAATGAAACCATGTGAAAATAGACACTGGTGATGGTTCTAGAACATTGTAAATATAATAATATCACTACATTGTACACTTAAAATAGTTAAAATGGCAAGCTTTATGATATGCCTATGTGATAACAATTAAAATACAAATAATGTGTTGTCTGTGATATGATGTATTATCACAATGAATCATCAAAATGAACCTTATTTTCTAGAGCCACACCCATTAGGGCAATATCTTACTATCACTGTCTTTTCTTCTACTTAATTTTTTTTTCATTAGAATAGTTGCATCTTTCTCCACCAATCAGACCTTGCTGATTCTAAAGTATCTGTCAGGCCACAGATCTTCAATAAAGGCTTTTTATTCTCATTCTCCCTTTGTTTTCTTTAAGCTATATTATTCTTAATTTCAAAGTAGCCCTAAACTCTTCATTCAATTAACTTCTGCTCTTCTTGCTTTATACCTGCTACTTTTTCTCTCCAACAAAACCTATGATCTTTGATTTGTACTTATGGAAGCTAATATTAGTAAGAATACAAGTAATAGTGACTGTAGTAGCAGCAGCAGCAAAGTAGAAGTAGTAACTATGTAGTAATTCATGGAGTTACCACATCACACATACACGTAGACACTTTTCATACAGTATTTCTGATTTTCACACTCCCTGTATTTCAGGTCAGGTAAGGCAGGTGTGGTCAGATCTACCTACTGCAAAACATGTGCTTGTTTCAGGCTGTTTGATAGTCTCTAGAAAAATGTCTGAATATATCAAACTCTGTTCTTAATTGATTGACTTCATAATCTTATCTTAAAATTAACTAAGAAAAATAAAGCTACCAAAGTTCTCTTCCTTATTTCACAAATTGTTTGTGATATTTTTTCTTCTTTTTTTTTTTTATTGACCAAATACAAGCCTTGATTTTTCAACTCTACTCTCAATTTAATTATATGGTTTAAGTAAGATGTCATTCCAAAGTGTATGCATGCTGGACTGGGAGCTTATGTTCCCAGCCCATCTTCTGACTTAGCATTTTCCACTTCAAATACCCACACCCCTTCTCTCATCAAAACCTGTGTCAGAATAAAATCAGCTGTTGATTATTTCTAATATATTAAAATATATATCAGTAATCACATTCTTTCACTGTGTATGATTGGTGCTCTCAATGGTTGGTGAACCAAAGTCTTATCCCATGGTTAAAAGAATTCCATGGATCAATGACCACATGGGAAAGCTTTGTATCTTTATGTTTTCTATAATCATGTATTTGTTTATTTACTTTCTGATGCTGTAACATGTGATTTATAATTCATATATATTTTAATGTTTCATATGTATTTGGCCTTTAGCCACAGTTCCTATCTCATAGCTCCCCAAACTCTTGGAATTTCCTATGTTGAGAATATTAAAACTGTCTGTTAGGTTTACAATGTTACTTCTGGATCCCAGCTAAGAGGGCTAGTTGCCAGGAGAACCAACCACAAGAGTAGAGGAGTGGAACTTTGAGTCACATCCCCAGATCTTCAGGGAAGGAGGGGGGCTCTAGGTTGAATCAGCCTACAGCCAATAACTTAGCTAATCGTGACTGTGTAATGAAGATTCAGTGAATGGACCCAAGAGGTGAGCTTTTTGATATTTTTGGCGAGCTTCCACTCTCGGGAAGCCAGAATGGTTCTACAAGCCACCGAGCCACCAATGCTCTCTCTAGATAGATAGTGTCAGAATTGAGTTGAAGTCTTGGACATTCTGCTGGTGTCTGAGAATTGCTTGGTTTTGTGTAGGTCACCAACCCTGAAAGACTATAACTTAATGTGAAAAAGAGTTTCCATGTAAGAAATGGTGTTATCAGTCAAATGTCCTTTTTTTGTAAAAATGGAGACTTAACTAAATGATTTTTGGTTATATATTCTTTGACGTTATGGTTTTATTCCACAGCAAAGATCTCAGTAGTCTTGAGATTCATCATTAAATTTGTTTACATTAGTATTTTTATAAAAAAAGAAAAGTAAAACTTACTTTTCAATGTCATTGAATGATTTAACCCAGGAAAATTGGCTAAATTCATTAAGTTCCTATACACAGTAAATCAATTTTTGTGTGACATTTAAAATACATTTTTGAAGTGTTAATGCTATTTCAAATACTGAATTTATAGCAAACATATTTTTTGAAATTAAGCATTATGTTCAAGGTTCCTCTGAACTTAATTATAAATAAATTTAATTCAAACTCTAATCATCTTCGGTAAATGATTTATTGTAACATCCAATGCACAGTCTTTTCGGTGGTAGAATAATTTTCTAGTTCACTGCTGTCATTTGAAAATGACATAAAAGCTTGGTTTGCTTAGAATATCTTCTTATTACTAATGATTTATTTTGTTCTTCCTAGGTATTTCAAATAGTTAATAAAATTTTCTTTTTTATAACTACAGTTTAAAAATATTTTTTAAATTTGGGGTCACTACATCAATCATTTCTGTAAGAAGAATCATTTTTAATGGATAATAGTTTTGAAAAATCAAGATAACAAACATTACAAGATAGCTAAGATTTATGGATATATAGATATTTAAATTAAGTATCTATTATGTATCAAACTCTGTTCACATACTTCAAATATATAAGTGGAAAAAATAAAGGTTTTACATTCAAGGAGCTTAAATCTAACACATTAAAAATAAAAAGAATTTAATAGTTCTCATCCTCAAAAGTTTCCAGGATTAGTGACAGTAAATTACTAAGTCATTTTAATATATGGAGCCAGAAGTTTATTTTACAAGTCTTTTTACTACAACTTCCTTTACACCTCTTTATATATGCTAAGTCTTTCTTCATATTTTCATGACCATTAGTGCTTTTCATTCTGCTTTTTAATAGAAATGTTGTTTCTTATTTTATATTAGTCTTTTATTTCTTATATTAGAATGTAATATTTTATTATACTTCATATAACAGTATTATCTCATATTAAATCCAATCTATATAAGCTTCACAAAACTTCTTTCATGATACCTGTCTTAAATTGTATCCATGAAAAGCATGTGTCATGAATATATATATGATAGAATACAGCATGAGCGAGAATACAAGTTGCAATTCTAAACACCTTCACACCCTTTCTTCAGATATCTACACTCTTCAGATTTTTTAAGCAATGTCAGAATATATGCACACTCCTACCAATAGTGAATAATTACAACCAGAAAGTGTTTATGATGCAATAGTTGACAGATAATTGCCTAAGAGATTTCTTGTTTGAGATAATCAACCCTTTGGACATGCTTACAATTCATTCATTTATTTATGTTCTCTTAACTTACTTTCCTAAAATTTGTTTTATTTAGAATATATGGAAACAATATACCTAACTTCATTTCTTGCAGAGATATCTTTACCAAATTCCAAGAAATCCTGAGCCATTCAGTATTAATGGAAAGCCAATATGAGAATTTTAGATTGTAAAAATTGTTTCTGAAACCATCCCACATCTATAGTTGCAGACATTAGCATTTAGATAAGAGCTCAAATAATAAAAACCACCTTCAATTGTGACTGGAAGAAGTTTGTTTATTCCTATAAACATATTTACTTTCTTTCATCAGATAGAGAAAACTTATAATGAAATATGTTTCCATTTAAGGGTTAGTGGCCAAGAGAGGCAGCATTAACTGTTTGTTTAATGATAGTAACTACCAGAAATTGGTAACAGTTTCATCTATGTCTTACTCCTTTTACCATTTTATTTTGTATAATTTTCTTTTTAAAACATTTTAATGCGATATAATTGTCTCATTATAAGCTGTTTAATAATAAAATAATAATAATCATAATAAAATGTTTCAAATTGATAAATGGTCCTATATGTATATACTTAGGAAAACATTACCACAGTCAAGCTTAAGAACATATCCATTATCACCAGAGAGCTTCCTTGTGCCTATTTCTTATCCCTTAACTTATGCTGTTAAGAGTGCCGCCATGCTCCTTTTTGTCCCCAAATACCTGCTGATCTATTTTACCCCTGTACAGATTATTTTGAATTTTATACAATTCAATATTAATAGAATCACATACTTTATAATCATTTTTTGTCTGTACACTTTCATTCAGAATAATTATTTGAAGATTCATCAGTATTGTAGCATATATCAATAATTAATACCTTCTTCCTGATGACTAAGATTGCACTGTATGGCTATACCATACAGTTTTTTATTAATCTGCTGGGGAATATTTGGATTGTTTCTAGTTTTACACTGTTACAAATAAAGTACTCTAACCATTATTATGAAAGTCTTGGGGCATCTGGATGGCTCATTCAGTTAAGCATCTGACTTCAGCTCAGGTCATGATCTCACGATTGGTGGGTTTGAGCCCCACATCAGGCTCTATGTTGACAGCTCAAGGCCTGGAGCCCGCTTCAGATTCTATGTCTCCCTTTCTCTCTGCCCCTTCCCTGATCCTGCTCTGTCTCTCTCTGTTTCTCTCTCTCTCTCTCGAAAATAAATGAACATTAAAAATTTTTGGAAAAAAATTCTTTGGGGGTGCCTAAGTGGTTCAGTCAGTGTCTGACTCATGATTTTGGCCAGGTTATGATCTCACAGTTCATGAGTTAAAGTTCCACATGGGGCTCTTCTCTGACAGTGGAGAATCTCCTTGAGGTTCTCTCTCTCCCTCTCTCTCTGCCACAACCCTGCTCTCTCGCTCTCTCAAGAATAAATTAATTAATTTTAAAAACCTTTAAAAGTCTTTGTATGAGCATATGTTTTTATTTCTCTTGGTTTTTATTTGTTTATATATATATATGTATATATATAGACATATATATTTTAATTTTTGAGAGAGAGCACAAGCAGGGGAGGGTCAGAGAGAGTGGGAGACACAGAATCTGAATACAGGCTCCAGGCTCTGAGCTAGCTGTCAGCACCGAGCCCGACACAGGGCTCGAACCCACGAACCGCAATATCTTGACCTGAGCTGAAGTCGAACACTTAACCGACTGAGCCACCCAGGCGCCCCATCTCTTGGTTTTATATTTAAGCAGTGATGTTATCTGTGTTGGTATTGAATTTTGAATCACTTGGTGTTTTTTAATTTATTTTAATGTCTATTTATTTATTTTGAGAGATAGAGAGTGTGTGTGTGCAAGAAGAGAGGGAGAGAGAATCCCCAAATAGGCTCCACACTTGGGGCAGAGCCTGATGCGGGACTCTATCTCATGATTGCAAGATCATGACCTGATCCAAAGTCAGGAGTCAGTGGCTTAATGGACTGAGCCACTCAGACACCTGAAAGGCATGTTTTTAAAAATGACATTTAAGCTAGGCTTGAAAGACGAGAATGAGGGAATCATGTGATTATTGGGGAAAAAAGACAGTATGAAGTACAAATGTCCTAGGGTGACAGTTTACTTTTAAATTAAGTCATTAAAATACCCAAAAATTGACTTTTTTTTGCCTACCTAAAGCCCCACTTTATGATTCAACCTTATATGTTAAGGGGACTGTGAAGAGACCTGTAAAGGGGAACAATGGTAAGTGAAGTGTTCAGAAACATAGGGTTATAAGTAGATTATTTAGCACCTTGCATATCCTGAGACGCATGCTTGAGCTCACTCTGAGGGAATTGGGAAGCTATTAGAGGACTTGGAGGAAAGGAGTCACATCATATAACTTGGATTTTAAAAGGGTGACTGATACCACCATGTCAAATACAGGTTAGTAGAGGGATAAAGTGAAAGTAGGCAGACAAATTTTGTAAACTACAGCAATAAAAATTCTTGGATTTTGGACCAGTGTCAGCACTGTAGATATGTTGAGAAGTATTTGGATTCTGTATATATTAAGGAGGAATTGTCAACAATATTTTGGGGCAGTGACAGAAAAGGGGAGTCAAGTATGCCTCCAAAGTCTTCTGCCTAAGCAATTGAAGAATAGGATTGTTTACTAATATGGGAAAATACAAGAGGACAAAGTTTCATCTTGAAGCAGAAGTCCGAGTTAAGACAATTCAGTTTTAGATAATTTGGAGAAATCTCTTAGACAAGTCTCTTAATTGTTTTAAGATCACATCTGGATAAATGATTCTAATTTAGGGGCTGCACTTGGATGAGGTGTGTAAGTTAGGTACTCAGAAACATACACAGTGCATTTAAATTCACTAAATTGGATACAATCATTTAGGAAATGAACATATAAAATAAACTATACTAATACCGTCAACAGCAAATATATCTGGGTTTGAAAAAATGGACTAAGTGCTCTAATTACCAGAAATAAAAAGAAAACACAGTATCAGAACTAAGTATAATTTGATCCTGGGAAAACCGGCTGAAGTTTCAGATCCTGATAGGGGCTCTAAAAGTTAGGGGCAGACTATGTGGCATCCACATGTGATGTTAAATAGGACGCTGGGTGCTTAGAGTAGAGGTGGTTGGAACTGACACTTGTATAAAGCTTGGTTCTTCTAAAAAGTTTCCATCTATGAAAAGAGAGCTAGGAAAATTATGTTCATATTTTCTGCAATATAACAAGAGTATAAGCCCTATGCCTCATCTCTTTATTGGAAATAAAGCACACAGGAGCAATAAAAATTCCATACCCCTAGAATATGGTATATTGGAAACCACAGGGCCTAGACAGAAAAGAAGGGGGAAATTCCTGTGTGGACACTTGAAATTTCAGGTACATAAATACCCCACTGGGAGAAAAAATTGAACCCTATTAGAAGGCAGAGCTAGTATGCCTCTCAGGACCAAAGGGAAGATTTGCTTATAGTGCTGGAAGACAGAGATGGTGTCTCCTTATAGAATAAAAGATAAGCATGATCAATATTCACTCAAATATGTTCTTGTTCTCCCAAGTCAGTGTTCCTTCCCTGTAATGAAACCCACTGTGTCTACAGGTATCATCAGATTCTCCTCATCTTGTAAGAATTGGGGCTTGGAGATCTAGTGCAAAAATGCTCATATTCTTGGCTACTGGTAATGCTGTGAATGAGAAATAGATGTTTCTCTGTGACTTTGTCGTCATGTCTTATGTCAATATCCATGAAACTATGGAAGATTCATTTGTTACTTTACAGGGAGGGTAAAATTGCATACTCCTCTCAGTTCTTGATGATATCCTCTCTCATTTTAAAATATATTCAGGAGCCATTCTTTCTACCTTCACTGTCTTCTGTGCTGTCACTTCTCTGAACGTAGGTTTATCGATAGTTAACTTCTGTTTGATCTTCAAAATTTACCTGTCACCATGTCACCATTTTAACTGGCTTTCTTTATAATCTCATAACACTGCATATCTTTTTTCCCCCCTGAGGCTCCTCTTAGCTAACTTTGAGTTTCTCAAATTTGCATTGCTTTTTTTTCTTTTAAGTT
>NC_043714.1:52625508-52685166 GCF_006229205.1 Suricata suricatta
GAGAGAGAGAGAGAGCATATGAGTGGGGGAGAGGGACAGTGAAAGAGAGAGAGAGAGAGAGAGGAGAGAGAGAGAGAGCATATGAGTGGGGGAGAGGGACAGTGAAAGAGAGAGAGAGAATCTTCAGCTCCATGCTGGGCATGACAAGCCTGGCAAAGTTGGATGCCTAACTAACTGTGCAATCCAGGAAGCCCAGCATCTTTCAAATATGCGATATACTATATTAACTATAGTCACCACTCTGTGCATTACATCTCCATGACATTTGTTTTTAATATCTTAATTTTAGCTTCTTTTTGTTCCTATATAGAAAGTTTCTTCTTTCTTTTCTCATGGGTATTTGTCATCAAATATGTGTATTTTTAGTCTCTAGAACCAAATCCATGTGGTCTAGCATATGAATCAATAAACAGGTTTTCAATGAATCAGTTAATAATACATCCTGACCCATGTCAGAATGGCCTGAGTATCTTTTCAGTTTTTTTTTTCTCACATTCACTCAAACCTTTTATTATTTACCACAAACAGCCAACTAATAGTTTAAAGGAATGATATATTATTTAAATTTGACTTCTTATAAAAATCTAGGTTCATTGTCACATTGTCTTGGGGAAAAACGTTTTAATGAGGATAAAGTTACCCCTTTTTCGTATATTTATTATGATAGGAAGCTTTTCTTCTATTTACTGCAAGAGTTTTATTCCATTTTCTGAAAATTGTTAACTGATTAGGACTATTGCATTCCACTAAGCAAGCACCTAGATATGATAGCCTTGTTTTGACCCTTATTTATGTTTATATTACATGAATTCCTTCCATGGTGCAGCAGTAGTGTATTACAGGTTATAAGTCTACCTTAACCGATAATCCTTCTATCACCAGAAATATAATATGCTCCCATAAGACAGGATGGCGCTGTCTCTCCTCATAGATTCCCTTGCCTTGGCTCCTGTATCAGTGTTGGGTATGACTTAGATGATACTTAGCGGTGTACTGCAGATTTCTGCCCCATGACAGGTTACTGCGAATGCACGATATCAGATTTGGGGCGAAAGAATTATGTTTACATGAATCTTCCAACTCATATTGAACAAAACCAAAATACACAGTACAGATAAAGCTTTGCTCTAGATTTTAAAATAAGTGAATAAAAACTAACAAAATATGACAGAAAAAAATGCTGGGTATCAAAGTATGGCTTTTCACTGATCCTTCCCCTGGGTTCCTTTACGTGTTGCCCTGTCTTAAACATGGCTGTTTTCATATCTCCTCTCTAGGCTGTATTCTTATAAGAGTAACCACTTTTTCACACCCAAATCTTGGGTGTTCAATTTTCAGCAAGTCTAACTAGAACACTATCAGAGACACATTTAAGCTGTGCCAAGGACAATTCAATTCCATTTAGCCATTATTTTTCAGCATCTGATATTTTCCACTGTTTTCTGTTGCAAAGACTGTACACACACACACACACACACACACACACACACACACTTCAATAAGAATAAGCAAGATACATGAAACACTGTAAATATATATATACGTATATATTATATATAAATATACAATATATGTATACATTATAGAAGACATTGTAGAAAAAAATTCTCCACAAACACATTGCCTGCAGAATGTCAATTTTGTTGTATGGCTTTTTTTTTAGACGCTTTTAATGTTTATTTAATTTTGAGAGAAACAGAAAGACATGCATAGGGGATAGGCAGAGAGAGAGGGAGACACAGAATCCAAAGCAGGATCCAGTCTCTGAGCTGTTAGCACAGAGCCCAACACAGGCCTTGAGCTCACAAACTGTGAGATCATGACCTGGGCTGAAGTCTGACGCTCAACTGACTGAGCCACCCAGTGACCTTCCACATGACTTTGAAATAATCACATAGCAATTTTCTTCTTTAAAGACCTACTTTATGACTCCATCATTTCTTACTCTGTGGTTTATTTCTTTACTTTAGTTCATGTCTCCTTGGGTGTTGAGTTATGACTCCTTTCTAACTTTGTAACATGTTTTCCACACCAATTTCTGCAAGTCCCATCAAGGTTTTAAAGATCATAAGGCCAAATTGCTGAGTTGTGAGTAGCCTATCATTCTTTCACACCTGCTGTTTCTACAAAAGGAAGTTGTACCAGTCATTTGGTCTATAGCTATAATAGATCAACTCTTCCGTTCCTTCCTCTCATATCAATTTCTTCAGAGACCTTTCCCCTGTGAAGTTGAGAATTGAGTTCTCTCTTAAGTATCACACTATCTTACCTCAAGCTTGGTAAGAAAGCATATATAATATTTAAATTATTTTAAATCATATTTTCTTTCAATGTTAACAAAGTGAATGGTCAATCCCTTGGGTCTGTGGAATTAGAATAGCTGACTGGAATTCTCTGGAGCTGTGGTAAAACACTGGGAGTTAGGGCAAGTTACCTTACCTATTTCTTCCTCAATTCCATTGTCTGTAAAATGGTGGCATTTAAGGACACTTGCCTTAAAATGTTTTTATGATGAAAAAAATGAAGTAATGCATATGAAGGATTATGACCCCTTGGCATAGAGTTAAATTCAGTCAAGTGACCTATTATTTTATTTATGTGGTATCATGAAAACTTTACCGTTCACAGATAAGAACTTTATATATCTCTGATGACTCCAATGATGACTTAATATACAGTAATTTCTAACTATGTTTACCAATCAGAGAGAAGTGTGTGTTTTGCATATTAAGGTTTTAAAATACAAGCAAGAACAGATTTGGTTACTTAGAGACTTTTTAAAAAATGAATCATTGGTAGGCTACAGCTGTGGTTTAAAGGTTTTCATACAATATACAATAATTAGGGTTTTATTCCACTTTCATTTACTGCAAATGAGACACACTAATTGATGGATTTCCCTTTGTGTACCAAAAGAAAGTCTCTCAGATACTTATTGAAGACATCTAATGTGGTTTTGAAATTAAAGTAGAAAGATAAATATTTTAGCTTCGAGACAGATATCCCAAATATTTATCCTAGGGAACTAAGCCTTGCAAAATTAGATGTCTTATCATCTTGGCAGTAGGCATTAGCAAACACTTTACATTCCACTAGAATTGACTTTCTTCCAATATACTACAATGGCGTTGGGTCCTAAACTCCTCTCTCCTAAAAACTGTAGTTAGTACAATAAGCCAACTTCAAATTTGATTGAGTTCTTATTAAATATTAAAATACCACAAATAGAAACTTTTTATATAAACATATACTTCTGACATTATGAAAACTCTAAGGAAAGAAACATAATGTTCTAGTGAAATAAAGACACATGAATCCCACTTTAATTTAATCAATTTATGTATATTATAAACTGAACGTTCTTTGTCATTAAACTACATTTAATATATCACCTGTTTATTATGTTAAACAGTTGTTAGTATATATCTATGTAGTTACTAATTACCTTATTTCATTAGTGAAATAACTATTTGATGAAATAAATATCCTTATCCTATTTTATATATAAGAAAGCTAAACTCAATCAGAAAGACCAATATGTGGTAGAGGATAACAGGTCTGTTGAACTCCAGAGTTCAAATGTCTCCACTGGCTGCCATGTGCCTTCATCACTCACAAAACAACATAATGTAACTAAACCTGATGCAATTTAGTTATTTTAGTTCACAAAAAAAGTTTCAAATAAAATACCCAATAGTAATTTATTTTCCCTAGTAAATATGGGTACAGAGTATTCTAAAATGTTATATAAATCCACAAAACAGATTCAAGTAAACATAAACTCAGAAGGCTAAGTATTATAAGGACTTCAAAACTTACACTAATCACCACCTTGAGCTCACCTGCTATTTAGACATAACTGATGTGATACCAGATTTGTTTTGGAACTTGCTAATATTAGGACAAGAAATATCTGAGCTTTCCGATTTATCTATCACTATTTTTCAGTGTAATTTATTTGGAATGAAGGAAAAAATAGGAAAATGAAAAATGAAATGACCTGTGTTTGTTTTGTTTTTATAATTGTTTTTTTATAAATACTCTCTAGTATTTCAGAAGAAAAGTTGATTGTAGGCAAACGTAGAGAAATAATCAAATAAATATGGAAGCAAAGAAAGAAAAAAATCAGTGATACCTAACACTGAGATACCTAAAACTGCCTTGTTCACAATCATAAAACTATTTTAGAATTTTCTGTTTGTTATTAAAATTTGAGAACCTCTGCAAGAAAAACAAATCATTACAGACTAACCCAATTTTACTTGTGTAGATTTGCTATTCTGGAGAATACCAGTCATGACAAATACTACCATAGGTAAAAATACATAAAGCAAAGATGTTCAGAAATAAAAGAAATAGATCCTAATGAATAATGATACATCTTTAATATCTCCCTTTCAATATCTGATAAAACAAATTAACAAAAAATAACAAATATATAGAATAATTAAATAATATGAATAATCTGTTGACTGGTATAGAATACTTAATCATCACAATATTCATTTTTTTAAATGCACAAAGAAATCTTATTAAAAATACCAAATTCTGGGCTATGAGACACATTCTAGCATTTTCAAATGACTTAAATAATACAAAGTATATTCTCTGACACCAAGAGCAGATAGGCCAGGTCTTTTAGCTTAAAATACTGAAGGAAAGAGAAGCCTTTCTCAGTGAATTCACAAAGGAGAACTATTTCAGAACAAAATTTATAAACAAAGGTTACAGGTCATGGAGAAAACATCAGAGCCAATGTTGAATCGATTAAGAACACCAGTAGATGGTTTCCTTGCCCTTCCAGTAGACTATTTTATACATACATTTCATACTCTAACTAAAATTTGAAAAAATACCTCTGAAGAAAATAGAGTACATCTCAGGAATGAATCAGTTTTAGATACTTGAATGTGTCAGAGAAGTTGAGAGCACCTGGAGATAATCTTATGCCTTCACTATAAACTGTGAGACAAAAAAATACAAATAAAATAGTACCCAAGGTCATTTAGTAAGCTGTGACTTTAGCTAGAGTCATGATCTTGGGGTCAGTGGGTTCGAGCCCCGCATCAGGCTCTGCACTGACAGCTCAGAGCCTGGAGCCTGCTTCAGATTCTGTGTTAGCATGGTTCCTTCTGTGCCAGAGATTATGGAAATATTCTTTATGATTCTATATTTCCCAAAATTGTATAAGGATAATTGACATATTTTGGAAAGGATAATTTTAATTTGTAAATAAAATATACTATAATCAGTCAAAATCAATGGGCAATGTTTAAGTAATGTTGCATCAGATGGGAAATGTTGAGACTCTCCAAGACTACTGAGTGAATACACAGAAAGCTAAGGCTTTATTTTTATACCAAAATTTCCAAAAGACATAAGTTGAAAGAAATGTGACCATCACTAATGTTGATAGGGATGATGATAAAGCACAGAGGATTTTTGCAGCAGTGAAACTATTTTGGATGATACTATAATGGTGATAAGTGTCATTGTAAATTTGTCCAAACTCATAGTATGTATAACACCAAGAACAAAACCTAATATGAACTATGGATTGAAGGAGATAATGATATTTCAACATAAATTCATCAATCATAACAAATGGTGTGGCTGTGAATATGGGAAATCTCTGTACATTCCTGTCAATTTTGCTGTGATTTTATGTATATATATATATATATATAAAAGAAATGATGATACATAATGGTGATACATAATTCCTTTATATATATATAAAGGAAATGATGATACATAATGAAGGATATCAAGCAGGGTATCACAAATAGATCAATTTAAAACATAAGGCCATTGATATGAATATAAGTATTTCAGAAATCTGTTTGGGAATTTGTTCATTAAAAAGTTTTTAATTGTTATTATTTCATACAAATTCTTATGAATTATGTTAATACTTTGTTACTACTGCAAGAAAGCACATATAAAACACCTTGATTGCTAGATGACAGTGTATTTATCTTTGTTCGCCAATAGCATTGGGGTGTTACTGTAATCTTAATTTAATGTGAAAAGCAGAAAACTGGATGAAATGCAAATGTGAGCCTTGTAATTGAACATACTGAACACAGGTCATGGAGAAAACATCTTTAGTTTAGGACAAGCCTTATAGCTAAAAAAGACTTATGTTAAAAAAAATAGAATATAGAAAAGACCTAGGTTCAGAAAGATTCACTGGGAAAATATACATTTTAGGATTTATATGATTTCTGCTTCAATACATATAATGATTATTCTATAAGTAACTTTAATATGTCTGCAGATATTATACCAATACCAAGTTCATAATAAGATATGACAAAAACCAAAACATAAATGACTATTTTGTTGTCCTTCACATGAATATAATAAGGCAAAAGTTCAATTTCAGAGTCAAATTGTAAGTACCTTGTATAAATAAGTAGGTAGAATTGTTCGTTTTTTGAGTAGAGTTCTACCAATAAAAATTCATGATGCCCCAAATATACCTAAACAGCTAAAATGTCAAAAAATCTAAATCAATAGGGCCAATTTTATTATGCATGAACAATTTTCCTACTTAAACTATTACATACTTCTAGCTTGAAAATAGCAATTTTACTAAAATTAAAATTGTCATATTTTTGTGAAACACTTGTATAATCTGACAATATAATTAACAGTTCATGGAACATATGGTGTCAGCAATGGGAAGCTGACTAATTATTTAATAAAAGTTGAAAAGTCAAAAAGAAATAAAAACTAAAAGTTTTTTTTAATATAGAGGAAGAACTTTGTTAACAATAAATAAATACATAAGTATAAAAACAAGGACGTTTTCTATTACAAGAGTAGAATTTAGACAAAGAAAATTAAAAAGTGTGGAATAATCGATGATATTTTAAGAAAAACTAAAGTACCTTTATCATAGTTATCTTGAAGATTGAGGCAAAAATGTTAAAGCATTTATTGATTGATAATATTCTTAATTTTCTTTTTTATCAAACTAAGAGAATATTTTGATTTCAACTCAAATTTTCCAGATTTGTAGATAATCTTTTTATGTACCTGTTGGCTATTTGGAAAAATGTCTATTCAGGTCTATACTCTGTAGGCAAATTTTTAGTTGGATTATTTGGTCTTTGATACTGAGTTGTATGAGTTCATGTATATGAATGTTTTATATATTAATCCCTTATCAGATTAGATTTGCAAGTATTTTCTCCTATTTCATAGGTTTCCTTTTCACTTTGTGTATTATTTCCTTTTTTGTGCAGAAACTTCTTAGTTTGCTTTAGTACCACTTATGGATTTTGCTTCTGTTGCGTGTGCTTTTGATATAGTCAAGAAATCAAAGAAGAAGAAAGAAAGAAAAAGAAAGAAAGCATTTCCAAGACCAATAACAAGGAGGATTCCCCTGAATTTTTCTTCTAGGAATTTTATAACTTCACATCTTACACTTAAGTTTTTCATTCATTTTGAATTTTATGTCGATATCTAGTTTTCCCAAGACTTTTGGTTGAAGAGACCATTCTTTCCCCCATTGTGTTCTTGATACCTTGTCAAAGAATAGTTTAATTTTTTTAATAGTTTATTGTCAAATGGTTTCCATATAACACCCAGTGCTCTTCCCCACAAGTGCCCTCCTCCATTACCATCACCTCCTTTCCTCCTCTCCCTCCCCCCTCAACCCTTGGCACACCCTCAGTATTCAATAGTCTCTCAGGTTTTGCGTCTCTCCCTCTCCCCAACTCTCTTTCCCCCTTCCCCTCCCATGGTTCACTGTTAGGTTTCTCCTGTTAGACCTATGAGTACAAACATATGGTATCTGTCTTTCTCCGCCTGACTTATTTTGCTTAGCATGACACCCTCGAGGTTCATTCACTTTGCTACAAATGGCCAGATTTCATTCTTTCTCATTGCCATGTAGTACTCCATTATATACATATACCACATCTTCCTGATCCATTCATCAGGTGATGGACATTTAGGCTCTTTCCATGATTTGGCTATTGTTGACAGTGCTGCTATGAACATTGGGGTACATGTGCTCCTATGCATCAGCACTTCTGTATCCCTTGAGTAAATCCCTAGCAGTGCTATTGCTGGGTCATAGGGGAGTTCTATTGATAGTTTTTTGAGGAACCTCCACACTGTTTTCCAGAGCAGCTGCACCATTTTACATTCCCACCAACAGTGTGGGAGGGTGCCCGTCTCTCCACACCCTTGCCAGCATCTATAGTCTCTTGATTGTTCATTTTAGCCACTCTAACTAAAGTGAGGTGGTATCTCAGTGTGGTTTTGATTTGTATTTCCCTGATATTGAGTGATGTTGAGCATTCTTTCATGTGCCTATAGGCCATCTGGATATCCTTTTTGGAGGAGTGTCTGTTTATGTCTTCTGTCCATTTCTTCACTGGATTTTGGTGAGTTCCTTGTAGATTTTGGATACTAGCCCTTTATCTGATATGTCATTTGCAACTATCTTTTAACATTCCATCAGTTGCCTATTAGTTTTCTTGATTGTGTCCTTTGCAGTGCAGACGCTTTTTATCTTGATGAGGTCCCAATAATTCATTTTTGCTTCCATTTCCCTTGCCTTTGAAGATGTGTGGAGTAGGAACTTGCTACGATTGAGGTCAAGGAGGTTGTTTCCTACTTTCTCCTCGAGGGTTTTGATGGTTTCCTGTCTCACATTCAGGTCATTCAACCATTTTGAGTTTATTTTTGTGTATAGTGTAAGAAAGTGGTCTAGTTTCATTCTTCTGCATATTGCTGTCTAGTTCTCCCAGCACCACCTGCTAAATAGGCTGTCTTTTTTCCATTGGATACTCTTTCCTGCTTTGTCAAAAATTAATTGGCCATACATTTGTGGCCCAGTTCTGGGTTCTTTGTTCTATTCCATTGGTCTATGTGTCTATTTTTGTGCCAATCCCATACTGTCTTGATGATGACAGCTTTGTAGTAGAGGCTAAAGTCTGGGATTATGATGCCTCCCATTTTGGTTTTCTTCTTCAATATTATTTTGGCTATTAAGGATCTTTTGTGGTTCCATACAAAAAGAATAGTTTACTTTTATGTGTGGGATTATTTCTAGGCTATTTTCTTCCTTTGATCTATATGTCTGCTTACACACTAGTACTAAACTGTTTTAATTGCAATAGGTTTGTAATATATTCTGATATCAGGAAGTTTGATATCATCAGATATCAGAGCCTTGTTTTGCTTTCTCAATTTTGTTTTGATTACTTGGGGTCCTCGGTAGTTCTATGTGAACTTTAGGATTGTTTTTTCTATTTCTGTAAATAATGTCAGTGGGATTTTGATAGAGGTTGTATTGAACTGTAGATCACATGGGGTAATAATGGAAGTTTGGCAATACAAATTCTTCCAACCTATAAAGCCAGGATGTCTTTCTATTTATTTACATTTTCTTTAACTTCTTCCATCGATGACATAGTGTTAAGTGTACAGATTTTTTTACTTCCTTGGTTAAATTTATCTCTAATTATTTTATAATTTCTGATGCTCTTATAAATGGGTTTTTTCTTAACTTCTTTTCAGTTGTTCATTGTTAGGGCACAGAAATGTAACTGATTTTTGTATGTTAATTTTGTATACTGCAACTTTACTGAATTCATTCCTTATTTCTAACAGTATTTTTCATTGAGTCTGAAGGGTTTTTTATATATACAATTGAGTCATCTGCAAAGAGAGACAAATATACTTCTTCCTTTACAATTCAGATACCTTTTTATTTCTTTTTCTTACCCAATTTCTTTAGCTATGACTATCAGCAGTATGTTGAATGGCACTTGAAGGAATAAGCAACCTTGTCTTGTTTTCTGATCTTAAAAGGAAAAGCTTTTAACTTTTCACCACTGAGTATGATATAAGCAAGTCTGTGGGCTTCTCATATATGACATTTATTAGATTTAGGTACATTATTTTTATACTTTATTTGTTGAAAGCATTTAATTGTGAAAGATGTTGAATTCTGTCAGATGCTTTCTGCATCTATCAAGATGATCATATAATTTTTATCCTTCACTTTGCTAGTGTGATGTATAACATTTATTGATTTGTGTATGCTGAATAAGACTGGTCCTAGCGATAAATCCTACTAGATCGTGGTTTATGATTCTTTATCTGAGGGTCCATTCAGAAACAGAAATCCCATCAGTTATTATCTTTAAGTTAATATTAAAATGATTAATGACAATTGAATAAGTGATATTTATGTAACTGAAAATATAAAGAACACTAAGATGTCATAGACTTAGCAAGTGTAGGAAGCAGCTTCTGCTCCTAGGGATAATAAATAAATGGAAAAAATATTGGAATTATTACAGCTTAGAAGTTTGGAAGAGCCTCACAGAGCTGAGGCTAGAACAGCTGACAAGGGACAGAGCTCAGCTACTAATGATTTCCCTGCGTTTAGGGGAGGAATCATATTAGGACAAGGACACCAAGTTCTGTTGAGAATGTGCTGGTTGGCTAGGGCTGGTATCTCATAGGGAACATGAAATGGTTTTAATATAAACTAGATTTAACTATTTTGATGGGTATAATCTGTCAATGCCAGGGTGAAGAAGCATTGCCAGAGTAAGGCTTCCAGGAACAGAAAACAAACAGGAAGTCAACCAGAAGCAAACCAAAAAAGGTGTTCTCTTCCTTCTTTACCTTTTCAGTTTCCTCTTATCTTCCATATTGGCAAAGACTAAGAGGACACAGCTGGCAAAGCAGAAAAGTGGTTTGCAGCGTTTCAGTTGCAAGCTCCCAAGATGAGTATAGAAAATTGTGTTTGGAGCTGAGAAGCTATAATTTAATAACTAACATATCATAACAATCTAAGTAACTTAATGCACAAAGAAATCAGATAAAGTCCAAGAAGTTGGTATTTCTGCATGCGCTGAAATAGCAATCACTTTCCTCTCCATCAGTGAAAGACTGAACACTGGGAATTTTGTCCACACACGTTACGGCAAGGTTTGACAGATTGTGGAACTCCATTATCTCATCTGCCCAAAGTCTGAGATTGACGCTCAGCTTTCCAGACCATAAGGAAATAATCTGAAGATAAAATTTTGAAATAAATGAGCTCTATGGAATATCTCAAATATAATTTAAATCAAAAGAATTAATACAATTGAATTTAGTAATAGGTTATTTGTATTTGATGTGTCCTCCGTGCTAATTCTGGAGGCTGTAGTCTGAATTGTGTGGCAGTTGGATAGGACTATAAACTGGCCACATCAAGCTTACTCCATAA
Source organism: Suricata suricatta (assembly GCF_006229205.1). Taxonomy (NCBI): domain Eukaryota; kingdom Metazoa; phylum Chordata; class Mammalia; order Carnivora; family Herpestidae; genus Suricata; species Suricata suricatta. The sequence continues at coordinate 52,636,757 of NC_043714.1, forward strand.
TCAATGCCTAACATATGGAATCATTCATGTTCTCAAGCCTGAAAATTCTCAAAAACAAATTTGGTCTTCTCTATTTCCTTCAGAAAGGACATATATTATCTTTCCATTTTAATTAATAGCACATTTAATCCTTGGAAGGTTATGTAATTTGCTTAAGGTAGTAAATTAAGACATTAAGATTTTTTATAGATAATAAAAAATTAAATCATTTTATTCATCCTTCATTTTTTTACCAGTTTTAGTTTTCCTATTTTTATATCAGAACAAGTATATAAGTTATCAATTCATATTTCCATCCAAAAAATACACAGAATGCTTACTATGGAATAGTATGCTAGCACCATCTCACAGTGGCTTCCAACTTAATGATTACTGAATTTTCAGAAAATTATCAGGACATGTTAAGCTTGGCCATTATTAATGGCTAAATTATTTACACTTGCAATTAAATAAATTATAACAAAGCTAAAGTCATAAACACTCAAAACTTACTACTTTCCATCTCAGTACATTTTATAATTAATTATGCTCTTGAGATATTTATATCTCCTATATCTGTATGGTAGAATTATGACATAATGATATGCTCCTGCATAGCTCTTTCCAACTCTGTGTTCACCAATGTCAGGTTGATAGATTGAACTTGGCTATGTTGAGATAATTTACACCTCTGCCATTGGCAGAACTATAAATCAGGACTTGATTTATTGTTTTATTGACTGTCTAGAACATAGGCTGACAAAAAACATTCTGTGGGTCAAACCTATCCCAGGGCCTGTTTTGTACATAACTTCTTAGCACAGCCACCCCCATTTGCTTACATATTGGCTAGGGCTGCTTTGGAATTACGAAGAGTTGAATTATAACTATATGATCTACAAATACTTGCTCTCTGGTCCTTTACAGACAAGGATTACCAACTTCTGGTACAGAGTTAACAAAGCAACGGAGAAAACATTAACAATGTAGATTAAGGAGAAAAGGGTGTCATATCTCTAGCAGTTATGCAGCACAGTATAGATCATCTAAAGCAGAAAAATGAGGCAGTATTCTTCCAGTATTATTCAATTTGATGAAAAAATGTCTCTCATCATTAATGGATGAATGAATTTCTACATCTGTAAAAAGCTGAAAGAGATTTTAGTTTAATATAATTTCAATGATGTTGAAAAATGGCTAAATAAGTAAATCATAGCAGATCATGTCAGACTCTGACCATAAATCTACTGAGAAAAGAATCAGTTGATTGGACAACACTGATTTCAAATCATGTTTGAATTGCAACTAACACAGGTTGGTTAAGATTAAGTTTAAGAGTAGGTTGGTTAAGATTGAGTATAGCAAAAGTCAGTGAAAATATTCTATGAGAATCAATGGCTGTATGGAATTTACCTAAAAAATATTGTTTATTTTATTCATATTTGTAAATTATGTACTGAACATTTCTTAGATTGGTAAAATTTAAAATAAATTTATGTAAGTTTATATATACTATTGTTTTCCTCAGAGAGGAGATGTTAACTAGTATATCACTGTATTAAAGAAACATTTTTAAACCTTTCTTTTAAGAATATTGGCTACAGAGGCACCTGAGTGGCTCAGTCAGATAAGTGCCTGACTTCAGATCAGGTCATGATCTCATGTTCAAGCCCCACGTCAGGCTCTGTGCTGACAGCTAGCTCAGAGCCTGGAGCCTGTCTTCAGATTCTGGGTCTCCCTCTCTGACCTTTTCCTGCTCACCCTGCCTGTCTCTCTCAAAAATAAATAAAACATTTTAAAAAGTATAAAAAAGAATATTGACTACAAATTATAAAAATAAGTGTAACATATTTAAGTAAATATTACCCATAAATTAAAAATTTGTGCACAGTCTTTATATGGGGCTAATATAATGTTCAAATATCAGCATTAAGGGCATCTCCTGGGGCTATCAATCATTTGAGAATGAAGCTATTCAACAAAGATAGCAAAAGATGACCTTAAGCACATTTAAATACAGAGAATCTTGATTAAACAGTGACCAAAATATTTCCATCCATTGACTTGGGTTATTAAAAATAATATTGTAAAATTTGATTTAACATGGAGACATCAAATTTAAATTTCAAAAATGATACAGAGCAATTACAAGAATAACTTGCCACTCAAGAGTTTGAATCCACTCCAACCTAGGAAGACTGACAGCTTTCTGGAAACTAAGCAGGACTTTGGCGAAATGAATCATCCAAGATATATAACAAATCTTTGGCTATTTGCTCTAAAATTATACACCAGAAAACAAAACTCTCTGTCAAAATTTCTTTAGTGGCTCCTCCTAATATTTAGAATAGTCTTTACTCCTTAATATGCAGGTCCTATATCTTTGAATTTCCCATCCTCTGTCTTAGCACTGCTAACAACACTGGCTTCCTTGCCATGTCTGGGAAATATCAGATATGCCTAATACCTAGAGGTGCTTACTCTTGCCTCTTCCTCCTATCTACATAATTTTGCCCTAGATTTTCATATTGTTATTCTTCATGCTACCCTACTCAAATGTTACTTCTGAGGACTTTTTTTCCTCAGCAGGAAAAACTCCCTAGATACTGCTATTTTCCCCTATCTTTCTGTGTTCTATTTGTCTGACATATTTATTCGCATCATGCATAACAAACAGATATTATTTTGTTAACTGTTGTCTATTTTTTGTTCTCTCTCCCTAGAGTGTAAGCTCCATAGGAACTGAAATTTTTATTTTGTTTTTCACAGTATTCTTCATGCTTAAGCAGTGCCTGGAAAGTAATAGCTGCTCAACAGTTTGTTGAAGCAAATTGTTGGAAAAGGAAAGAAGGAAGTTAGGAAGTTAGGAAGGAAGCAAGGAAGGAAATTTCTCTTTCCTCAAATATGTCTGCAAAATAATTTGTAACCAAAAACGATATATCATTTTGAAGAGAATCCAAACACATTCTGACCCACCCTTTTTATCCTCATTTGCATATATTCTTGGTCTCCCAGGCTGGGCATTTTGTGATTATTTGTACTCTTGAAGCAATTAAGATTTTTTTTATAATCTCTGTTTTCATTGGGAAAATTAACTTCTTGTCTAAGCTGAAGGTTAAAACTAAAACAAACACCAAAAAAAAAAAAAAAACCAAACCCCTCTTATTTATCTGCTAATCCCCATATATTAGATAAATAAATACTATAAAATAATTCCATATGACACAATAAGTTACTATTTTTGAGTTCAGCCAACTATATTTTCTCATTAATTTTTTATGCTTACTCTCCTGAAGACTTTTGTGATATTGAATTTGAGACACTATATTGAAAGTGATTCTTACTAAGAGAATAATTCAATGGCTTTAGATATTGAGATTTATCTACCTGAAAGCAAAAGTTTATATCCATGATAATAACTAAAGTCTTTCTACTCCAGGGATTCTAATTTCTTGTCAACATCTGTGTTTCAGTTTATTATCTAGTGTCAGAAGGATGCCTCTATCTGTGACAAATTTCACATTTTAATAATTATCTTAGGTAGATTTCCATCCTCTTACATTAGATTAGAAAATGCAAAGATATGGACATTGATTTATTTATCTCCCTGGTATGTTTAATGTTACATCTTTGTAACACAATCTAACAAATTTATATTGAGTGCCTAATATTAGGGGTTTTATTAGACACTGGAGTAGTATAATGGTGACTAATGCACAAAAATAATAGCTAAAACTTATTGAGTATTTACTACATGCCAATTACCTTTCTAAGTGCTTTGCTTCTATTAATTGATGTGATTCTCACAAAGGAAAGGAAGTTCCTTCTTGCTTCCTTCTAAATTTTCTAAATAAACTAAAATAAACCAAATTTACCTCTTCTAAATTTTCAGTTATCTGCCTCAAAATTCCATGTTATTCACAATCCAAATTATTCTTCTTATCCTCACTATCAGAAAAAAGACAAATGCACACACACATACATACATACTTCCTGCTTTCAATATTATATATTATTGTTGTTTTGCAGGAGTTGTTTCCTTAATGTTTTCAAGGTTACTAAAATTTGATGGTATTAAAATTCTGTTATTATTTTCATTAATCAAGCTGTGGAAGGAAATCAAGGCCTAAAGAGGAAGGTTAGAATAATAGCTACAACTACATAGCCCTTAGTATGCTCTATCCAGGGTTCTATATTTTTCACATATATTACCTCAGTCTTTGTTGAATAAACTCCTGTGAATCTCAAAGAAACTGTATAAGGCAATTACTATCATTGTCATCCCCATTTTAGAGATGATGAAACAGGACTGCAGAGAAACAAAGTAATTTGCCCGAGGTCACACAGCAAGCAAATGGCAGACAGAGCCCATTGTTGAAGACAGATAGTTTAGTTCCAGGATGGATTGCTTAAGGGATTTTTTTAAAATACAGGTAATGAGAATTTATGATGATAAGGCAGAAAGATAAGAGACTTCAGTGTTACACACACATTGATTTGAATCTTAAGCTGTGGACTATCCAGCCAGTCAATTAAGCAAGACAAGTCTTAATGTCCTCTCATGTAAAAGAGTGATAATTGAGAGTTGTGGGAGAATTAGAAATCACATCTCATGATCCAATATCTGACATAAATCAGGGTTGTACCCAGAGCTATTTTTATTAACAACTTTCCTTTTGGATACCTGAAGGCCTTTAGTGTTTCCATATTATGACAATATTATTTTATTTTTCTTGGTCTTAGCCTGTGTTAAAGACAAGACAATAGGCCCAAATTAAGTCACTTATATGCTAAATTTCATATCACCAAACTGAGATTTAATTTTATTACAGTTAGACTCTCCCAGAAATGGAATAGTAAACCAAGCACTCAGGAATGGCCTGATCAGCCTCAGTAGGGTTACCTGCCTGATCTCAGCCATCCCTTTAAGCAAAGTAACCATGCAGGAGCAGATCTGCTTTTTGCCTAGAATAACTTCCTTGTTCCTGATCCTTTCTGCCTGTAAAGCTTCCTGCCTTGTGTCTTCTTTGGAGGACATTTATATCTGTAAATTCGTTGCTGTCTGATTCAAAAATAATCGAATAAGCCAATTAAGACCTTTAAAATTTACTCACTTGGATTTTGTTTAACGCTAATAACGATGTTTTGGTTTGAAAAGAGAAAAGTTGATAAAGCTTGAGTTCCTGCAGCCATTTAAATGGCAAATAAAGAATTTCAGAATTATTTTTATTTTTTTTCCTCAGTCTTTTTCATTCTTTTTCATGAGTAAGAACCACACAGTGATATCCTTTGCGAATATTATGGATAGTCATATTTTTTTCCATATTAGTGGTGACTGTCACAAAAACATTTAGCAGAATCTAATCACTCTATTAACTTATATTTTATAACAAATGATTTTTTAGTAATTGATAGACCTTTTTGTGGATTTTTCTTTAACTAAAGAAGATTTATATTATTATAATATGCAGGGATTTTCTTTTTTATTTATCTTTAACTATTTTTAAAAGATGAAAAAGAAACAGGACTTTAAAAATGTTTTAATGTTTATTTTGGGGACAGAGAGAGACAAATTATCAGTGGCAGAGGTGCAGAGAGCAAGGGAGACGCAGAATCCTTAGCAGGCTCCAGCCTCTGAGCTGTCAGCACAGAGCCCATTTCAGGGCTTGAACCCACAAACCATGAGATCATGACTAGAGCTGAGGCCAGACACTTAACCAACTGAACCCCCACACACCCCAGTACTTTTTAATTATCAATTATAAATGAGAACACAGAGATGGCATATTAGCTAACAATATTAATAGAGTTAAAAAGTGTGAAGAACTCCTAGAGAATACTTTTTAATTATAAAGCAGTGTTTCTTGTTTCTTTTTTTCTTTTTTCCTTTTCTTTTTTTTTTTTTTTTTTTGAGAGAGAGAGAGTAAGTGGGCATGCGTGGGAGGCAGAGGGAGGGGAAGGGAGAGAATCTTATGCAGGCTCCATGCCCAGTGTGGAGCCAACTCAGGGCTTGATCTCATGACTGTGAGATCATGCCTAAGCCAAAATTCAGAATCTGACACCTAACCAACTGAACCACCCGGGTGACCCTATAAAGTGATGTTGCTAAGCTTTGAGAAAACTTTGTAATTTTCTCTTTTTAGGTGTTTTTTTCCCAATGTGAATAATATTGACATAGCCAGCCTTAGAACTCATTTGGAAAATATTCAAATTGATTAAGAGTCACAGCAATTACTTCAACTTTTGTACAAATATCTATTCTTGCCAGCATGCAGTTCCTTTTCACAGAATACTGACAATTTACTCAAAGGAGTTTAAGCAGACAAGAGAGAAGGGATGGGGAGAAGTGATAGAGGGATGGGGAATATTGGATAAGCTCAATCATGGTGTTTATAGGAGTGCATAGCTGTAGAGGAACAAAGAAAAGGCATAGGGAGATGATGTCTGCTATGTATTTAATCCTAGTGTATTTAACAAGGAAAGTCTTCATTTTTTTGTCATCTTCTGCAGTGGTAGAATTTAGAACATGTTTTGTGGCACATTTTCACTATCCATAATTGCCTTCATATCTGAAAATAATGCAAATGGCACGATGTAAAGTGAATTTCCCAACCTGTGTACCCAGCATGGGGTGGTGTGAGGCTTCCACCTCATTGCATTCATTGTTTGCCTCTACTTCCCATACTGTGGCAGGATGAAATCAGTCAAAATGTAAGAAATATTAACAATATCTATCATACTATAAGATGGCTTTATATTGTCAAAGAAAAAAACTTATTCATGACACTTGTAGAAGATTGGTGAGGCTGACTTTATTCAGGAAGATGGTGATAAGAAGAGAGACCGTTGCAATGGGGGGTTGGAGGAGGAGGGAGAGACTGGGCTCAGCTCTGAAAACAGCAGGGAAACAACAAAGAAAACAACAAGGGAAAATTATAGCCAAGGGATAAGGTGGAGACGTTTGGTGGATGGAAAGTTACTAAGAGGAAACATCATGGGTAAGAAGGAATTCTGGCTAAACTGACCTAACAGATTTCTTGCTGAGGGCATGCCAGGGTGATAGTGGGGGTGAGAGATTTGGTCAGATATTGAGGATGATTAGATATCAAGGGTGGGAAGTTCTGGTTAAACCAACTTAGCAAAATTCTTGTTAAAGTGAACACGTCTACTGATGGGGATTAAGAGAAAAAGGGCTCAGAGGAGCCTGACTAGATTTGGTCAAAGAAAGAATGAGTGTTCCAAAAATTTTAGATTGCTTTTTCCAGGGTAAAAACAAAACAAAACAAAATAAAACAACAACACTTATTTCAGCATGAACAATAAAATGCTATTAAAAATACACTGTATAACTTAAACTTCTTTTAAATATAAGATATTAAGCATAAATCAATCTTTTTTACTCAGGGTCATGTTTTGAATTTTCATCATTGCATTGTATGTAGCTGGACAATTTTCAAAAAAATTAGGATCAGCATAGTCTAATGACCTTGTCTGTTGCTAATGGGCCCAGGTTAAATCTTATGGGTATTTAATTTAGATGTTTTCTCCAAAACTTTGAACAATTCAGCCCAGTATAGATAAAATGAGTGCAAAAACTTATTCCAACTTTCAAATATGTCAAGTTGCTTTTATCTTAGAGGATGCTAGCTAATCAAAAGAAAGCTGGCATAGTAATATTAATCTCTAACAAAGTATCCTCTAAATAAGACACATTACTAGAGATAAAGAAGACCATTATAGTGATATAGAGGTCAATTATCCAAGAAGCTAGATAACTTGAATCACACTATCAACCACCTTGACCTAATGGACATTTATAGGCCTCTCTCACATCATTGGTGGAAAACACATTCTTCTCTAGTGTAAACAGAATATTCACCATAATGGATCATTTTCTGAACCATAAAACAAATGCTAAGAAATTAAAAAGAATAGATATAAGAAAAAGTATGTTCCTGGACTAAAATGGAATTAAACTAGAAATCAATAACAGAAAAGTATTTGAAAAATCTCCAAGTTTCTGAAAGTAAAATGCATTTCTAAATAATCTGAGTCCAAGTGGAAATACAAAGGAAATTTATATATATATGTAAGTACATATAAGTACATCTATATATCTATCTATATCTATATTGAACTAAATAAAAATGAAAATGCAACGTGTCAAATTTTGTAAGGTGCTGCTAAAACAAATCTGTAGGGGAAAACTATAGCATTAAATGCATACATTAAAAAAATATAAAATCAGTAACCTCAGTTTTCACATTACAAAACTGGAAAACTATAAGCAAAGGTATAATTTAACACATCATTCCCAATAATCCATATGCTAGAATATCTTTATTTGCTATTTTTGCAAATCCCAACTCTAAACCTGTCCCAGACCAAGTCCCACCCAAATATAGATCTGTTACTTATCTCTGCTTAAAGATTAGAAGTTCTGATATACTATATTTGAAAGTAATCAGCAGATCTGCTATTCATTTTTGAGGGATGGTAAAATAGCTCCCTAATTGTTACTTTTCTTGATACACTACTGGATTTCCAATGGACATTTCAACTCCTGTATAAAAAGCAAAAATAATATAATGTAATGATTTTATTTTCTAGATATTTCTTAATATTTCTCAGTCTTCTTCAGTAGCTTCCTTATCTCTTAAAGAACTTTCTGGGCAGAAAAAAGATAATCGTATTTCTTGTCTAAATTCACTAAACACAGTGTACCTCCAATTACTGGCTTCATGAAAACAGCTTGAAATACAATAACATTTTTCTGAAGATGGACAGCAAAAGCTTCTCAGCATGAAAGGTTCAGTGAACTTTGAACATTCATACACATATTAAATGATAATGAAAGTGTCACCCGACTTCAGACTTTTAAGTTATCATAGAAGGCAAGGGGATGTTTCAATATGAGTTTGGCATTACAGCATATGATTTATTATAAATGCTCACGATACACATCAGTTTCTCTACTGTTGATGGAGGAAACGGAAGTATGAGATTTTAAATATGGAGTTTTCCTCAGATTCATGACTGTATTTCTTTTTGTCCTTCCATCTTTCAGGCAGCTCCCTCTAGTCTATATTTAGAGAAACAGCTGGGCGATACTTTCTGTCAATAATCCCATGAAGTATCTATGGGGTTTCGGGGGGGGAAAAGATAAATTTTGAAATTTCAAAGTTCATTTACCAGGTGTCAGCTGAACTGTTTAACAAATCCAAAGTTTGAGATCGCAAAAATGCTTAAGATTTAGGGGTGACAGTTTTCCACAAATTAATCATGACAATCACATAAGCATTTTTGACATATTCATAGATTTAATATGATGTTTGTAGCTGCCATTCAATAGAAGCTCACTTGCTGAGAAATCATGAGCCTCATCCTAGAACATGCACACTTTCTAAGATTAAGGCAAAGCTCTGGATTGTGTCTAATTCATCATTCCACCATCTGTTTAACATGGATTTATCACTAGTTACTGGCGTGGAGTAAGTAATCTTTAAAATCGCTATGCAGTCTGAACAGTGATCTGTAAAGTTTCCTCCATAGAGCCTCTGCAGGACTCCTAAACTCATCCAGCAACATACTTGATGCAAATTCAAAGCAAAAACAAAAAACAAAAAAAGATTTATATCCAGCTGTGGCCAAATTGTAGTTTATTGCTTTAACTTGTCCTTCTACGAATCCAAATATTGGAAAGAGAACAGCTGCACGGGCAGCGCTACACTTTCCTTATTAACCATGCTCAGTTAAAAACAGCCAGAAAGGAGATTTTTATCCTAAAGGAATGTTTGTCTACAGCACTGAGGTTAATTTACTTAAATTGCCAACCCTGCTTGTAGCAATGAATCCCTACCAGTCTGATAATAAGATCTAAATTATTGTTGATATTCCCAAAGGGCATCATCATTAATAGCCCAAACAGTTATGAAGTTCTAGGATGCTATAATTAAATTATATTTATATTTTCCTCTATTATATTTTACTTTGTGGTATGCACACATAAAACGACAGGCTTTCACTTGTCATAAAGCTCATTATATAGATCTGTCTATATTTGTATATAAGACTATGTCCTTCCTGTACATATTATACGTAAGTGTCCAAATTATCTCTGAATGTGAATTCATTTATTTCTAGGCTAAGCAATATTAAAAAGCAAAGCAAAAGCATTTACAGTAATAGAATCATTAATGTACTTGATAATAGGGGCGCCTGGATGGCTGAGTCAGTTGAGTGTCCAACTCTTGCTTTTGGCTCAGGTCATGATCCCAAGATTGTGGCATGAAACCCCACATCAGGCTCCATACTGGACGTGGAGCCTGCTTAAGACTCTCTGTCTCTCTCTCTCTCTCTGTCTCTCCCATGGCCCCACTCCTCTAGTCACATGCTCACTCTCTCTCTCTCTCTCTCTCTTTCTCTCTCTCTCTAATATATATATATTAGTTATATAGATATATATATATTATATACATATATCTTACACACACACACACGTACATAAAATAGACCTTTTATGGGACATACAAAGTGTAAGCTGTGGGATAAATTTCAAAGTCACAAGTACATTTCAATGTTGCCAACAGTACTTATTGCAAGTGAAAACTATCCTAACGCACTTAGAAATCAATAAGAAAACTGAGAATAACTGAAAAGAATAAATGGGCAAAGATTATGAACAAACAACCTTGCTGTAAAAAAGAAATATAAGTGAGAATAAATGTCCAAAATCTTTCACGATTGAGGATATAAAAAGTGAAACAAAGTGAGGTATTACTTTTCAATTGGAAATTTTAAAATTTTGTGATAATTCTTGTAGTTGAGGGTCTTGAGAAACATGCACTCTGATATAATATTTTGAGAGACATATTTTGATTCAACTCTCTGGAGGATACTTACTCTTGGAAACCAAAATGTACTTCTAAAATATATCTTTTAGACAAAATAGCAAATTGTCAGGATATTTTAACTAGAGTTACATGTGTGCAATAGAAAAAAAACTGGAAGTGACAAAATAGTGGATAAGTAAAATAAATTATGATAGGATCCTATGCTGGAACATTTTACAATAAAAAGGCGTGGTTGTTTTTACTAATAAGAAAGGACAATGGGGGGAAAGAGAGTAACTCCTTAATCACAAAAATACTTCTACTACTGCTTTCTCCCCCAGAACTATAGCCTGTCTGAAGAGATTTCCGCCTCTCACTCTTCACTGTAGTATTCCCTTGAAAATAGTTAACCTCATTAGGACTTCAGTCCCATTGGCTCCATATCCCATTGTACCCACCACTTTACTTTCGTTTTCATTTCTTATTTATCAAGTTTATATTTTACAGCACATAATTATAAACATGCTCTTGCAAATATCCTCAACCATATTCTCTGTCCATTTCTCTCCTCTCTCTCTCCTCTCATCTCCCTCATTTTATTCACAGAGTGAAATTCCAATTCTGGATCACATTTTCTGGGCATTCTCCATGGATTTGCCTTAGGGGATGATCTTTGTGAAGTAATTCTGACAACTGGGGTCCAGTGATTTTATTTTAAATGCATTATCTCAACAACATCAAATCTCTGTTGGCTGCCTGATATGCGAACTTTCCTATGACAGATCTATGTTATCACTATTTCTTTTTAGTTTCAAATTTCTAGTTACATATATTTTTCCAATAACCTCTCCTCTTATTTGATTAATCGAAGCTATCAGATAGACTTGTCCACATATTCCTTACTCATTATGGGCAACAAAAATCCAAACCCAAAACCAAAACCAAAAAGCAAGCAAAAACAACACCTACTTGTTTCTTTTCTCAGCTTCTCTGCCTTCCCTCTTGGTCCAGCGGGAAAGGCCGTTGAGCCTGATCTCACCAACTTCCATCCTCTCAGTATCCTCCCTCAGTTAGCTTCTCAGTCCTCACCCGTAGCCAAAGTCTTCTTCTACCAGTATTCTTATCAACATGTCATCATACTCCATTAACTCTCATCCTGGAAAACAAAACAGAAACATTACATCCCACATATCTCCTGTTACTTAGTCATTAATTTGGCTCCCATTCCAGACGAATTTTCAAATAAGTTTCAAATAAACTGGCAGTCTCTACTTTTTCACATACATTTATTGCTTCAAAAAGCATAAACTGGTATTTTTTCCACTTGTTTTCACTAATATTCTCTATTCAGACACCCGACAACTTCCACAGTGCTAAATCTGCAGCTTTTAGTATAAGTGGCCACTTTTTTTCATTCTATTGAAAGTCCTTTTCATTTTATTTTTAACATTTATTTATTTTTAAGAGAGAGAGAGAGAGAGAGAGGGAGAGAGAGAAAAGAAGCATAACAGGGGAGGGATAGAGAGAGAGGGAGACACAGATTCTGAAGCGGGATTCAGGCTATGAGCTGTTAGCACAAAGCCTGAGGTGGGGCTCAAACCCATAAAATGAGATCATGACCTGAGCCAAAATCAGACTCTTAACCGACTGAGCCACCCAGGTGCCTGGAAAATCCTCTTCATTTGGAACAATACTCCAAATGAATGAATGGTGTTCATTCTCTTACCATGGCCTCTCCTCTTTTCCCCTATTATTAGATCTTTCATCTAGTCTTAATTCTGTATACTGAAGCTCTTCAGCGATTATCCTGGCAACAATTCCTTTTGCTTTGTCTGAAACCTTTCCTTTATGAGATCACTACAAATGCCATAGCTTGAAATAGTGTTAAAAACTGGTGTTTCTCAGATGGATTTTTAGACTATCTCTCACTTTTAGTTGCATGCTTTTTTTTTTTAATTCAAATACCTATGTAATATCTACTTCTACTTGGAACTGTGAAGAAAGCCACGAGTGTGATATATACAAAACAATGTTCCTGGTTCCCACAGTTGAAAATGGCAAGGAGGTGCCTGAGTGGCTCAGTAGGTTAAGTGTCCAAGTTTCAGCTCAGTACAACGTTCAACTTTCAGTTCATGAGTTCAAGTCCACATGGAGTTCTATGCCGGCAGTGCAGATCCTGCTTGGGATTCCTTCTTTCCCTCTCTCTGCCTCCTTCTGTTCTCTCTGTCTCTCTATCTCTGTCTCTGTCTCTCTGTCTCTCTGTCTCTCTCTCTCTCTCTCTGTCCTTCTGTCTCTCTCTCTTTTTGTCTCTCTCTCTCTCTCTCAAAATAAAGAAATAAATGAAAACCTAAAACAAAAGGTTATATCAACCCTCCTGACTCAGCCCATAAATAGATCCTTTCCATTATGTTTCCTCTCACCTCCGGTCCTTTATAGAATTCTGTACCTTCTATCTCCAGCATATATTTTCATTCTGACCATTTCTATTGATTTCGACTGACGTTAACTTTAATTCAAACCACCATTATCTATTATTCCTCCAAACTTATCATTCTTCTTAGAAGTTATATTTCAAGTTATTTTATACTCCTTTATACTCTACTTTATATATGCCTTCCCAAGCAATAGGACTAATCTCTTAAAATAAAAACAACAAAAGAAAAACACTGTAGAAAGCTTTACCATTATACTTGTCATTGTTAAAATCCAGACCCTTTATCATACATTATAAAATCTTGCTTGCATCATGTGGCAACATGCTCTCCAACCGATATGACCTGCATCTCTCTTTCCTGCTCTCCTCTAACACTGAGAGGTCCTCTTTTCTTTGAACATGCCAAGATGTGTTAAAATTCAGGGTATTTGCATACCACTTCCTCTAATGCCCTTATTCTTCCTCCACCTCTTCACATAGTTGTCTCATTTTTCTCGTTAAAGTCTCTGGCATTTAATCTGTTCTCACCTGCCAATAATATAAACTTTATTCATTATGGCCTAGTAAAATATGTAAATGTATTGGCCAATGTACTGGAAGTCCAGATAGAATGCAGACTTCAGGCAATCCAGTGCATCAGCTCTATTTTTCTGTGATTTCCTAAGGGTTACTTCTGTGAGGTGGCTTTGACCCCATAGTGTTTACGAATGGGTACAGCATCTCCAGTCTTCATAGCTACACACAATAGTATCATACATAAGAGAAAGTTAATTTCCTGTTACTCATTTAAAAAATGCTTATTAAATTTTTGAGAGACAGTACAAGCAGCGGAAGGATAGAGAGAGAGAGAGAGAGAGAGAGAGAGAGAGAGAGAGAGAGAGAGAGACAGGATCTGAAGCAGGCTCCAGGCTCTGAGCTGTTAGCACAGAGCCCAATGTGGGACTCAAACTCACCAACAGTGAGATCATGACCTGAGCTGAAGTTGGATGCTTAACCAACTGAGCCACCCAGATGCCCCTCCTATTACTTTTTTTTTTTAATTTGAGAGGGAGGGTGAGGGGGGTAGAGGGACACAGGGAGAGAAACTTAAGCAGGCTCCACGCTCAGTCTGGAGCCTGAAGAAGGGCTCAATCCCCTGACCCTAGAATCATGACCAGAGCTGAAATCATGACCATAGAACCAACAGCTCAACTGACTCAGCCATCCAGATGCCCCTTTTCTGCTACTTCAATCTTAAGATGTAAGTATTCTTAATATACTCAGAAAAGCAACTTTATTCTCCAAAACCAGAGTTCTCAGTCTTTGCTGAGTAAGTGCTTATAGAACATGAAGTACCAGAAACTGTTTAATTAGTCCTGTATCATCTGCCCCATTTCTAGGTTCCTCAATACATATGGATTGTGGTTATGCAAATACAATCAGAGTAGTTTTAAAGTGAAAGAGACAGTGATGACCACATCCTCTGCAGGGACTCAGTTCAAATATCATATTTCCATGTTAACATCTAAGATGATCCTATATAAAACAGCTTCCTTCAGTGACTTTCTGTCCTATCATTAATGATTTTCTTCTCTGTACTTATCACAGTCTGTAATTATATGACGTATCGTATTTTAAGCTGTTGATTCCCTATCTGCCCCATTGCTATAGAAGATGCATGAAGGTTAAGAGTTTATGTTGCTACTTTTGTTTATTTCCATAACTGGAAGACAATTCAACTTGTCAAAAAAAAGACAAGTTTTTTGTTAATTTTTAATTTTCTTTAAACCACAGATTTTAAATATTGCAAAACATATGCCTGATAAGAGGTTGATAACCAAACTAGTGAGTAACTCATATAACTCAATAGCAAAAAGAGACAATCTGATCTTAAAATGAGCAAACGATTTGAGTATATATTTCTCCAAAGAAGACATACCAATTGCTAATGGGTATGTGAAACCGTGCTCAACATTACTAATCAGCAAGGGAAATATAAATCAAAATCATAGTGAGATATCACCTCAAACCTATGAAGATGGCTAATATCAAAAAGATGTACGTGTTGGCAAGGCTGTGGAGAAAACAAACCCTGGCATGCTGTTGGCAGGACCATAAATTGGGACCCTAGTATGGAAAACAGTATGGAGTTTCCTCAAAGAACTAAAAATAAGGTACAGCAATCCCACATCTATATATTTAAGTAAAGGAACTGAAATCAGGATCTTGAAGATTATCTATGTTTATTGCAGTGCTATTCACAGTAGCCAAAATATGACAACTTTAATGTCCGTCCCTAAGTGAATGGATAAAAGTGGTATACACATACAATGGAGTATTATCCAGTCTTAAAAAAGATTGAATTCCTGCCATCTGTGACCACATGGAAGGATCGGGGGATGTTACACTTATTGAAATAAGCCAGTCATAGGAGGACAAATACTGCATGGTATCACATATGTGAGGATTATAGAATAATCAGCCTCATAGGAGATGAAGTAGAATGCTGGCTGGTGGGAGCTGACAGAGGGGGTAAATGAAGTGATAGTTGAAGGGTGCACAGTTATTCTTCTGCAAAAGAATTAAATTCTGGAGATGCACTATATAGCAGAGTGGCCACGGCTAACAATACTGCTTTGTGCACTTAATTTTTGCCAAGAAAGTGGTTCTTGTGTTAAGTATTCTTACCTAAAAATATTAATAATAGTTATAATAATAATAATGGTGACAGGAGGAAATTTGGGGAGGTGATGGATATGTCTGTGGCTGTAATGGTGGTAATGGCTTCATGGGTATACACTTATCCCCAAACTCACAAGTTTTATATACATTAAATATATACAACTTTTTTTACATTTTAATCATACTTCAATAAAATGGTTTTTAAAATAAGACAAAAAAGGAACCCCAGTAACTTGCAACAATGTAATAAGATTAGTGAAACATTTGAACCCTGAAGATCTATATGCAGCATGGTAAAATTAGAAGCAGCTAAACACACACACACACACACACACACACACACACACTTTCACAATTTTTAGGGAATGAAGCAAAAGAATGAAGGAAATAGAATTTAAATCATCATTTACCTCAGGTCAGGAAATAAAGATATGGGATTAGGAAGCCACATAATTAGATTAATATTGTCTAGCACTTAGCTTTCTGTCTTAATTGATTAAAATTAAAACCTTGGGAGTTTGACACTATTAAAAATAACTGAATAATTTATTACATAAATAAAAGCAGACTAAGAATATATTAGGGGCCCATGAATCAGGATATCATGATTATGTAATGAATCTATATAATACAAAATAGAAAAAAAAAGAAAAAAATGAGTCAAATATTTTCAGAACAATTTCCAATTCCTAATGATTATGGCCTTCTAGGATATATATCATACAACTGTTTGAAATGTTAGAACTGTTTTCTAAAACAAATATTTTTCTTCTGTCTTAAAAGCAACCTCTGAAAGAATACATTAAACAGGTGAATTTTAAAATAGAGAAGAAACCTTTAAAAGCTGTAATTAAATTTTGGAATAAGGTGATTTGCTGAGAGTTAGAATCTAAGGAGAATTCCAGATGTCTAATAGGTGGTTTTAATTTGCTGCATTTCCTATAATCTTTGATTCTCTGAGCTCTCAGTAGGTCTGACGCTCATAATTGTAGCGACTTGGGGCATAGAGGTGTGAGGGAGTAAGAGACGAGTGAACGGTTCTGTATTCAGCTCTCTACTTCTGATGCTCATGTGTATGTAGCATCCTTTTATCTATAGAGAAAGTGGATCCTGAAGGTTCAGTTTATGACTATCATCAAGGTGAACAGTCATCTACCACTGAGCTAAAGCACTGTAAGGAAGATGCAGTTTGGGAATAATTCAGGACATCACATGGGCTGGTGTCCTTTTCTCAAATACATTGAGCAAAGTGAGTTTAGAAGAAGGGAAGCAGACATCTGGATCACAGTGATGTAACCACTTACTCGCAGATGGAGGATGATTTAATTATTCCAGGAATTCCTATCTGTATTTATCAGTCATTAAAATAACAAAACTTCTATATACTTAGAATGCCCACAAACAGAACTTTGTTCAAATGTGGACCATTGGAGTATATTATAACCCACCTGATGGGAGCATTAAATCATGCAACCTTAGAGAGGTAACTTTTGGCTGCAGGTAGCACTTTTTTCCTGAGGGTGAGGGGTTGCCACAAGATAGAGGGAATGGGTGATGAAAGTAATATTTTGAGATTCAGTAAACAACCAAAGATGAGAAGCCTTTAGAGTCATGTTCTTCTACATGCAATAATCCACCTGTCAGATTATTATTTTGTCACTTAAAGGCCAGCATGTTTATGAACCCCACTGCCTTCCCTAAATGCCTCATAATCTGTAGTAATGCCAGGCAATTTTCCAAGGACACTCACAGGCAGAGGGCATCTGAAGAACACATTTGTATTCCAAAGTAGCACACAGAAAATCACATCATCTCAAATGCTGCCTAATATACAAATTAAGCCACAGCCCTTAAGATGAAAAGATTAACTATACTATTACTGAGTTCTGAGTAAGGAAGTCAGGAAACCTCTGCATATTAAGACTGTTGGGACATAAAAGTGAAAACCCAGCACAATTAGGGTTAAATCTAATAGCAGAAAATACCAGATTAGAATGAAATGTAGGTGGGGCACCTGGGTGGCTCAGTTGGTTGGGCATTGACTTGGGCTCAGGTCATGATCTCACGGTTCAAGGGATTTGTGTCGGGTTCTGTGCTGACAACTCAGAGCCTGGAGCCTGCTTTGGATTTCTCTGTCTCCTTCTCTCTCTCTGCCCTACCCAGCTTGTGCTCTCTTACTGTCTTGCTCGCTTGCTCTCTGTCTCTTTCTCAAAAACAAATAAATAAACTTAAAAAAAGAATGAAATGTAAGAGAGTAAGACAGTGTCTAAGATAATGAGCATAAGAGGCTTTAGTCAAGAATAGATACACTAACTTTTCTACATAAAGTTTTCTTCTCTAAGAGACACCCAGTATTAGCATCAGGCTCACACATATTTCTGAACACACTCCTCTAGAGTCTTTATAGTCCAGTTGAAGAATAGCTTTAAGTATCTTTACAAAGAGCTTTTTAAATGGCTAGAATAAACTGATTCTGAGATCTCTTCTCCAAGTGAGCAGAATACCATCAATGCAAGAATTATTGCAGTTTGAGTCACCCTTTTTATAGGTACATGGATACTGGCAAGGCATGAATAGAAAAAACACAAAAGCATAAGACATTGTTTTCAATCTCTATATTTATTATTCCTTTTGAATAAAAACGTTGTTTTTGGAGTTCCTTACCCATTCCGGAGACTACTATGCCACCAGGCTTTGTGTTAGTCTGACTATACTAAGGAAGGGGGCATAAAAGAGGGATCTTTAACAGCATTGATTAAATAAGGCTTTTCGTGGAGGTCACAAGAAAAATCCTCCTGGAAAGCAGTAGTAATCTTAGCAAAGGAAGCATGGTCATCATTTTCAGTGTCACTTTGCTGGGATGTCACATTGGCAAGCCACACCCTTCTGCAGTCCTGCCCACATTGATCTGACCTGCAACATGTGGCCAGTGAGGTCTTAGCAATGCAATATAACCAAAAGTTTACATGCACTGTTTAGAAGTTTCTGTCCCCATCCCAATTCATATCTGGTCCTTGAACTTTCTCTCTCTGCATGCAAACACCGAGGAAAGGCCATCTGAGGATGGAGAAAGAATGCCGCTATCTGCAAACTAGGAGAGAGAGCTCTCAGCAGAAACTCATTGGCTGGAACCTTGATCTTGGACTTCAGGCCTCCAGAACTGTAAGAAATAAATTTCTTTTGTTTAAGCCACTCAGTGCATGCTATTTAATTAATGGGAGTCCAAACTGACAACGACATGCACTTTCTCACAATTTCTATTGTAAAATCTGGTATCCAGCCAAATTATTATGGAAATCCAGACTATCCTCCTTCTCCTTCATGGAGAAGACTGGGGTGTGAGATAACAAATGAAGAGGGAGGAGCATATAGAAGACTGAGAATCCAGTTCTCTCTCCCGTTTGCCTGCTGACACATGGAGCAAAGGGATCACCAAATTTACACAAATGAAGTATAAAAAACATTAAATCATTGTAGTTTTAAACCCCTGAGTTTTATGGTGGCTTGTTTTGTATCAGTTGTTAACTGAAATGGGAAATTAGCTTGGAAAGAATGCTGTGTGGAAGCTAACAGTTCAGCAGTGGTGAAAAAATGAGGTATAAGGGAAGAGAGAGATTCAGTGCATAGGGACACTGTCAAGAAGACAGTTTACAATGGAATTAATAGAATATTTAGTATAACAATGTATTATTAAACACATATAATTTCTTCCTGAATAAATACATGGCTCTGTGAATTTGCTGGTTAGATTACAGTGAGAAACCAGATATGCACAGCCTCTGGCTTTCAAGGAAAAGTAAAGGACATTTGATTGAAATGTGACTCCAGACCTTCTTAACTTCTCCCTATGGAGAAAGCTAGAAAGAGTGTCTCTCCAATTCTAAGAGAAAAAGTTAGATAATCTACATTATCATATGTCACAGAGCAACCCAGTAGTATGAAATTTTAAGGAAAGACAGGTGCGTGAGAAGGAGGCAGATATGAGCACTGGCTGACCTGTGGCCACAGGAGGGCGGTGGGGGCAGGAACAATTCAGCCCCAACTTTTAACAGACTGCTCAAGGCCAAGTATGGGTTTGTGTGTGAGGATAAACTCCTGGAACCCAAGCAGCTGCACACAAAAGGTAAGTACACACAACACACACACACACACACACACACACACACACACACAGGAAAGCCTATGCTGTTTCCTCTATTACATCAGCTTATTTCGATAAATGTGAACAGAATCCATGGTAAATAAGTGGACTCTTAATTTCAACCTCTAAATGTATAAACCTGGAGTTTTGTCCAGTGACGATGCATATATCAGGCATCTGTGTTTTATTCCCAGCAAGACTTGATATACGGACGAATAAAATACTGAACATAGAAGTATATATTCCTCGTCCGCTTTCTGCAGGAAGTCAAGGTATGGCCCCAGCCCCAACACTTCAGCTTGAAACAGAGGATGCAGACTTGATTTCAACTTCATCAGATCTCCTAGGGGGTGGTCCAGATATAAATGGGCATATGCAACAGATGAATATATGGGGAGAATATAGGATGGTTGTGGCAGATTTGATTCTTTGCTATTTGTGGAGTTTTGCACGTCCAATTTATGAACTGTGACATTCTTATTTCAGAACAGTCTATAGCTGACCAATCAAGTGGTAGTCTTGTTTTGACATCCCATGAACAGCCTTGATGTTCTAATACATTAATACCTTTAGTACATTAATACATAATGTTTTATTAGGAGACAGAATTCACAGTTTTACAAACTTGAAACTCCCTTTCCCAAGCCATGAACTTTGGCCTAGGGCTATTTATAACAGAAGGAAATAGTATCTTTTTAAATAATTCACACTTCACACACACACACACACAAAATATTGTCTGTTCTCATTCTCCCTAAGAAGAGAAAAATCATGTATAACTAAGTGAGAATGATATGAAAAACTCACTAAAGACCAGTGCTACACCACTTTGCCTAACATACACTTCAAAGAAAAGTCTCTTTCAGAGAAAAGAAAATCACTATATAACACGTCTCCTTTTCTTGGTGGGGGAGGCTTTTGAAAAAATGCATTTTAGAAGTTCTAAAAGCAAAACTAAATGATTCTTGACATGTAATGGCTCAACTGTAAGACATATATTATATATTATTACCAAAGTGAGTAAAATACTTTTGCCTTTAAGTTTAGAATATAATCTATGACTAATATATGTATACTATTTTTATTTGATATTTTCTATTTTTCTTTTTTCTATACTGTTTTTTTAACATTTATTTATTTTTGAGAGAGAGGGAAAATGTGCGTGTGTGTGCACACAAGCAGCAGAGGGTCAGAGAGACTGAGGACCCAAAGCAGGCTCCATGCTGACGGTATGGGCCAACCATGAACCAGTGAGATCATGACCTGAGCCAAAGTCAGAGGCCTAACCGACTGAGCCACCCAGGCGCCCCTTTGCTATACTGTTCTGATTAATGATTATGAAGCAAGTAAGGGAACAACCTTACCAAAACCCAAAACCAGCCCACAATAAAGATTTCATAAATCTTCAGATTGAAGATACACACAAACCTATACCTCCAGGTTTTTTGATAGTATATAAATAAAATGTTATTTTATTTATGTTTCTAGTGCCAGAAAAGCAACAAGTCACATTACATAAAGAGGTAGTAAAAGTTCATTATGGGAGCACCTGGGTGGCTCAGACAGTTAAGTGTCTAACTCTTGGTGTTGGCTCAGGTCATGATTTCATGGTTTGTGGGATCAAACCCCACATCAGGCTCTGCGCTGACAGTGCAGAACCTGCTTAGGACTCTCTCTCTCTCCCACTCTCTCTCTCTCTCTACGTCTCCCTCACTCATATACTCTCTAAAAACAAATAAATAAGCTTAAAAAAATAAGAGAGGTCATTGTGGAATTTACCCTCCAATTCATTAATGGAATCATCACACAAAATCTAGAACAATCATTTGTATTTATAACTTGAATCTGAAATTCATAAATTTAAAATATAAAGCAAGTAAGATCTATATGTTAGAATTTATTGGCTTTGTGAATTTTGTCTTGGTATTTACAGATTCTTAGTTAATTGTTTTATTTAGATTTTCAAGTCTATAATGAATTTATTCATAAAGGGTATCTCAATTTTGCTAAAGCGAAAATTCAGGTCATTATTCTAATTACTTTGTGTTTTGAAGAGAGGATTCATGGCATATGATTTTGACTTGGAATTACTGGAATATTAGATAGTAAATGAGCCCTAAATCTCTTAATTGCAAAAATATAGTAGAAGGATATCTACATTGCTTTGAGTTTCCAATTCAGGTTCTCAAATTTGAGCCAAAACGATAATATGAACAGCTGGTAAATAATCCTAGTATCTCTGGTGATTATCAATATAATGGCAAATTTGTGAACTAACAGAATAAATGACCAAAAATATTGATGCTAATTCTCTCACAGCACAGGTTATGTTGAAGCAATAAGTCAACCTATTTAAGAAGGTTTGTAGTAGCCAATTGACTAAATTACTACTCATCATGAAAGGAAGGAAGGAGGAAGGAAGGAAGGAAGGAAGGAAGGAAGGAAGGAAGGAAGGAAGGAAGGGAAAAGTACAAATTTAGAATATGAAAACCAAGGTTTGAATCTTGACACAGCAATTTGTTATGTGTTTAGGATGAAGATAATTTTATATATCTCAGTTTTCTCACTTACAATAGAGTATTTTAAAGATGATATGAAATAAAACCAGTAAAGGACTCTGCACAGATCCTGGACCATTTATAGAGCTGAATTATTGTTAGCTTGTCTTGTTGTTGTGGAGGGAAAATATTTTCCCTCATTCCACTGTTTCTGGGAAGAGATATTTCTCTGTATACCTCGGGCCATCAGACCTGTACTTAACTACTACCTACCTATCACACTTGCTAGGTGGAAGACAAACTTTAATAAATGTTTTATGGCCCCTGTGTATCATTTTAACTAATAACTCATTATGTAAATGTAAATAGTTTCCCAAATCAGGGTATGTTTGGGTGCATTCCAACATACTTTATTTTTTAAAAAAGATTGCAGATGTGTAAATAATACCTCCTCTCAAACTCATCTCCACTAGGGCACACTGTACTAGAAAATTTATTAGTGGAACAAAAACTTCAGGATGGGGTTGGAGATGGATATGATTTTAATAATAAAATAAATTGATATTTCCATTTTTAGTGATTGAATATACAAGCATATTCTAACAAATAATATGTTTTATTGTCTTTGAAGAGCATAAAAATATTCAAATTATCATTTTGATACCCACCTCATCTATTAAGTTCTCTAAAGTATTAGAAGATTGGCATAAGCATTTAGAGATTATGTAGACAGGAGAAAGCAGGTTGTATTTGGAAAAGTTTTGCAATTCATTTACCGTAAGGCTAGACCTCAGTGATATCCTTTTGATTACCCTAGACCATGATTCAAGAATGAATATCGTGTAAATTATGCTAAATCTTGAATATGTCCCAAATGGATGGAATGTATTACATCGTAGTAAAATCATACATATCTTATCTGAGATTATCACAAAATATGTATTACCAAGTGGAACATTATAACTTTTGAAGCAATTTCACATCAATGAACTAACATTTTCATCAAACAACCTCTTCAGGTAATTGTGAATATAATTATTTGTCTAAAACAGAAAAATAGAGACAAGAAAAGTAAAGAAATCCCCCTAACTTGATGAAAGATTAATAGTAAGATTTAACCATGTTCCATTGCCATGTAGGTAACCCAACAATTTGCTCTTTAGCACATAGAGGAAGTGGCTTTATTTTTTTGTACAAAACACTGAAATAAAAAGACCCAGTTGTTCCCAACACAGAAGCTACCAGCAATGGGCCACCTACTATCTGAGCTAAGCAGTCCCAAATGGTAAGGATTTCAGTAACCAACCTAATAATGAAGTAATGCAATATTCGAACAATGATTAGAAAGCTTTGATGCTATTTTGCATGCTTAGATTTCCTGATGATGCCAAGTATATAATTAATTATGCATTGCCATTCAATAGATTCAGTTCTTTATTATATATCATATACAAACTATGTCAGGTACAGTGAGTTGTCTTGTAGTGTTCCTTAATTAATAATTAGTAATATTAAAAATCAAACACATTTTCACCAACCATTCAGTTTTGTGAACACAAGCCTAAGAATGCATTTTAGATTATCCCTGTCATTTGTTTTTACTTTGACTGAAATATGTAATCAGAATTTTAAAACATGTCAAATAGCATTTTGTGAGCTATTAGAGCAAACAGATTACAAAATCAGGGGATTTTTCAGGGTACACGTAATACTAGAAATGCTGAACAGAAAGAGAGTTGTTAAACATTTAGTTGTACATATGTGGCATCATTCTAGATGCAGCATTGCCCTGACACTGACTTTTGTAAATTATTCTACATTAAAAACACATAAATCATATATTTGACCCTCTGAACTTCCACAGAAACAAATTAGTGCAAAAAAGTGACTTCAGAGCAAAAGGTTTGAAAGATGGTGGATTATTGGCTATCACACTATGGAGTGTGAATTGATGGTACATACACTAGCTCTACAGCAAAGCTTTGCAATAAATGAATGTTCTCTACTGATATTTAAGTGGGTAATATTTTTATTTTAATGCATATACTCAAAATACATAAAATTTTACTAAAAGTTTATTCAGTTACTATGAAATTAATATATATAATATATGTTTTACCTTTTATAAACCAGTTCAAACCCATCATGTTTAAAATAAGAGACATTACAGCAGCCATTACTCTAATTACGCATTTAAAGAAGGGATTATATCTTTACATTCAGGAAGCAAAATATAAAAACTGTAACATAGAAATGTGGTGTCCCTTTAAGTATATTTTATATACTTTAGGTCTTTATCAATGAAATTGTTAATTTTATGAAAACACTAATGGCAATGTGTTTATCCATGCTTTTCCTTAAACCAAAAATTTGAGGGGCTCTGGGGTGGCTCAGTTGGTTAAGTGTCTGGCTATTGATTTCAGCTCAGGTCATGATCGCATGATTTGTGAGTTCAAGCCCAGCATGGGTTTCTCTCTCTCTCTTTCTCTCTCTCTCTCTCTCTGCCTCTTCCTGCTCTCTCTCTCAAAATAAATACATAAAATGAACTTTAAAAGAAAAAAAATATTTTGGAAGAGTCGATTCATGCCATTTGCCAAAATGTGTTGAACTAGTCATTAAGAGTAGTGAACTCAGAAATTCTAAGATATAATGGTTTGTGTGAGATATGCCTTAAAATTAAAATTATTTGGAATTCTAAAGACTAATCAAAGGCAGATTAATTGTGTTTCTTTACTAGAAAATTCTTCTAAGAGAAGATCAGAGTAAATCTATAGAATATGTGAGAAAGTGTTAATGTTCTGTTTGCCTAGCAAACAAATTTGGTCTGTAGTCTTGGTTAATAACTTCAATATACCTTTCATTATATTTTGCATGCCATGAATGTCTATTATTCTAAATATATCTGAGTAAAATTATTAAATCATAACATTTAACAAATATTCTCCTTCACGTTTCTATAACAAAATTGTATCATTCATTTCTGTATCATAATGGCATTACATTTTATTGTGAATCAAATTATGAAGAGTTTAGGAAAGATTTTATGAATCTCAGAAGAAAAATTAAAGTACCTATTACCAACATCCTTATATTGTATTATATAAGATGTGCAATCTTAAAAAAAAGTCCTTATTCCTTTAAAACTAAATACTTTTTGAAAAAGCCAAGAATTCAGGTATTAGAAGAATCATAAATATAAGCCCAATCTGGATACTTAGAGAATAAAGAAATTTCCCAAAGCTACCATATTTTATAGAAATATTACTTTTACCAAATAAAACAGAAGGAACAGTTGTCTACTGACAGTTATGTTCACATGGTTCTAGTCAGCAGGAATGTTATGAGTCCCTGATGCCCATGCAAATCATCAAAACATGTTTTCATTGAGAAGAGAGTAATTAGGGAACTATTTTTATAAAATAAGTCATGTTCCTGTGGAAAGGCATCATGAGTTGGAAATTTTTGCAATCTAGCTTATGTTTATTTTTCTTTTACCTTCACTCTAAGTCAGAGATTAATGTGGTTTATTCTGACACTTAATGAATATAATTGCTGTAAAAGTGCCTACCAAGCATGTTATATTTTAGATGGAATTTTATTACAGGAAGTCAATGTACTTATGTGCAGAATCGCAATCAAAGGCTTAGGTGGGTTTCGTTTGTTTGTTTGGCTTTTCCTTCCAAATATCTCTTTATCCATCCTCCGTGTAGAATTCATCCTCATACTGGTAGTAAGGTGACTTTAGCAAAACTAGGCCTTATCACACCAGGTGAAGAAGTTAGACTGTGTCTTCCTGGAGAATTTGATAGGATCAAGACACCTCCCATCAAATTTGCCCTCATGCGTCATTAGGATGAAATGTGCCCATTACTGAAATGATCCCCAACAACATAAATGGCATTTACCCTTAGGCCTAATAAGACAGTGACTGGGTTTTCAGCCTCACCCAGTACAAGGTTGCAGGGGGGACAGCTGTAGACATGGATAGTTTAGATTGTGTAAGAAAGAGAGAAAGAAAGGATGCCAAGTAGGAACTAATAGTTCCTATCATTCAAGCTATACAAAAAAGATTACAAATATTTATATACACTAATTGCTATAAAGCATAACGATATGCTTCCAAATGTATAAATGATATTCATTAAAACCAATGTCAATTACCTACCTCCAGTGACTTAGAGTCTAAATATCAAAGAAAAAGTCTTCATATGGCCCAATGAAGTAAGCCATGTAGACAGGGTATTCTGTTCACAGAGAATAGTCTCCTAGGACTCAATTTTTTTCAGTGCTTTAATTAATTAAAATTAAGAATTTCCCCAGAATATTACCTAAATCACTATTCATATAAAATATTCACCAACCACTGAATGTTTAATCATGCTATAATTGGGTGAAAACAATGTAAGTATCTTCATAGAGCTTATAGTTCAGGTGCTACTAAATTGAAAGAGATTTTTTTAAACTAGGCAGAGAATTTGGATTTGATTTAAGATGCAATAGTCAAATAGTCAAAAATGACTTAAATAGTCAAATAACCTTGGGAAGAATACTGAAATTTGGGTAAGAGGTCTAGAGTTAATTATCAAGTACTTTAAACACTCATATACAGACATTGGTGAATTCTGTGAATGATTATATAGTGTGGTGCACTAAAAAAGTGTCTAAATGTTTAGGGAATGGGCATATATTTTTTGTAGTCACTAGTAAACTGCATTTCATCTTATTTTCTGAACAAGTAATACTGCCATCTTCACTAGCCTTCTGCCTGTTCTGCTTTATTATCATTTGTCTCATGCATGTTTTTTCAATGTATTATTGGGTGACTCTGGTGGTTTAGGATTCTGTACCTTTTACCACCAATGCTTGCTTCTAGAGAAAAAAAAAAAAACAACGATGAAGTTTCTCTCCTCTGGCATCCATACCAATTTCTAAAAATGGTTTCTGTTGACTAAACTATAGTCTTATACCCATAGCAGGGAAGGTGAAACAAGTTGACATGTGGTGAGAAAGCTGTTTTCAAAAGGAAGAGGTGCTAAGGTAATGAATGTAGATGTCTACTGCATGATAGAAAGAAAAAGAAACATTTTTATTCATAGCTTTTATTCATTTCCCTGAATGTTAAGATTTATATTGTTGTGGGAATGAAAACAATAGAGGTTTCACTGATAAAAAATGGAAGATATAATCCTTTATAATCCAGAACACTTAATTAATGTATAGGTGAGTGGGAAAAAGAAAAAATAAACTTATTGAACAGATCATTCAAATACTTATTGTGTGTCAAGCCTTATATTGAAAATACAAAGAATAAAATGGTTTCATGTTTATCTTCAAGGATTTGAACCCTATTGGAAAAAATCGTATATATACTCATATAATTATGATTAAAATCTCATGGATAATAATTACCATATGAAACATGACAACAGAGTACTCTGGAAAGCAAAATGATTAACTTCAGGCAGTCCGAAAGGGTTGAAAAAGAATCAGAGATGACTTTCTTAAATGAAATTGTATTTACTTTGGGCTTTGATGATGTAGAGTGCATTAAGTATTGGTAAAGAAGCAGAATTTAAGAATGGGCTATATTCCATACATGACTTAATATGGGTCAATGCAATCAACAAATAGTAGCATTCTCTTACGGGATGAACTTTATTGAGCCCCTACTATGTCATCCAAAAAGTTCTGAGAACCAGGGTTATAGAGATGAATCAATATTACTGTTAAATAATATTATTAATACATTATTAAATATTTTAATATGTTAACAATATTATTAAACATTAAATATCATTTAGTGGAGAGAGTTAAACAGAATATAAAAAAAGAGAAAACAATACATTTCAATAACTATACAAACATTATGAATATTCATTATCTACTATCCTCCACAGATACAAGATTGAGTAGTATTTCCTTGCAGCATAGATAATCAGTTCCATGATAATCAGTTCCATAAGCAACATGAGTGATACAATAGCACTTTATGACCAGAGATTCAGTTTAACTGTTGTAATATAAGTCCTGGAGCAAATCAAACTGGCCAAAGAAATTTAACTTGACAATTCATCATCCCTCTATAAATTAGGATATTAAAAATCATGCCAGGAGAATTGACTGAAATAGTTCTTAATTTATAGATGTTAGCTTCATACATTTTTATTATCCACATTATTGTCAATAAATACCACATGAGATTTCAAATAAATGATATCATTAAACTAAATACGTTATGTGAGGCCCTGTAGTGGGCTGATAATATAAATAGTTATTTACAGTAGGTACACATTTGGAAAACTTATATGTTACTGTTGAAAGCTATATATGTAGTTACATTTATTGCCTTAATAAACACAATATATCAATTTGAACTTATTGATATATTTAAACCTAGATGATGTGAAATATTTTAACAAGAAATAAGAGATCAAGATATTTGATTGCAAAAATAGCAGAGAAATATTTTGTCATCTTTTGAAACAGAAATTACAATATTGCAATGTCAAACTAAGTCTTCATTTTTACCTGGAAAGTGGATTTTGGGATTAAGAGATAATAGTAAACTAATTTTGCATAGTGGTTTAAATATTTACTTAAATATTAATATGCTTTTATTTATAATCAGGGTTATTCATTTATGAACTATTCTGTTAATATAGAAAACATCAATATAATAAATCAATTTATTTAGCTCATTTTTTAAATTTTTCAAATATATCTTTTGTTTAAAAAATTTAATGTTTTTATTGTTTATTTTTGAGGGAGAGAGAGACAGAGAGAGACAGAGTGTGAGTAGGGGCAGGGCAGAGAGGGAGAAGACAGAGAATCCAAAGCAGGTTCTAGGTTCTCAGTTGTCAGCACAGAGCCCGACATGGGTCTCGGACCCACGAATCATAAGATCATGTCCTTTACTGATGCTGGCTGCTTAACCAAGGAGCCACCAGGCACCCCTCAAATGAACCTTTTTAAACCAAGTCTCAGAATAGTTAGAATTTTCATACTTGTTTTTTTTTCCCCAACACTGTTATTGTTCTGAGTGTATTCAAATACATGTAGAGTAAGATTTATCAGAGACCAGCTGGGTTCCCTGTGCAATGGTCCACAGTGGCTTAGAGGAAACTCTCCTGGTGTTAATTGGCAGTTTGTTTTTCAGGGGACTACTGTGGCTAATTGATGTCCCTGGAGCTATAAGAAGGAGAGAAATGAGAGAGAAACAATAAACTTACCCACTCTGATTACTTAATTTTAGAAAATTGCTGAAACAAATAACAAATATGTATAATTTCACAAATTCATTGCCTTCTATTCCCACTCAATTTTATATTCACTTTAGTAACGTGGATTCTGCTCACAGAATTTCATACCCCAAAGAAATCTGTTTCTAAACAAATATTTTTCTCTTTTAGAAAGATGACATTGACATCCTGCTGTAATAGTCTGGGAAAATTAATACCCTACCCTGAAAGAGACACATTGTTATAGGAAAACCAACATGTGCTTATTCATTGTCAAGGTGACAGGTATTATTTTAATAGGAACACAGCTTTCGTCTAAATTTCCATATATATTTAAATAACCCACCACATATCTATTATTTGACTCAGAAGATTAACTTGATCTTGTAAGAGTATCCTTCTCAGCTCCCTTCCATCTTGATCTAAACAGTTACTTTAAAAATATCTTCTATAGAAACATTTGCTGACCTGTATTTTAGTTAATATTTTAGTATTTCTTCTGAAAATACTGTTTTTGATATAATGGGGTGCTTTTGTTTCTGCTTTATGGGAAAAATTCAGGTCAAATATAATATGATTAGTTGAAAATATTGGAATGTGTGGGATATTTTTTCTTCACATTGTCAGTCCATTCCTATTCTCCACTTTGTCAGGAACTTTGGATAACTAGCCCTCCTCACTGGGTAATTCTGCCCAACAGCTTCTCTTTGGGTGTGACTGGCGATAAGCACTACAAGTTTTCAGGAGCGAAAAGTCTGAAATCAGGCTGTGTATTCCTTTGTCTCCTTTTCTGTAATGACATGAAGGCCGGCTTTTATACACCACCCAGATCCAGAGCTTCTTCCACTTGCTTCTCCTTTTTTTCTGGATTTGTATGTGATCTCTCCTCTCACCCAGAAGAAGCCAATAATGTACCATTCACACTAACCCCATAGACTATCCTATCCCTCTTGAGTTTCCTCATACCTTTGTTAAATAGAGCAATTATCAGATTATTTTCAAAATAAGTTGTGTGCACATCTCATTTTCCTAACAGTGCTTCAACACTCAGCAATTGTATTGGTTGTGGGTTTTTTTTTCATTTTATTCTGTTACTTTATCTTCTTTTACTTCATACCACTTTATTGAGGTATGATTGACATGTAAAAAGCTGTACGTATTTACTGTGTATACCTGGATGTGTTTGAAAACTAACTTCCATTTAAACTTCTACAAATCCACATTCTGCCATGAAGTATGAACTAAGCACTTTCTTCATTTATTATTTCATTTATACTTTTTTTACTTGTCTGTAAAACTGTAAATTCCTTTTAATCTCAATTAAGTGACTAACACAGAAGGAGGCTAACATCATGCATCCTCTACAGATGTGTAGCTATTCTCAAGAATTGTTGCTTAGCCATTTTATTTCTCACAGTATTTTATATTTCATCTACTCTACTTCCAACTTCCTGCCTTGCATATTGAGAACAACCATATCAACAGTTTCATCCCTGTCAATCTCCTGAATTCCAGAATGTCTTCATTATTTGTGGCACAGTAAACAGCTGTCCAATATATTAAGCTTCACAAGCTTAAAAACACATTGTTTCCACTTCCTGACTTTTCTACATCAGTTTCCAGCTTTAGATACTGGCATCACCAACTACCAATTTCTATAGTTACTCAACTAAAATTTTGCTTTTTAATTTACCACAAAATCCTATTGTTTCTAAATCTGAAATGCCTCCTGAATAAACCACTGCTTTCTAGTTTTCCATGTTCAGTATTATTCATTTTAGTTCTTCTCTGTACAATTGAAATAATTTCTTTCCTGCTCTATTGTCCCTTCGTTACTAATGTACCTCAATTTTGAACTCCACAACACTGTCCTGTTAGCCTAAACACACACGCGCGCGCACACACACACAAATCTGATCATGTCGTAGTTCATATTAAAAAAAAAAAAACAAGTTTTGGTTACCTATTTGCTACCAAATGAAGTTCCAACTCTATAACTTTATATTTAGACCCTTGAAATTCTGGTATTTTCAACCTCATCCCCTCTGCTATGCCATCTCTAATATCTTAGGTTCTGAACTCAATAGCCTTCTTGATGATCTTATATTTTTCATATTCTTACACATCAGAAGTCTTACTGAACATCTTCCCTATACTCAGAGTGCTCTTTTATATTTACTAATATAAAAATTTCCACTCTTAAGGTCCAAATTAAATCTTACCTGACCTGTGGAGCTTTTCCACTGAATATTTAGTCAGAAAAATAGTGTCAAAAATTATGTTGTATTAATATTGTATATAGTATATTAAAATTAATATAACACTGAAATAGTAGATGGCCATCTTTTTCTATTCCGAAACATGGACATATTTATTATTATTTAGTTGTGCACTGTGACAGTGATTCTTAATTGTGTGTGTGTGTGTCTGTGTGTCTGTGTGTGTGTGTAGGTGGAAAGAAGCCTCATAATATATTTTTGGTTCTGCTTTTTTTTCAGATTTGTCTGTCTGAAGCAAGTTTTTTATTTTGCTGGGTAAATCTAATTGCTATCTGCCAGTGTTTGTTGAGTGCAGATTAAATGAGTGATTTATTACCTTAAATCATAACTTCTTGATGGGGGTTGGTTTCTCTCTGGAGGACATTTGGCAATATCAGGAGACACTTTTGGCTGTCAGCCTGGTTGAAGAGAGCTACTAGCGTCTTGTGGGCAGAAGCCAGGAGCACTGCTAAATATCCTACAAATAAGACAGCTCTACCAAAAAAAGATTATCTGGTCCAATATATCAGTAGTGCCAAATTTGAGAAATTCAGCCATAAATCTCACACTAATGTAGTTTAACATAATTGAAATTCAATTCATACTTATGGAATTGAATTAAAAATTAGCATGGTGGTCAATCTTTATAGAAAGAACTGAAAAAAAAAGAACTGGAAATATCAAGAAATAATGTGTTCTTTCAAAGGCAAGGGACTGTTTCTTTTCTGATAAAAATTACTGAACAATAATCATTCCATAATTATATATATTTTGTATATGTAACCTCCCACCTCATTCCATTTGAATTTACTTTACCAGATTATTTGTTCATTCATATCTACAGAAACACACATATGTATTGGACAAATTATTCATTTAGGCTGTGGTTTTAGAGAACCCATCAAATGTTGGAATTTTTTAAGCATAGTTTTGTTGGCCATAAATTATTCTGATTTTGTAAATGATAACGGCATCTTTTTACGTATTATCAATCAATTCATCAACTTTGTTAATTTGCAGTTTATATCAAATTAAATAGTAAAATTGAATAATCCATCATGTCAAAATTCTTAATCTTGCTTGCCCAAGTACAGAACCATAGAACTAAAGAAGTTAATATTAAAATGGTATAGTGTAGCATTGTGCAACTACATTTATTACATCTCCAAGGCTTTAATATAAAAGTCTCTTTGTTTTTAAATCAAAAATAACTTTCTTACTCTATCAGATATATTTAATTAAAATTTTCAAATAAAATCTTGTCTCATAACTCCCTTTGCTCTTGAAAGCAATGAGTTTCCCAGTTTACTAAATGAGTTCAACTTGTTTTATATGTTATTCAGCTGAATGCCTATCATTACCACAATGATATCAGAAAATGACTTCTTGGGTGTTACTATTCACATTCACGTACCACAGCTGAAGAAAAGATAGATTATTGAATTACAACAACTATATGTTTTAAAGGAAAACTTGTACTATTTTTATGGGTTGGATGTAGGGATGAGGGTGTCTCAGCTGGACCTCGAGGGTGTCATGCCAAGTGAAATAAGTCAGGCAGAGAAGGACAGATACCATATGTTTGCGCTCATAGGTCTAACAGGAGACACCTAACAGGGGACCATGAGAGGGGAAGGGGGAAAGAGAGTTGGGGAGAGAGGGATGCAAAACCTGAGAGACTATTGAATACTGAAAATGAACTGAGGGTTGAAGGGGGAGAGGGAGGAGGAAGGGAGGTGGTGGTAATGGAGGAGGGCACTTCTGGGGAAGAGCACTGGGTGTTATATGGAAACCAACTTGACAATAAACTATTAAAAAAAAGAAAATGAGACAGAATAGGAGTTTTGTGCACCTAATGCTGCCACTCAGATTGCCCTATGCTACAGGCTTGAAGGAGGCTACACAGGAAAAATTAAAACAGTATTATTCTATACTTAATTGTCTATATGAAGGCAACACAGTTTTATAGATTCAGGGAGTTTGGCTAAATGACGATGATTTTAATGGAGTTACTTTCATCTATGTCAGAGCATGGAATGGATAGGGTGGCCTAAGTAGAAAAGACTAAACTCTACTTAAGGTTGAAGAAGACAGTTCTCAAGTATAGGAACTAAGACCTAGACAGAAAGAATGAGAGATGCCACATAACCTTGGATCTTTAGCTTAGAAACCTAAATGTACAATTGAATAGAATACATATTCAGAAGGTGAGAGAACACCTAACCAACAAGGTTTGATTATTGTTAAATTTTAACAACTTCAATTATAGTTTTATTTTATTTATATAGTCGATTTGGGATCCTCTGTCCCCTTCTCTCCCTGCTCCTCTTCCTCTCATGATCTCTCTCTCAAAAATAAATTAAAAAGCATTTAAAATAAAAAATAAATTTATATAGTTCCTTGAGGAAAATAAAAAATGCTTTAAGGCAAATTGCCTAATTTATAGAAGATGCCAATAGAAAAAAAATGCCATTTATAGCAATGCTATCAACAATAGCCAAATTATGGAAAGACCCTATATGTCCATCAACTAATGAATGGATAAAGAAGATGTGGCTTATATATACAATGGAATACTTACTTGGCAATGAGAAGGAATGAAATCTTGCCATTTCCTACAACCTGAATGGAACTGGAGGGTATTATGTTAAGTGAAATAAGTCAGTCAGAAAGACAGATATCATATATTTTCATTCATATGTGGAAATTGAGAAACTTAGCAGAAGACCATGGGGAAAGGGAAGGAGAAAATAATAATTTCAAACAAAAGAGGAATCAAACCGTAAGAGACTCTTAAATACAAAGAACAAACTGAGGGTTGCTGTGGGGATAGGAGAGAGGGGAAAATGGGTGATGAGCATTAAGGAGGGCACTTGTTGGGATGAGCACCGGGTATTTTATGTAAGTGATGAATTATGGGAATCTACTCCCGAGGCCAAGAGCACACTGTACACACTGTATGTTAGCTAACTTGATAATAAATTATATTTAAGAAGAACATTAATATTTGAGGTTGTTATATTTTGCCCATTCTATCAGTATACTATGTTAGAATTCACCAGATAGAGTAACATAGATCATCTGATTATATACTCAAAAAATAACTAAAATAAATAGAAGATTTGCCTTTAGAATAAATCTTTTTTTGTCATCATAAAAAATTAAATGTTCAACTCAGAATTGTCACACGGTTTTAATGAAAGGACTAGGATAATGGTGTGGGGAAATTAAATAAATAACAAAGGGTGACAGATCACCCAGATCCCAGCAACAAGGAAAACCCATTTTGGCCAGTAGAGTCCGCAAAAGAAACGTGTGGGCAGTATACTCGCAGACCAGTGAGAAATGGAATCCTGGAGAAGATCCCCTGTGACAGGAGCTGTGATCATTGAGGAAGTCAGTCACTTCTACTAAAGGTGGTTCAAAGAGGGGGGAAAAACAGAGAGTAAATGCCAAGACATTCTCCCATTTTTCATTAGTAGCAGATTTCTGATTTTTAGCTTGGCCTATTGCTACCAGAAATAAAAGTGAAATATTCCTACCTCCCTTGCAAAGAGTTGGCCATATAGCTAAGTTCTGACCAATGGCACAAAATTAGAAGTGTTGAGGACAATTTCTGAGCTGTGTCCTTAAAGGAAATGATCATGCCTTCTTTCATTTCTGGAATACTTCCTGCTCAATAAAATGTAAAGATGTGACTGCCCCTTGAGAGTTCTCTTTGTGGCAGCATTAAGTTGAGGATAGCTGAGCTAATATCTTCCCTTTGCCCCCCCCAGATGGATTCTCCATCTTTCTTCGTCATGTTTGCTGCCCGAGGAGGCTGGTATGTATGGGCTTCTGTAGCCTTAATTTGCTCACTGCGCTCTGATTTGCAATTGGATTTAGACAAGGGGAAACCTACTCAGAATATTAGAGAAAGAAACAAGTCAGCTCAGGCTGTTTCCCACTGGCTCCCTCTCCTTGTATCATCTTGTTCTAACAGGGCCCCTCAACTAAAAATCTCAACTCCTTGGGGCGCCTGGGTGGCTCAGTTGGTTAAGTCTCTGACTTTGGCTCAGGTCAGATCCCATGTTCCTGGGTTTGAGCCCAGCGTTAGGCTCTGTGCTGACAGCTAGCTCAGAGCCTAGAGCCTGCTTCCAGTTCTGTGTCTCCTTCTCTCTCTGATCCTTCCCTCTCATGCTCTGTCTCTCTCTATATCAAAAATAAATAAAACATTAAAAAAAATCTCAACACCTCTAAATGTGGCCTATACCTCAAGACTATCCTCTTTTGGGTTTAGGTAACTCCCCAAACCTATACCTGCTTACCTGTGGTCATTAATGACTCTGCTGCTACTTACTAGCCTTGGGTTTGCAGTTATCTCTACCATACCGTTTAATATAATATTTTACAGATAAACTGCATGTTATCCTAATGCGAGTTATCTCTGTGTTTCCTGCCAAGACTCTAAAGAGAATTGTTGAAGGACAAAGTAGAAGGATGCTGGGCCCCATGGATGATCAGACCTATACTGCAATCCCTAAATGTTTACTTATTTTATATGAGGGAAAATCATCCTTCTAATTTTTAATGTCCAATATAGTTTCAGGTTTACTTTATCTCACTAACAATTTAATATTCACACAATGAGTATTGTGATTGCCTATAATTTTAACATGGTCCAGTTGAAGTTTAGAAAGGGAAATGATTGGGCCGCAGGTATACATTGATAGAAATGGGTCTAAAGTTAGCTCCCTTTATTAAATCATTATTTATAAAGTATCTATTATGATTTAAACACTCCATACTGTAGTGAAAATACAGCCAATAATACATGTGGCTTTCTAACTTTCTATTTTAGACCACCCTCTGCAATGATTGGAGGTAGGACTTTCTACTTGAGAGAATTTAGGTAGGATGGACCCTGTAGACTGAAGAGCACTCTTATTGACCATTTTCTGGAAGGGGCAATTGTTTGGACATCCAGTGAAATACAACTTGAAAAGACACTCTGTAAGGCCAACATTACTTCCCTCTTGTACGTCTCCATATTCCCACTGTTTTGTTGGTTGGTTGGTTGGTTTCTTGCACTTTCCAAATATATAGCTTGCACTCAAATTCTTGTCCTAAGGTATGTTTCTAGGGGAACAAAAACCTAAGGCATTTAATCTATTTCTAGATTTTTTCCCCATTTACTTCAATTGAATGATTTTCTCCCCTTCTGTCAAAACCACAATATCTCAATTATAATAAACTTGAAATCAGCCATGTGTATGGATAGGGGGTCCTGCTGTTTTTTCTTCCTTAAGATTTTATTGGCTCTTCATAGCCTATGGTACTTCCATATAAACTTAACAAACATCTTGTTTACTTACAATAAAAATTTGCTTATATTCCAATAGATAGCATTATATCTGTGGATTAATTTTGGATAATTTGTGATATCATATCATTGAATTTGTCAAAACCCAGTATAATCCTCCATTTATTAAGTTCTCCATTTTTATGTAGGTAGCTTATTTTTATACATTATTTATTGTAAGTTTTTAATGTTTTTTTAAATGACATTATTTTTCAATTTTATTTTTTGTCTGTTCTCTGTATCTACAAGTACAATTAGTTTTCTTAAATTGATCTCATGCATTTACTTCTTAATTCTCATATTTTATCTGTACTCTCACTTGGTATAACAATGGGGGAAAAAGGAATATTCCATCAGCTCACTTTTATAGCACATATACACATATTCCTATGTGAATTTTCTTTATGCATGATAAATATTCTAATTTTTCTTTCTGTATTTTAGGAATAGCAGCGGCCTGTTTGTTATTGTCTTTTTGCCCCAAAATCTATGTTAGCCTGCTCTGCCTGCTCACATGAACTTCTGCAAGTTAGCTAAATCTTGGCTTGCTTCCGATTATCTCTTCCACTTTTACTTGGATAGATAACCCTTTATAAATGTAGTTTGAGCTTTCACAAGTGCTGGATATCAACTCTTCTTATAAAAATATCTCAGTAGATTAATTCTATAACTTCATTCATATATTTAGCCATTCCTTCAGCAAATATTTCCCAACTGCCTGTTCTGTGAGGCCCTGTTCTGGCCACCAGACTATAGGAAGGAACAAAAATCAGTCTTATTTTATAGCACTTAAGTTTCCTGAGGAAAGACAGATAACCAATTAGTTTTCCAACTCTCACTGCATCATCATAACTGACTCTACATATTTTGTGCATGTTCAGACTCACTGCCAATGCTGAGCTAACTGTAATTAGAGGTCTGACATTCTCTAGGGTTGACTCATCTCCGGCTGCCCAGACCCAGGTGGACAGTTAGGCATTTGGTATGCTATTCTATAACTCTTTATGGAAAACTTGAGCTACTGAACTACTTAAGCAACCAGTTTTTATATTTGTTTTCTGTAATAAACTGTGAAATGAGCTGGTTCATTGTTCATTTTTCACATATTCAAACATAAAATGAGAATGTATTCTTATGACAGCATTTGCTCATTTTTCTATATGGGAGAAGGAACTGTTTCATTACTTATCATTAGCAGCCTATTTATATAACAGGGCAGTGAAAAAATAATGTCAAAACCAATTGGACTTGTAGAACAATTTTGGATTTATAGAGTGCAATTAATCAAGTATGTCATGACACTATGGTAATAATCCTGCTTGGTGAAAAGTACTGAAGAATCTGTAAAGGGTCAGAGGTGTGGTTTTGTATTTTCTTCTAAAGAAGATTGTCTATTCAGCAAAATGAAATTGAATTTCTAATTACTCAGTTGGATTAAAAAACTTGTAATCTTATCCACGATGCATGCTGAAAAGTTCTTTGAAGCATTTGTGATTACTACTTAGTAATCAAATATATCTTCTGCACTCTAATTTGAATTAATTCATTTTGTTTAACAAACCATCAACATTTTAGAAAAGGACTCAATTTCACCATACCTTTCTGTAATTTTACTAAGTCTGTAGCATTTTACATGTACTTTTACAGGTTATAATAATAAATTATTGGGAAACCAGGTCTTTGGCTTTTCAAATCAAATTTTATAAAATGGCAAATCTGAAGACATAATGGGAGTGTTAATTATATGTAACGCCTGAGGATTTCCCCTTCAGGTTGATATTTTCACAGTGATAGAGACATCAACACAAATTAGGTTTCTTCATTACCAGTACAACATATGGTCTCCTTAACTTATCGTCATATTCAAGGCCATCATGCTTGTTAAGCATGGTGCACTCACTATTTACAAAGTTTTATCAAGGCTCTTACTTTTGCTTCTCTTAAAAAACCCTACTGGAGGAGTACCTGGCTGGCGCAGTCCATTTCAGCTCAGGGCATGATCTCACGGTCTGTGGGATCAAGCCCCATGATGGACTCTGCACTGACAGGCCAGAGAATGCTTAGGATTCTCTCTCTCCCTCTCTGCCCCTCCTTTCTCTCTCTCAAAATAAATAAATAAACTTTAAAAAAAACCCTACTGGACCTACAAGAGTAAGTTCTAATGTTGCAGCAGAGATACTTGCTTCTTTATCTCAGATAAATTTTTCTTCATGTTATGAAAAACACTGTCTTAATGGGGAATGGGAAATTGTCCGATGAGATGAGCTTAGTATGCCTTCCGTAAGCTACAAGGAGGAGAGGCTTGAAAGTCTTAGCGATGATAAAGAGCTTGGGATTTTCCTGTCGACAATGCAATTAATAGACTAAAAGGACAACAGTGATTATGAATTATTTGTAGTTTTATTGAGGTATACCTGGCATTCAATAAACTTGACCCTGAAGTGAAATTGTTTCAAGTGTAAAGAGAACAATTTGGTGAATTTGACACATGTATAACGATCACATTCAACTCTAAAAGTCCCACAGCATACATTTATAACCCCTTCCTCTTCACCTTCTCAAACCCAAGCATTAATTCTATCTCATGCGACTTTATGTTTCCTCTATATGTTACATTATGACTTTTCTAGACTTTTACATAGATAGAATCAAATAGTATGTACTCCCTCTTGTCTGGATTCTTTCACGCAGCATAATAATTTTGAGATTCGTTCAAATTGTCTCTTTCAGTGCATCATTACTTCTTATTTCTTAGTATCATTCTATTGTATGCCTAAAGTACCATGTAGTTATCCATTCTTGTTGGCAAAAATTTGAGGGTTTTTTTCCCACTTTGCAGGTATTACAAAAAGCTGCTATGAAGACGTATATAAGTCACTGAACATGCAACATGTCTAAGCTTGCATATATTTATTAATATTGCCTAAAATATATACCAAAGCACAAGCTGACAGAACTAAATAGAGTTTAAGAAAAACCCACTATCATTGTGGGAGATGACAACATAGCTCTCTCATTAAATAAGACAGGAGAAATAATTTAATAAATATATAGAAGATTTGAACAAGCTGATTAACCAAAGTGATCTAACATTTCTATTTATCTACCTATGAACCATCTATCATCTGTCTATACCTATCTCACTATAATAAACAAATTAAATTTACTTGTGTAGAATATTATACCAAATACATACACAAAGAAAGACATTAGGTGGTATCATCTAATGACATGAACCTAGCGCATTTAGGAAAGGGATTAAAAGAAAAGAAAGGAAAACAGTGTAGAAGCATAAGTGAGGAGCTGGCAGCAAAGACAACATCTACCCAGCTGGGCTAGTGGCATGATTAGTGGAAGAGAGTCACAGTCACCATATGTGAGAGGTAAGGGTGAAGAATGTCTTTAGGAAAGAGCTCATATTCCTAAGAACAACAAGGAAATAGAACAACGGAAAAGAATTTGAGGGAAAAAGGGATTTGACTGAGGAAGGTTGGGAGGTTACAAAAGACAGAGTGAGAGTATTGTAGAATTTGAGAAATGGAATCAGATTAGAGGTTTATAGAACTGAGTGGGGGAAGGGCTGTGTGCTGAAGCTTTACAGTTTTCTTACAGTCTTGAAGTTCCTTAGCTACTTAGGTAAATAAGGGCAAAATGATGAGACTTAGTGGTTGATAGGCAGTAAGCGTAGAAGTTTTGTCAGGAATAGGCAGAACTCCCAACTCTGGTCTCAAAATGTTGGTCTTATTTGTTTGGAGCCATCTCTGGTAAAGCAAACTCCCTATTCTACGGTGCTCCCTTCCTGAACACCCACCCAACAATCCTTAGAACTTGACTAATATTTGCTCATCGTCCAACTTTATGGGCTTCTTTTGAGAGAAAACTCTCACCACCGAGAAACTGCTATCACTACCAAATGGGTTTTGTTTTCTTGTTTTCCTCAACGATGACCTGACTTGAATTTAAATTCCCTGATCATCTTCAGGATAACAGAGTGTATACATCTTAATGGACTGAGATCTGCATAGTTTTTAATCCCCCCAATTATTGCCACAACATCATGTTTCAACCATATTGAATAACTGCTGCACTACCTTAACTCCCCAGTCTCTACCACATGTAGTGACCTCTTTAAAAATTGTTTGTTTTAGTTTGTATGTAGTTTTGAGAGAGAGAGAGAGAGAGAGAGAGAGAGAGAGAGAGAGAGAGAGAGAGAGAGACAGTGTGTGTGTGAATATACAAGGGGCAGAGAGAGATGGAGACACAGAATCCAAAGCAGGCCCCAGGCTCTGAGCTATCGGCACAGAGACCAATGTGGGGTTCAAAATCACAAACCAAGAGATCATGACCTGAGTCGAAGTTGGTCACTTAATGGATTGAGCCATCCAGGTGCTCCTATATGTAGTTACTTCTTTCCAGAATGTTCCTTATAATTCTATCTCTGCCTGTCTAATGCCTTTTCGATTGAAAAGACAGTTAAGTTCATCTCCAGATGCTTGACCCTAACATCAAAAGTGATTCAAGGTTTAAAGCGTGCCATGGAAACCTGGCTCTATGGCTCTATCCACTACAGTCAACTGCTATACTATATGTTCCTTGTCTGTGTCTTATCAAATGATATTCAGTGTTGGGTATTGTTTATAATTAGGGAAAACTATGTATTAAAGGGGGAAATACACTAATGATAAATCTGTAACATGTTTAAAACAATGTGAAATTATTATATGCAAATTTTGCATTATTTGTTTATAAAATTTAGTTTATTCAAGAATTTTAAGAGCATATTATAATGGGAGTTGAAAGCAACCTAATAGAATAAATATGAGAACCTTTTAATTAATTTCATAAAAGATCAGTAGTTAACATTTTAATTAATCTAGTTAGTTGATAACATTCTTATGGTAATTTCAGAATCATTTTTGTGGGTAAATCTAACACATAGCCAAGATTTCAATTAAGAGCATCTTTAAGAAACTGCAATTTAGAAGTAATAAAATGTTGAAGAACTGCTACTTAATATGAAACATTGGTGAGTCAGATTTTTTTTCACAGTTGATTTACATGGTTATGTTGTCAAAATAGGGCTCTTAGCTGGCATTTTTATTTTTAAAAATTAATGCCTTTGAGGAAAGAGAAATTAAAGAAAAGCAACATTCAATTCTATATGAAAAGAAAGCATACCAGTTTAGAAGATTATTTGCAAATCCAAGTAACTCATATTTTATTGCATAATTCAAAATGTTTGTTCATTTCATTAACATTTAACAGGGTATCTATGTATTCCCCTTTTGCTCCAGGCATTTAAAGATGACTATATGTGAAAACAACCATACTTCAAGCAGAAACATTTTAAATAAATGATATCTAAAAGAATACATATTAAATATCCATATATTTTTTAATATAGTCCAACAGTTTTAAATTAGGTATATGTGCATTTTGATAGAAGAGTCAGTAACTCGAAGGTATGGTTTTAATTATATCTAAGAATGATAGACAAATTTTCAATGTTTCTTGTAAGTTAAGAGAGCAGAACATGCTTTTCACATGCAGCCCATTTGTTTAATCACATCTCTTTTAAAAAATTGTCAATTTTTATTGAGGTACATTTAATATGTCAATTTAATAATAGTAACACATATACTCATGCATGTATATACTCGTAAAGATACATATATATCTTTACTAATAGTTTACATACTTCACTTAATATTTACAAAGCATTATAAACTAGCTTTTTGCTAACACCCCATTTCAGAGCCACAATAGATGAAGGACAAAGAGATGAACTAGGTTAACATGTGTCTTTTTCTTACACAAAGGAGAACTCTGACACATATTTGAACATTTCAATACTTAAGAGTTAATGTAACTGTAAATTTTATCTGCAGTGAATTTGAATAAATACTTCTATTAACATTATATATATAACCCCTCATGATTTGCTTCCTGTTTCTTTCTGTGCATTATTCTGCCCATAATACAAACAAAAACCATTTCATGCTTATCTAAGATATAGCCCTGCCCTATCGCTGATAGGATTTCAAAAAACAGAGAAGAAACAGACCACATCATGTTGTCAGTAGTTTAAGGATTCAGCTTTGTCACTGGAGTCTTAACTTTTCTAGGATTTTTCTATCATTTGCATTAGACTGAACATTCAATTGCCTACTACCAGTCAGCTGAATCCTTGTCTTTGTCACTAAAGTGACCTTTTGTCCATAAAAATTTGATCCTTATCTTTACATCTTTACATCTTCATCCTTAAAATTGATGAATCCCTGTTTCTATGACTATATTTTACTGAAAAATCCATACTGTTTTTCTATTTATCTATGACTCTCAAAAAT
The DNA here is from genome assembly GCF_006229205.1 of Suricata suricatta. Classification (NCBI taxonomy): domain Eukaryota; kingdom Metazoa; phylum Chordata; class Mammalia; order Carnivora; family Herpestidae; genus Suricata; species Suricata suricatta. The sequence continues at coordinate 52,680,486 of NC_043714.1, forward strand.
CTGCCTTTGACATATTTTGTTATATATTTTTAAGACTTTATTTATTTCGAGCAGTTTTAGGGCCACAGAAGCATTGAAATAAAAGTACAGAGATTTCTCATATACCCCCTGGCCCACACATGCAGTACCTCCTCAATTATCCACATGTCCTATCAGAGTGGAACATTTATTACAATTGACCTTAAAATGACACACTATAATCACCCAAAATTCACAGTTTATATTACAGTTCACTTATGATGTAGTTGGACTTACATACAGTGACATTTATCCATCATTGTAGAATCGTACAGAGTAACTTCACTGCCCTAAAACTCCTCTGTGTTCCTCCTGTTCATTCCTCCCTCAACCCTCAACTCCTGGCAGCCACTGATCTTTTTACTACCTATATAGAATTGACTTTTCCAGAATGTCCTTTAGTTGGAATCATACCGTATTACAGCTTTTTCATATTGGCCTCTTTCACTTAGCAATCCACATTTAAGTTTGCTCACTGTCTTTCTGTCACCTGATAGCTCATTCATTTTCAATGTTGAATAATATTCCATTGTCTGGATGTTCCACAATATATTTATCCATTCACCTGCTGAAGGGCATTTTGGTTTCCTCCAAGTTTTGATGATTTTGAATATAGCTGCTATAGACATCTGTGTGTAGGTTTTTGTGTGGACATAAATTCTCAGCTCCTTTGGGTAAATACCAAGCAATACAGTTGCTGGATCATATAGCAGATCATGTTTAATCTTGTTAAAAAACCATCAAACTGCTTTCCAAAGTGGCTGTACCATTTTGCATTCCCACCAGCAAGGGCCGGGAGTGCCTGCTGCTACACATCTCTGCCAGCGCACGGAGGTTTTCAGTGTTCTTGATATCAGCCAGCCGGATGTGCACAGTGATACCGCATTGATGTTTTAATCTGCACTTCCTTGATGATATAGAATATGGAGTGTTTTATTTAATCTGTATGTTTCTGGTAAGGTATCTGTTAAGGCTTCTGGCCTGTTTAAATAGTTTTTGTTTTATTTATTTTTTATTTCTTTAATGTTTATTTATTTTTGAGAGACAGAGACAGAGCACAAGCAGGGAAGGGGCAGAGAGAGAGGGACACACAGAGTCTGAAGCAGACTCCAAGCTCCAGGCTCCACGCTGTGAGCACAGAGCGCTATGCGGGCCTTGAACTTACAAATTGTGAGATGAGGACCTGTATTGAAGTCGATGCTCAACAGACTGAGTCACCCAGGGGTCCCTGTTTGCTTATTTTCTTATTGTTGAGTTTCAAGTGTTCTTTGTTTATTTTCAATAACAGGCCTTTATCAGATATGCTTTTCTGCAAATATTTTGTCCCAATCAGTGGCTTGTCTTGTTTTCTTTGTCTTTCATGGAGTAGAATTTTTAAATTTTATTGAAGTCCATCTTATCAATGATTCTTTTCATGATTGGATGATTTTTTTTTTAAGAAACATCTTTTAATATTTCTTGCAAGGATGGTCTACTGGCAACAAATTTTGGTTTGTTTGAGAAAATATTTTTCCTTTTGTTTTTAAAGAATAATTTTGCAGCCTACAGAACTCTATGCTTATTTTTGTGTTGGGTTGTTTTTCTCTTAACATTAGATATTTCATTCCACTCTTGTAGGCATGGCTTCTGAGGGTTTGGATGCAATTCTAATCTTTTTTGCTCTATAGGTAAAGTTTTTTTTTTCCCCTTTTGCATCTTTTGAGGTTTTTTTCTTTATTTTATGTAGTTTGAAAACAACATGCCTAGCTGTAGTTCTTTTGGGCAGTGTTCCTGCTTAGTGTTCTGTGTGTGTGTCCTGGATCTGTGGGTTGGTGTTTAACATTAATTTGGGAAATTCTCAGTCATAATTATTTAAAAATTTTCGTCTGTTCTTTTCTCTCTTTTCCTTGTGGGATTCCCATTAAGGAAACATCGCTACTCTTGTAGTTATCACACACAGCCCTGGGATGCTGTTCTGGTTTTATTTTTGTTTTTCAGTCTTTGTTTTATTTGCTTTTGAGTTTTGAAGGTTAAGCTCAGAGACTCTTCCCTCAGCTGTGCTTGGTCTCCTATGCCTATCACAATCCATCTTCATTTCTGTCACGATTTCTATCTCTAGCATCTTTTTGATTCTCTCTTAGGTTTCCAACTCTCTGCTTTCATTGCTCATTGGTTTTTGCATGCTTTTATCTATTAGAGCTTTTATCATGTTAATGATAGTTGTTTTCAATTCCCTGTTCCCATAATTACAAAATTGCAGAATTTCTGGTTCTGAGGCTTGCTGTCTTTTCAACTGTCTTTTTGCTGTTTGGTATGCCTTGTAATTTTTTCTTGATAGGCAGAAATGACATACCAGGTAAAAGGAATGTTATAAACAGGACTTGATTGTGGTGGTGAAGTGTGAGTGGAGGCGAAGCATTCTGCCAAGGTTAGGTTGCAGGTTTTTAGTGAGCCTCTGTCTCTCTTCCGGGAACATGGGAACATCGTTCAAGTGTTTATCAGGTGTTGTGTATGTATGTGTGTGTGTTTTTAACAAGTGATAATCAATTTATTAAAAAGGTCGGTTTAAGCATCTGCATTTGACTTCCACACCTGGTTCAGCACTGAAGCAAGTAATCTATTTAACAATCTCAGAAGAATTGTGCAAGTCAGCAAATCGCTTTTGAATCCTCATCTGAAAACAATCCCAAATCTTAGAACCTTCACCACAAGGAGATTTTCTTGCAGTAGTTCTCAGTCTTTGTAGGCATCAAACTGGTCTTTTCACTTTAAGACTCTTCTCTCTTTGGGCTCAACCCACTTTTGGTGGGAGACAATATCGGGAGTGGGTAGGTTTGGGTATTTCCCTTCCCCCAGGTCAGGTAGGCTTTGACAACGCAACTGCAGGGGAAGGTCTGGTTAATTAGCTTCTCCTGAGGGCCAGCCTCCTTAAGAAGAACTGAGTGCTCAGGTGTATTTCAAGTTAGTTTCTTTTCCCCTCCCCCTACCCAATAGCGTGGAGTGAGGCTGGAAGGGGAGGGTTTTTCTCCAGCATTTATTGTGAGACCCTGGTCTGGTTCCAGGAGGTAGATCTCAGAATTGTGGAGGACTTCATATGAGTGAGCTTCCCCCTGCCCGCGCGCCTGTGTGTGTCTAATCTCACAGAGCATGCAACAGTCCTTCAACTACAGTTCAAGTTTTCCTGCACTGGCACTGGTTCTCATGGAGGTTTCTGCTGGTGACTCTGGGCTCCGGTAAGGTAAGGGGTGGCTTCCTGTATTCTGTCTTTGCGGTCTTGGAGGGAGCAGTTTGACTTGTGTTCCCACCTCCTTTATGGATCCTAGACTGTTGACATTTCAGCCTTCAGAGATTTCCTCCTTCCGAGGAGCTGGTGACTTCTAGGTTCCTTATATGCAGATCAGATATCGGAAAACCGTTGATAGGCTTTAACTTCTGGACTATTTGTATTACGTACAGTTAGGCTTTCCTTGTTGGTTCTCCGTTAGTGAAATATTTGGTTTGGTGTTTTGGATTTTTTAAATCTTCTGATGACAGCAGGGCATCCTTTTTCATTACTGAGTACGAACTGACAGGTACATATCTATTGCTAACTGAAATATTGGACGCTGCACAGCAAGGTTTATGAGCAGCTCTGCTAATTTGAGGATTGTAAAAGAAAATTAAAGGCTTTACTTTTATTTCCTGGTCATACCACAGACATTTTATCAAATACGAACACATGAGGTTGAAAATGAACCTGGCTTAAAATAATAAATTAACTAAATTAACCATGAAATATAAACCATATAGAAATTAAAAGCCCTTTCAAATGATTACTTAATTTAAGGCTCATTGAGTATTGTTTTCTTCTGTGTGCAGATTAATTTTATTGGCCATATCAACATGTTGTTTCATTTTTAGATCAGATTTACAGTGTTATAGGCATTCGCTAGGTCAATTTGCTTGGTTTTAATTAGGTAATTATACTACAGACAATAGTGTTGTTGATATCAACAGAGCATTTTTGAAAACAAATTTCCAAACAAGGGAATCTTATTATTCCTTGAAAAGTTTCAGCCGAATGCTCATCAAAAGTCATGCAAAGGCTTATTTCCCTGGTTTTGACTTGCACAGGAGGACTTAATTGAAGTGCTGAGTGCTTTTTTTAGTATACTCCTTAAGTAAAGATACCCATGAAGTGCACTGAAGACTCAACTAGTATTTCTTTGGTATTAACTATAATCTGGCTACACCTGGTTAAATGCCTTAGTGTTTACTACGTATGCATTTTTGTAAATAAGGAGAAATACAAATTCGAAATAATCTTAATTCTTTTTATTGAAAATAAGGAAGGAGACTCCCTTTCCTTAGAGCACTTACTTTTCTCATCTTGTTGAAATGTATGACATTTTTTATTTTTTAAATAGTTTATTGTCAAATTGGTTTCCATATAACACCCAGTGCTCTGCCCCACAAGTGCCCTCCTCCATTACCACCACCTCCCTTCCCCTGCCCATCCCCCTTCAACCCTGGGTTTGTTTTCAGTATTCAATAGTCTCTCAGGTTTTGCATCCCTCTCTCTCCTCAACTCTTTCCCCCTTCCCCTCCCTATGGTCCTCTGTTAGGTTTGTCCTGTTAGACCTATGAGTGCAAACGTATGGTATCTGTTCTTCTCCACCTGACTTATTTCACTTAGCATGACACC
>NC_043714.1:52685266-52705214 GCF_006229205.1 Suricata suricatta
CTCTTCTTGATCCACTCATCAGGTGATGGACATTTAGGCTCTTTCCATGATTTGGCTATTGTAGAAAGTACCGCTATGAACATTGGGGTACATGTGCTCCTATGCATCAGCACTTCTGTATCCCTTGGGCATCTTTTAAAAGTGAATTAAGCCTCTTGCCCACTTTAAGACCCAGGGATGCCCTTCTCCATGACCTGGGAGCAGTCTCTGTGATGTAACACCTCTGTCTTCCAGTGTCTGTGGGAGAGTAGGAGCACAATGCCAGTGGGTGTCAGGTTGCAGAGCTACCTCTTGTACTAGATCTATGAGAAATTTATTATTTCCTTGGTAAAAAAAACAAATTAACTGACATAAACGGTCACTTTGATGACCAAGTGCATTTATAGTATGTTGTTTTGACAAAAGGTGCTATCAAGCTCTCTTACCTGAGCACTAGTTATTGTTTATCTTGAGAATGTGTATGTAATGGGTTGTATCTTATTGGCCATATAAAAGGGTGATACTTCATTCTGTCTTCAAAATCTTTTAGCAGCGGCACCTGGGTGGCTCAGTTGGTTGAGGCTCCTACTTCAGCTCAAGTCATGATCTTCTGGTTCGTTGATTGCAGGCCTCACATTGGGCTCTGAGCTGTCTGCGCAGAGCCTTGCTTCCGATCCTCTGTTCCCCTCGCTCTCTCCACCTCCCCCCACTTGTGCACTCTCTCTCAAAAATAAATAAAAATCTTAAAAAAATCTCTTCTAGAAGATTACCTGGGATGCAAATAACACTTCTGGTTTAATGTCTATTCAATAATGTTTTCTTTTGTGTTTGTGCAAAGGTTTTCCGAAATGAGGAGATTTTGTTTTTGATTCTGTTCCCCAACAAATAAGACAACTACATTATTCTTAGCAGATGCAATCAAAAAGAAATTGGAGCATGAGTAGGAGAGAGCCCTTAAAGTCAGCATGTGAAATAAATGGCATTTTTAAAAACAATGATAATATTAATCTTGATATCAAGACTTATGCAACTAGTTATTTTATGTTTTGAAGTAACAGAACTTCAAAGAATCATAACCCACACAAGTACAGATTTTTAAAAGCATCTTCAAACATAGCCTAGGGCAGCTTTTAGGTTTTTGTATTTTCCAAAATGCTAAGTCACATTAATTTTTGAAAAATAGTTCCTGATCTTGAGCTCATAATTTGCTTCCAAATTTTTTAATAATACAAAGATTAAAATTTCAAATACATTGAAGATGGAGAGATGTAAACATTCTGTCACATTTTGATATTAGTATTTGCAGTTCTCACCCATATATGCACTAGTATCTAGAAATTAGCTTCATAGCAAAGATTTACATAATATCAAGTTTGGCGATTACTGAAAAGATCTATGTAAAAGCTGAGTCTTGGGAAATACTGAAAATGTTACCCATTGGCATACTTATCTCTTTGTAAATCCTTCAATTTTCTATGTCTTTTAATATATATTGTATTTAAGTTTATTTATTTTGAGAGAAAGAGCAGAAGTACAATTGGGTGAGGAGCAGAGAGAAGGAGAGACAGAATCTCAAGCAGACTCCAACCCATCCGCACCGAGCCTGATACAGGGCTGGAACTCAGGAACTATGAGGTCAAGACATGGAGATTTAACCAACTGTGCCACCCAGGCACCCCAGATATATCCTGTATTTAGAGATAAAATCTAATTTAGCAAACTCTTACTGATTACCTAATCTCTACTGAGCAAAGTACATTGATGATTTTAATGTTTTTTCACTTAAGATGTAGACAATTGTGTTTTAAATTTATCCTTTAAAAATTACTTGTTTAATGCTTTTATTTACATTTGAGAGACAGAGAGAGACAGAGTATGATCCAGGGAGGGCCAGAGAGAGAGCGAGGGCGACACAGAATCCGAAGCCGGCTCCAGGCTCTGAGCTGTCAGCACAGAGCCCAATGCAGGGCTTGAACTCATGAGCTGTAACATCGTGACCTGAGCTGCTGTCAGACACCCAACCAACTGAGCCACGCAGGTGCCCCTAAAATTATCCTTTTAAAACACCATTTTAATAATTGTTATATATCTCTTTCTATACTAATTTAATTCTAATGTGGATCGTATTGCAGAACTAAGAAATCGGAGCATTTCTTTACTGTTATTCTTGGATAGAATGTTACATTTCTGTGATTCAGCTTCTTTGCCTGTGAAAGACTACCTTCTTCATAATTTTGTTTATAACATTAAATGAGATAATGCACAGGGCACAGTTCCTGGAAATGAATTAAGTCAATGCTAGCTGTGATTGTTACGGGTATAAGTAGTAGGAAATCTGGATTAAATAAGCCTGGCCTAAACTTACCATTAGAGTAACAATATGCTACCTTTATAGATGCATGAAGAGAATATTATAACATCTTATTAAATGAAGTAATAATAAAATATACAAATTAATATCCAAAGGTACAGAAAAAGTCTACCAAGTTAAGAGTCAAATAAAGCTTTTTGTTAGAGGTAACCTCTTTGGGTCCTAGAAGATGAATAAGAAGGCCAAGAGAAGTCTGAGGAGATAAGGAAAAAGTCAGCAGGAAGAGAGGTAAGAATTACATTTTTAAGGAGAACAGTAAGTGATGCTACAGAATAAATGACTCTGAGATTGGAAAGATGAATCCAATCACTACATAAACAGAGAAACCAACTCCTGTCCAATTACTTCCCTAATTATAAACACAGTAAAGCTCAGCTTGAGCTCCATTTGCAAAGTCAATGAACCTCTCCCCTATTTTCTTGGGTGCTGATTGAGTACGTTATAGGAACAATGGACGAGAGAGGTAAAAAATCTCTATTTCAGGATCATGTCTGCTTATTTGAAGGATACAACTGCAGAAATATACAATTATTGTTCACTAGATTATTTTCTCTATATCTGTGAAATTGTCCTAGACAGGGATTAGAATTTTAAGATTGGAGAGTGGTAGGAATTGGCTACCAACTTTGTATGTGGAAATAAACTCTTACATACATAACACTGATTCTGTATGTTCATCCAACTCTAAGGAATCAGTTTCATTATCAGCCCTGACACCAGGCCCTTAAGGGATACCTATCACTAAGATCATTACTTACCTCCCAATCACCATCTCCCTTCCATCTCAACAGAAATGAGAGCTAGGCGTTCAGGTAATGACCAGGTACCTGGTTTCTGATGGTGAGGCTGGAGTGAAAACACTGAGATAGCCTGGAAACAGTATGAGTGTTGTATTCTTTTAATCTAGCAGAAAATAACATTTTAGGAGAGAATCAGAATTGTTTTCTGTGCTTTTGTTGAGAGAAATACATTTTTCAACAGTAGCTAGATGACATATTTCAATAGTGGAGCAAGAAATATTAGGATTAGATTTGAATCAGAAGTTCAGAATGAATAAAAAATAGATTCCAAGGTATTATGCTGAAGCTGTCCTTTTAAAAGCTACTTTCTTGCCTGTGGGGATAACAGTGCAAAGAAGTCAAACTGTGGAGCTGGACAGATGAGTGGTAAAAGTCATAACAACTGAAAAGAAATGATAAATTATCACAAAATAAAACAACTTTAAACCATTAGGCATAAATTCAAACATTTTATATAGTAGAGGAAAATAACTAGTATGACTCAAATATAGCAAAATACCCCCTGGAAAGGGCATTGGGAGTGACTAGTAGGTGTCCAGGTTTGAGAACTTTTTCAAGAGCTCTTCAGAAGTCTGCCATCAAGTATGGAAGGAGAAAAAATGGCTTTATGGCTGATACTGGAAACGTAAGGGGCATAAGAGAGGTCACTCATTCATTCATTCAGTTATTTTAGTATTCTTGATATAATTCTTAATATAAATCTGTTGTAAGTATTTGCATGAAAAAGTGCAGGAGTAAGACTAAAAGTTGGATTAGAATAAGGTACAACCACACCAAACAAAATGCTGATTTATGACCTCCTTTAAGCACTTTGGGGAAACAATGAAAAAGGGAGATTATAAACATGTAAATGTTATTGGGGGAAATTATTTTATATGAAGAATTCTATCCCTGTCCCATTAATGCTGTATCTCATTGTTGATATGTGGAAATAATGAATTATCTTTGGAAATAGTGAATTATCTTTGAGAATGTTTTAAGCCTAAGTATAAAGACTACTCCCCTCATGTAAACAGAACTCTAACTAGATACATTCTCCATGATTTTAAACATACAATCTTGGATGTTAGAAATATATATGTTAATATCGAAAGGGGGTGTGAAATCAATACCATTAGTACAACCGTTTCTTTTTTCATCTACCGGAGGTACTTTGTAAATTCTACAAAGAAGTTTCAGTCTAGATAGTTTATTCTTTATAAACAGGTTATAGGTGTTATTGAGGATCTCCAAATAGAGAAAATTGAGAATATAAATAGCTTTCTTTAGAAAACTCCCTCTTGCGACCCCCCACCCCCCGGCATGTTATGGAAATTTTCTAAGCTACTTCAGCAAAGCTGAAAGAAACGTAGACCCTTGTGACATCACTCAGCTTTTATAGTTAATACCTTGCTATGCTTGCTTTATCCATAACAATCTGTTTTTCCTTCCGTCTTAGTTCTGATTCATTTTAAAGCAGTTTATGACATGAGTACATGTTTGCTATTCTCTATCCCCCTAGTCAAATACTGTATTATGCATACCATTAAACTAGAATTGAGAACTTTCTAAAAATAAAGGCACACTGTCATCCTCATAGAGAATTAGCACTTTTTCAGTAACTGCTTATTTTGTTAATGGCTGATGCATTATTTCAGTTGTTTTTGTTGTTGTTTGCTTTGTTTTTGAATGCCCACCATGGACCAGGAACTTGTCTAGATCTGAGGGTACAGCTGGTAACAAAACTGACAAAAGTTCTTGGTCTTTTTGGCTTCTGTAGAGAATTTTATAAGTATTCCCTGAACTAAAATGATGTTGTAAAATATAAATGGTAAGCTAGTAGCAATTTTAAGCCTAATACAAAGACTACTCCCCTTATGTAAACAGAACTGAGTATGTTCTCCATGATTTTAAACATATAATCTTAGATGTTAGAAAAATATATATGGTAATATTGAAAGGGGGTGTGAAATCAATACCTTTAGTACAACTATTTCTTTTTTTGTCTATCGGAGGTGCTGCTCCATGCTTGGTATGATTTATTGTGAGGAAAATGAACTGCAAGAGAAAATGCAAAGACTACAAAGACATGATATATAACTCCACATAGGTGCTTTCAACATAGTGAATTCAGTGAATTTTTTAACACAGTCTGATTTTGAATACTATTTCCTGACCATTCTTTGGAAGGAAGTAGATGTGCCTTATGTGGGATAAAATTGTAATAAATACAATACACTCAAGATAAATATTCCATGGTATATGAGTCCTGAAATTGTTTCCCTCATGGAGTAATTCATACTATAATAGCTAACCTTAAAGTTGCTGAAGAAACATATTTTTATACCATGGTAATGATATATGAGCAGACATGTTTTCTAAAAATTAGTATGGTTTTGGTATGAAGACTATAGAAAGCAAATGCTTGAAAGCAAGGGCGTAGTTCCAGTAGCAATAAAACATAGCTATCAAGCATAAGAACGTAGCTATCTGAACTAGGACATGATAGTAGGCAAAGAAAGGACTAAATATGACTGAGAAGAGTGAAAGAAAATGAGATAAGAGTTAGTAAATTAAATATAGAGGACAAGAAACAGGTAGCCAGTGATTTTTCTTTTCTTGTACAGGACAAAATGAGAGTAAAGATACTGTTTTCAGAAGCTGATTAGGGAGCTGATGAAAAAATCTTATGTGAGTTCAAAATATTCACCAATTCTCATTAGCAGTCACATTATAGAATACCAATTTATTTTTGCACAAAAAATGTATTGGCTCTATTTTAAGGAATAATTCATATTTCTTTATTTTCATTTTTCTATATTTGAAATGTGATATCTGATTCTACATATCCAGATATGTAGAGATGAGAGATAGTAAGGAAAGTTGTCAGGGAGACCTCATGGAAATGATAGTTAACACCAAGAGGAAAATGGAAGAAAACTCTCCATCGTACGAGTCTTCATAAAATGATTGATCCTGTAACCAAAATCCTGTAACAAAAGTCCTAGAGACTTAGCTTCTTATTCCACACACCTGTTCTTTTTTTTTTCCATTCATCCATTAAAGGGCATCTAATGTTTACATTGTAATCTTGGCTATTGTAAATAATGTCCCAGTATGTATGGAGATACAGATATCTCTAGTGATAATGATTTCGGTTGCTTCAAATATATACCAGGGAGTGATTGCTAGATTACATGCTAGTTTAATTTTTAATGTTTTTGGAAACTCTATACTGTTTTCATATGTTTCTACCATTTTACATTCCCACCAACAGTGAATGCAGTTTTCTCTGCATCCTTGCCAACATTTACTATTTCTTGTCATTTTGATAATAACCATCCCACCCAATGTGAAGTGATATCTCACCATAGTTTTGAGTTTCATTTTTCTGATGATTAGAATAGTGTACGCTTTTTCATGAATCTATTGGCCATTTGTATGTTTTCTTTGAAAACATGTTTATTCTGCTCCTTCATTCATTTTTAATCGGATTAGTTGCTTTTCTGTTACTAAGTTGCATGGGTTCTTTTTTTGTTTTGGATATTAACCCCATTATACATGATTTGCAAATATTTTCTCCCATTATGTAGGTTGCGCTTTCAATTTATTGATTTCGTTGCTGTGGAGAGCTTTTTAACTTGATGTAGTCACTCTTGATTTTAGCTTTTCTTTATGCTTTTGGTGTCATCTGAAAAATCCTTGCCAAGACCAGTGTCCAGGATATCTTTCCCCTATGTTTTCTTCTAGAAGTTTTATGGTTTCAAAGACTGGTAATCTATCAAGGACTTAAATATAAGTTAATTTTTGTAAGTGGCCTAAGGCTAGTTTCATTGTTTTGTATATGGATATCTACTTTCCCCAACACCATTTATTGAAGAGATTGTGTTTTCCCCATTTTTTGTTCTTGGTATGCTTAAAAAATAATTGAACATATAAGTATGGGCTTATGTCTGAGTTCTCTATTCTGTTCCCCTGGTGTATGTGCCACTTTTTATGTCTATTCTATACTGACTTGATTACTACAGCTTTGTAAGATAGTTTGAAATCAAGAAGTTGTACTTATTCCCTTTGTTCAACTTTGTCCCCTTTGTTCAACTTTGTTTCCTTTCTCACTATTTCTTTGCCTATTTGAAGTTTTCCGTTTTTTCATAAAAACTTTAGGATAGTTCTTTTTGTTCAGTTTTGGTGAAAAATGTCATGTTGTATTTTGTCAAATGCTTTTTCTCATTTATTGAGATGATCATATGATTTTTATCCTTCATCCTGTTAATGAAGTATAACACATTTGTTGATTTGTATATTGAGACATCCTTGCATCTCAGGGATGAATCTCACTTGATAATGGTGTATGATCATTTTAATGTGTTTTTTTAATTTGGCTTGCTAGTATTTTGTTGAGGATATTTGCATCTATGTTCATCAGAGATACTGACCTGTTACATTATTGTATCTTTGTCGAGCTTTGATATAGGGTAATGCTGGCTTCGTTAAGTGAGTTTGGAGTGACTTCTTTCTGTTTAGTTTTTTGGAAGAGTTTGAGAAAGATCAGCATTGATCCCTTTTTAAATATTTGGTAGATTTTACCTGTGAAACCATCTGGTCTTGGGCCTTTATTTGTTAAAAGATTTTTGGTTATTACTGATTCAATCTCTTGGTTTTTTTCTGGTGTGTTCAGGCTTTCTATGTCCTAATTCAGTTTTGGTAAGTTGTATGTTTTTAGGAATCTTTCTAAATCTTTGTAAATTAGAAAATTTATTTGGATATAGTGTCTGATGTTCCTATGTATTTCTGGGATATGAGGTAATGTCTCCTATTTTACTTATAATTTTATTAATTTAGGTCATCTGTCATCTTAGTCTAGTAAAGATTTGGTAATTTTATTTCATTTTTTCCAAAATCTATCTTTTGGTTTCATCTTCTCTGTTCTCTTCATAGTTTATTATTCTTATCATGAATCCTCTTTCAGGTAAAGCATCCATATTCCTAATTTTGGAGGAATGGAATATACACAGAAAATGAGTATAGCAATTCAAAGCAAAGTTATTTAAAAAGTTAGGAATGCCCTTTTTTTCCTCTATCTCCTGTTCATGCATGGATGTAATGTGGACAGAATGGCGAGAGAATCAGCCATGTTCCTAAATGATGAGACCTGGGAACAAGAACCACAAATAGAGGAGTAAATGTCATACAAGGAGCCTGGTCTCTGATGATTATAGAACCACTGTGATTTTCCTGGATTTATTAACTCCTGGAACCTTTATGTGAGGGAGAAACTAATTTTTGTCTTAACCTGTTCCTTTCTTTTTTTAATGTTAATTTATATTTGAGAGAGAGAGTGGCAGAGACGGAGCATGAGTGGGTGAGGAGAAGAGAAGGAGGGAGACAGAATCCAAAGCAGGGTCCAGGTTTTGAGCTGCCAGCACAGAGCCCAATGTGGGGCTCAAACCCATGAACCATGAGATCATTACCTGAATTGAAGTCAGAAGCTTAACTGACTGAGCCACCTGGGTGACCCTGTCTTAATGTGTTTCTTGGGGGTTACTTATAACTAAGAGAAATCTAATTCTAATCAATACATGGCTCAAGAATGAGTCTTCATATATGTTAAAAATTGAAAGGGTGGGGTGGCTGGGGGGGGTATAGAAGAAGACAAAGAGTAACCAGAGATAATGCAGTAGTACTATAACAAAGGAGAAAAGAATTTTAAGAAATGGAGTCCTACAATATGCCACAGAAAGCGTAAAAAAATTATTTAGAAAATGTTACTATGATCTGAAGTAGTGGAACTCAGCAGTCACTTATAAGTGTGCAGTTAGTATAGTTAATATAATACCTAGAACATAGGGAAGATTTTGGTACTTCATATGCATCAAAAAGGAAGGATAATTTGGCAATAATTAGAAGAGTCTGATATATCCCACTTATTTTAAAGTAAGATCAAATGTAAAGTGACAGGTAAAAACCTTTTGAAAGTATTAGATACAATGAAAATGATTAAAGAGAAATTTCCCAGAGGAGATTAGAGACCAACCTAAAGAATTAAGAGATGGCCCATAATTGAATCAATTCTGTGTAAAGTTTAAGATTTTGGGCTTTAGAGTTATGTCTCTGAAAGTTTATATAAGCTCACACTATCTAGTGTAGGACTGTTCCTTTCTTATCTCCGTTTGAATGGTCACTATGATTTTCTTTTTCATTAAAACATGTCTCTCTTAAGTGAATAGAATTATTTCTCAAACAGTTGTACAATACACTACTTTCATCTGCTTTCCATGCACTGTAGTTTCAAAGGCTTTCCTTTGGTTTTCAATAGGTTAGACAAATGCATTTTAAAAATTATTTTTATTAAGTTTTTATTTAATTCCAGTTAATTATCATACAGTGTAATATTAGTTTCAGGTGAACAGTACAGTGACCCAACAGTTCCACACCACACCTGGTGGTCACCGTAACAAGCGCCCTCTTTAATCCCTATCACCTATTTAATTCCTCACCCTATAAACCCCCCACCTTTTGTGACCATCAGTTTGTTCTCTATAATTAAGAGTTTGTTTTTTGATTTGTCTCCTCTCTTTTACCTTTTTGCTCATTTGTTTCTTAAATTCCACATGAGTGAAATCATGTGCTATTTGCTTTCTCTGACTTATTTTTGTTTAGCATAATATTCTTTAGCTCTCCACTTATGTGACTGCCACTGGCAATGTTTGATTATTTTTTATGGCTGGTTAATATAACATTGTATATTGTAATATATATTGTATTGTACATATATATACTGCATCTTCCTTATCCACTCATCAGTTGGTGGACATTTGGGAAAAAATCACAAAAACTAAAAGGCAGCCTGTGGAATGGGAAAAGATGTTTGAAAATGACGTATCTGATAAAGAATATCCAAAATATATAAAGAACTTATAAAACTCAATAGACATTTTTCCGAAGCAGATGTACAGATGGCCAACAGACACATGAAAAGATGCTCAACATCACTATCAGAGAAATCAAAATCAAAACAACAATAAGGTATTACCTCACATCCTTGACTTCTAAAGGCAGCATATGATATGACTAAACATGTAGAACTTGAGGCCAGTTTTAAACAAATATATATTTAAATTATTTGGCCAATGCATCATTCCCTGTCAGACTTAAGTTCTGTGATGACAGAGATCATGTTAGCAGGTGGTTATCAATATTAGTAAAGAACTAGACACTTTGGTTCTTCAGTTCTCGTGTGACACTTTTCCTTTAAACTGATACAAAGATTATATTTGGATGCCTTTGTCTATATTCAGTGGGAGGTGAGGAGAGGGGTTACTGGATATTTGAAGATAAGTAAAGAAATTCACTGAAACTTGAAAGGATTTGGAGGGGTTATTCATTATTTATTATTTTAACATTTACTCTATAGTAGAGTATTTAACTTTTGAACATTATATCTTATAAATAATTACTTTCTGAATGGCACTTAAGGCAACATTAGCCTTTATTAAGGAGTCAATATGTGTTTCAAAGTTCTAGATAGATTTGGAAAATTTTGCTCCTTTAAATATAAAGTGAGGGAATCTGAATACACATCAGCTTGCTTACTACTAAAAGAATTCCTACAGCAAAAGAGCTTGTTTATTAGAATTTAATAAAAAATTATGGTTGTCAAACCCTTCTTGTAAAGTGAAAATTATCTTTGGAGACAATTTAGTTTTGACAAATGTAGTTAAGAAAATATTTTGACTGCTGTTACCTTTTCTTCCTTACCTTCCTCATAGTATCATAAGTGAAATTAATTTCTACATTTGACTTATAAGCAGAAGAATTAAGCTCTTATTTTCTCAGAATTTTTATTCTCATGTTCCCACATCTAAGTTTATAATTACATTTTTCTGTTCTTCAAATAGTTTCATTTCTTTGAAGGCATACAATTACTGCTTTTTCCAAAGGTGTTAAATTAAGCATTCTTGATATTGTTGATCAGTTTTCAAGTACAGTATTAAATCATATTAGTAATTTTTATAAGAATTTTCTTTTCATAAATCTGCAGTATGATATTGGCTGTCAAGTTGTTTTGAGGTTGAGCTTCCATATTGTTTTTGGGGGCAGGATGTAGGTTTTGTTTTACATATTTAGTTTTTTTGAGAAGTTTTGATAGAGAACATACATACACATTTACGTGTTGCATCTTGAAATGTTATGTAATAGACACATTGTTCTAGAAATATCAGTGATGAACCTTAAGGAATAAATTGACTTACACTAATGAGTCAGATTTTATGGTAAATACTAGGAATAGGTCTCAGTTCACCCAGGACCACTGCAGGAAGCAGCCAGAGGAGAACTGGAATAATTCATCAGGCATGATAACACACACGTACATAGGTATTATTATTTCTACAATATGACCTGTATCTTGGAACAAAGATCAGTTCTTTTCATTGGAGATGCATTGGAAAAATTCTGGCTCCCAAGTTTGAGAATAGCATATTTTTCCAGGAAGTCCTTTTTATTTCCTTAGATCTTCAACGAATAGTTCAAGTTAAGCATATATTAAAAACACTGACTTCTGATTTCAGTTCTAACAGTAAAGAGCATGGCAGTCATCTACCTGATATTTAGGACAATAAAAAGCAGAACAAAAGTAAAATAACATCAAAAGAATTTTTTTTTGGGGGGGAAAGAAATTTTTTTTGACTCATCAGAACTGAATTCGCAGAGCAAACCTTCATTCTGAAATTTGGAGAGGGAGGCAGATTCAGAAAGCCCTAGCCAAGAAGACCCCCTTACCTGGAACAAAAGTTCTTGGGGCCAAAAATGAGGAGAAAAATGTCAATGGCAATTCTCAGAAGTTGCCAGAGGCTGAATTTGGACTAGTACAAGAGTGAAGGATTTTATAGGACATTGTCCTTGTGGGAGAGGGTAATAAGTCAACGTGTTTGTCACCATGAGAACATAGTGAATATCCTAGAGATCAATCTGAGAAAAATCAGCTCATGGTTCAAGCTGATAGAGGAAGGAGCAGAATAATTGTGGTAAACTCCATGCAGAGCATTCTCCATAACAAAGCCCGACTCTCCACAGAAAAGTTTGTGTCAGGGTGCCTGGGTAGCTCAGTCAGATAGATGAGCATCAGACTCTGGGTTTCAGCTCAGGGCATGTTCTCACAGTTGGTGAGTTTGAGCCCTATGTCAGGTCCTTGCTGACAGTATGGAGACCGATTCTCTCCTTCTCTCTCTGTCCTTCCCAACTCGTGTGCATGCTCTTTCTCTCGCGCTCTCTCTCTCAAAATAAGTAAACTTAAAGAAAAAAAACATTGTCTTACCTAAGTAGGAAAAAAAAAATCTCCCTACCCGTGTAGAAACACTTGTGAAGGTCACTGTCCAGAAACAGACCCACTAAGAAGCCTGGAATGTAATGGTATGATTAGACGACCCTTCCTCTCCCCCACACCTTACTGCACCACCAGCAGGGCTCCAGTATAATACTGGTGAATTGTAGTTGAAAGAGTTGCAAGATGCAAACTCTCTGTGGAGGAGTACTTAGGAAAATTACAAGGTGAAAGGAGAGGCAAAAACAGGACGCTTGGAGCCTCTGGCACCTAAGGCTCCAGCAAACATTAAACAGAATCCAATTTCTAATAAGTTAGGTCTTGTGTTTAGACTTTGAACTGAAACCTAAGACTTCTAGAAGAAAACTTTGTGACATTTTTGACAAAGACTTGTATTTTTTAGATAAGGATCAAAAAATACAAAAGGGAAAATAATTTCTTATCATAATGAGTTTTCACTTGCTAAGTATACATTTAAAAAATATTAAAAATCATGCCACAGATTGTTAGCAAGTAGTTTTGAAATTTATATTTAACAAAGGAACTATGTCCTGAATGTAACACGTTTACTTTTTTTGGGTTTATTTGTTTTGAGAGAGAGAGAGCATGCCCATGTGAGTGGAGGAGGGGCAGAAAAAGAGAGACAGAGAGAGAGAAAGAAAATCTTACCCAGGCTCCTTGCTGTCAGTGTGCAACCCCTTGTGAGGCTCAAACCCATTAATTGTGAGTTAATGACCTGAGCTGAAACCAGGAGTCCGACACTTAACCAACTGACCCATCCAGGAGCCCCCTTAAGAGGACACTTTTAAAACTGGGAGACAACTGCATACAGAGATGGACAAATGATTTTAACAGTCATTTTAACAAGATTGTGTATAGTCAACAGGGTCACAAAGTTACTGATCATCTTTGGTCATTAGAGAAATGTAAATTAAAATCACATTGTGGTACCACTGTAAACAAAATGCAACAGCTAATGATACCAACTGTTGAAGATAACTCTTGCCACCTCTTTGGAAACAACTTAAAAGTGGTGCAGCATCTTTGGGAACAATTTGACAGTTTCTTAAAATAACACCTATAATTACCTTATAGCCACGTCATCTAATTTCTGCTTAATTATGCAGGAAAAAACATGTATTCATACAAGGTTTTTTATGTGAATGTACATATCAACATAACTCATAATAGCCAAATAGTGGAAAGAACTCAATTGTTGATCAATGGGGGATAAACAAAATATAGTGTATCCATGCAAAATTGTATAATCAAAAGGAAGAAATTAGGAACACACTAACAACAGAGATGAATCCCAGGTATGTGCTAGGTGAAAAAAGTCAAAGACTATATCGGATTCCAGTTCTGTGAAATTCTAGAAAGGGCACAATTATAGCAACAGAAAGCAGATCAGTAGGTTCTTCTGTTGTGGGCCAAGAGTGGGAAGTAAGAGGGGAACTGAGTGCAAGACGACACGGGCATGGCTTGATCTGATGGAAGTACTCTGAAGTGTGGGGGGGGGGGCATTGCCACTGGGAAGGGCAAAGCGGGTCCTGACATCCAGATGCTACCATCCTGGTGCAGTCAGCCAGGAATGGGTGGGACTATGAGCCAGCGCGCCACTTACAGCTGGCTGTCGGTGTACTTATGTTAAACAGTCTCACAGACCAGACAACATCACGTTAAGAAAGGTTTCTTTGTGCCCAAGAAAGGCCCAAGATAAAAACAAGACCATTCAGTAATCCTGGCTGAAACATTCGAAATACAAACATTGTTTGGGACCCAAATAACCAAACATTTCCTGGTCCTAAAATGTTAACTGAGCAGTTAACATCCTCAGTCAGACTAGCTTTCCCTTCTATTGTCTAAGATTAAAGGTACCCAAGCCTGGAATTAACCCTGCTTCTTGAAGGCCTTTCGAGTCTTATTTCCATAAACCTGACACAAAGTAACCTAGCACAAGTTCTAGTGCCCTCTTCCTGAGACGTCCCATGGTTCCCTAAGTGTGTGAAACACAGCTTATTTAACTATAGGTATATTTCTGGTACTTTTAGTTTGAAGACATTTATGGCTACCCATCTATAAACATTTACCAAAACTCATCAGACTGTATACCTAAAAATGATAAATGATACTTCAAAATGATCTTTATAGAAAAGTTGATGCTTCTTTTAGGAAGGTCCTGTAGTAAACAACCAAATTATTCCAGGAACAAGAATTGTTTTGAGTGTTTAGTCAACTTAAGTATAGAGCCTCGTTGAGTTTTGGTTTCCCTTAAATAAGCCTGTTAGAGAGTTCTTCCAATTTGACTGTATGTTTCTTGTTGAAAATATTACCTAAAAAATATGTTTATAATCTGTTTTTTGCTCTCCAATCATTCTTTGCTTAGAGATTTGATCTTTATTCATGGGTATGACTTGTTGAATATCTGCTCCCCAAGTATCACCAGCACAACATGCTGATGAGAAAAGTCTGTTTATCGTTTACCAACAGAGTTTTGGCAGAATTTATCCAAGGGATACAGAAGTGCTGATTCATAGGGGCACATGTACCCCAATGTTTATAGTGATGCTTTCAACAATACCCAAATTATGGAAAGAGCCTAAATGTCCATCAACTGATGAATGGATAAAGATGTGGTTTATATATACAGTGGAATCCTATTTAGCAATGAGAAAAAATGGAATCATTCCATTTGCAACAAGGTGGATGAAACTGGAAGATATGCTGAGTGAAATAGAGAAGGACAGATATATTTTCACTCATATGTGGATCTTGAGAAACTTGAGAAACTTAACAGAAGACCATAGGGGAAGGGAAGGGGAAAAAGTAGTTAACAGAGAGGGAGGGAGGCAAACCATGAGACTGTTAAATACAGAGAACAAACTGAGTGTGGATGGAGGGTTGGACAAGAGGGGAAAATGGGTGATGGGCATTGAGGAGGGCACTTGTTGGGGTGAGCACTAGGAGTTGTATGTAAGTGATGAACTACAGGAATCTACCCCAAAAACCAAGAGCACACTTTACACGCCGTATGTTAGTCAATTTGACAATAAATTATATTTTTAAAAAAAGGAAACAAAGTCAGAATTTACTGGTAATTTGAAGTTTCTTTTAAGGCTGAATGTTTTTTAGTTTCTTACCTATAAAGTATGTACCTACTAGTGTCTGTTAGTTAACTTTGCAGCACATAAGCTTGTTTTTCCATGGTCTATGAATTGAAAGACCGGTCTTCTAATTCAGAAGCTTAATTAGGATAGGATTCATGATGTAATGGTGTGCCATTAGGGGACACAACAAGGTGAAGATTTTGAGGCATCGGTACAAAGGGCAGAACTATTTGCTGTGTTCTCTACAGAAGAGTTTATACAGCTTTTAGGAAGTTCCTACAGGAAACAACCAAGTTACTGTCTCAGGCAAGAGTCTCCTAGAATGTGGAAGTTTTATTAAAGGAGACAAAACAGTGAGGTCATATTAATACAGTTAGTAAGCTGGGCTGAGGAAGATACAGATAGTTTCAGTTCTCAAAGTCCACACTGTCGGGCACAGGAAAATACCTGGTTTCGGTCCTCAGGTTAACAGTGGTGTATATAGTTTTCCTCTATTACTTTCTCACTTTTCTAATCTGTGTTTACTGAAAATGAATTAATATCTCCTAAGGTGATACTTTACTTAGGACAACAAAGAGACTGCAATGACTCCCTGTTACCAACTTAAATTTTTAAAGAAACTTCAGTTGGGGGACACCTGGGTGGCTCAGTCAGTTAAGCGTCCAACTTTGGCTCAGGTCATGATCTCACCATTCGTGGGTTCGAGCCCCGCATCAGGCTCTGTGCTGACAGCTAGCTCAGAGCCTGGAGCCTGTCTTCAGATTCTGTGTCTCCCTCTCTCTGTGACCCTCCTCTGCTCATGCTGTCTCTCTGTCTCTCAAAAATAAAAAATAAAAACAAAAAACAACAAAAACCCCAAAAACTTCATTTGGGGCACCTGGTTGGCTCAGTCCATAGAGTGTGTGAGTCTTGATCTCAGGATTGTAAGTTTGAGTGGAAATTACTTAATAAAGTCTTTAAAATAAACAGGTAGCATCTGGGTGACTTGGCTAGTTGAGCATCCAACTCTTAATTTTGGCTTAGGTCACTAAAGCCCTGGGTTCGGCTCTGCCCTCCTGCGCGGAGCCTGCTTCACATCCTCTGCCTCACTCTCTCTGGCCCTCTCCTGCTCAGGCTCGTTCTCTTTCACACATTCTCACTCAAAATTAAAACATTAAAAATTATAATAAAAAACATATAAAGATAGAAATAAAAACAGTTGTTTTATTTCTAATACGCATCAGAAACTAATAATGGCTTACACATCATTGAAGCCATATTCCCCCGCGGCTGATCTCCTTTCTGTTCTCCCCCTTTTCCATTCAGGTTCCTTACTCTCCTTACATACTGCTACACCTCGAACGATTTGCGCTCCACCTCTTATTTCTACGTTCTTCTTTGTATGCACAGTGTACATATTTCACGAATGAAGTTCCATATTCATCCTAGGGAAAATTCTATACACTTGGAGAATTTCTATATGTATACTAGCCTTCAATTTTCCCCACATATCCTTCTTTGGTAAGAAAAGCAGCCTTAAACAGTGTAAAAGTGACTTTCCTTTTAATTTACACTTTCTGAAAAGCAGATTGTATAATATTTCTCCCCACCTAAGAAATGCCATTTAAGATTTTGCTACTCAAACCTCAGATTGGTACGAAAGTAGCAGCGTTAGCCTAACCTGAGAGCTTCTTAGAAATGCAGAATCAGGCTCCACCCCTGATCTACAGAATCTTGAGTCTGCCATTTAGCAAGCCCTCCTGGTGATTTATAAGCACATTAAAGTTTAGGAAGCACTGGCTTAAGTTATTTGCAGCCTCTCTGATGCAGTCTTTCTAATGGTATTAATAGTAAATTGGAATTAAATCCTCTTTATGAATTAATAATTGGCTTCAGGCACTGTGGTTTCTTGTGTGCTCTCTTAGCTTCTGAAAATACAGTGTCTACCAGGAATTTTAGTTACTTCAAAGTTAGCAAAGCTCTTTCCTCCCTTAAGCCATATGTGGTAAGGAAATGATTTAGGAAACACTTCAACTCAGGTGGGCTTTGTTAATTTTAAGGCTATATTTATACCGCAGAGAAAACTCTTAATTTGACCAACAAGGATCATGAGAATTTCAGAAATTCCTAAGTTATTTTAATTTTAATAAGAATTAGTAAAGGATAGAATACAATGAAACCTATATAAGAGTCTGGCAGGGAAGGTCTTTCTTCAGGGTAATTTCAAATGAGATCTGAACAGTAAGAGAATTATCCACATAAAATGGAATATGGGAAATGGGAGAAGAGCACTGCTGGCAGAAAAAAGCAATGAATGCTATTCAGTCTGCTCGTGAAACAGCAAGGCTGAAGCATGAATATTGGGAAGAACATGGTCGAATCTGATAAATCTGATGAATAATGGTTCTTTCTTAAACTCCTGTGCATTTCTTTGTACTGAAAGAAAGTCTTTTCTATTATAGAATATAATTATATCTGACCATAATAATGACATTTTTTGGTCTGGACAGTTGGAATGGTGGAAAAATGAAGAAAAGTCCATTATAAATTAGTTGGAAACTATTGTGACTTACTATTGGGAAATTATAAAAGGGGGTTGTTTTAGAATAACTAGCTCTAGTTTCTGGTCTCCACGTCTTTCTTCTGTTAACTTTGTGTGTGTGTGTTTTTCTTTCTTTCTAGTTCTTTGAAGTTTAAAGTTAGGATATTTGAGATTTTTTAATTTTTTTAAGGTACGCACTTTTGGCTCTAAACTACCCTCTCAAAATAGCTTTTCCAACATCCCATAGATTTTGGTATTTTCTGTTTCGTTTGCTCAAGATATTTCTTTATTTTGCTTTTATTCTTTTCCTTGACTCATTAGTTGTTCAGGAGTGTATTGTTTAATTTCCGCTATTTGTAGTTTTAGCCGTTTTCTCTTGTTAACGTCTAGTTTCATTTTCCTTGTTGTCAGGAAAGATACTTTGCATGATTGCGTTCTTTGTATATTTGCTAAGACTCGTTTTGTGTCCTATCATATTCTCTATCCTGGAGAGTGTTTCTGAAGAGCATGATTCTGCTGCTAGTGAAAAAAATATTCTGTATATGTCTGTTAGATCCATTTGGTCTAAAGTTTGGTTCGAGTGCAATGTTCCCTTGTTAATTTTCTCTCTGGATGATTTATCCATTGCTGAACATGGAGTATGGAAATCCACTGTTACATTGCTGTCTTCCTCCCTTCGTATATGTTAGTATTTGTGTCATGTAGTATGCACTCTGATGTTAGATGCATATATATTTACAATTGTTATATATTTCTTGATAAACTGACTCTTGGCATTATATAACAAACCTTTTTGACATTATATAACAAACCTCTTTGTTTCTTGTCACTGTTCTTGGATTAAGACCATTTTGTCTGGGATAGGTATAGTTTTTTTTCATTTGGTTTCTACTTTTTTGGGATATCTTTCCATTCCTTCATTTTGAGCTATGTGTGTCCTTAAATCTAAAATGAATCTCTTATAGACAGCAGATAGCTGGGTCATTTTTTGTTGTTTTTATTTTTTTAACCTATCCAGACATTCTGTGCCTTTTTAATTGTTGAATTCAGTCCACTTAAATTTAGAGTAGTTACTAAGTGCAAGATGTTACTAATGCCATCTTATTATTGCTTTCTGGTTGTTTTGTCTTTATGTTGTTCGTTTTCCTTTCTGTTCCTGCCCATATTTGTAAATTAGTGATAGTGCTCTATTTCCCTTTCTCTTGTGACTCCTTTCTAGGTTTTTGCTTTGTGCTTACCAAGAGGATTACATATAATGTCTCAGATAAAACAGATCATTTTAGGCTGATAACAGTTTAATTGCCTAAAAGAGCTCCTCCCTTTTATATTTTTGGTGTCGCAACTTACCTCTTTTTACACTACTCATTACCAAGTTATCATTGCTATACTTATTTTGAATGCTTTTTACCTTTAAACTTTATACTATAAACAATGAACACACCATCCTTGTACAGAGTTAATTTTCGAAATCTGACAGTATGTTTGCCTGAGGAACTCCTGTGAGCATTTCTTGAAAGGCAGAGGCAGTGGTAATGGACTCCATCAGGTTTTGTTTGATAACTCCTTCGTATCTGATGAGTACCCTTCCTGCATCTGATGAGTACCCTTCCTGCATCTGATGAGTACCCTTCCTGCATCTGATGAGTACCCTTCCTGCATCTGATGAGTACCCTTCCTGCATCTGATGAGTACCCTTCCTGCATCTGGTATTTTTGGCTGGCAATTTTTACCTTCTAATACTTCGAATGTGCCATCTCACTCTCTCCTGTCCTGTGGGGCTTCTGCTAATGGGGATTCTATTTTAGGTACTCTGCTCCTCGCCCCCAGTCTCTACCCGCTGCCTTTAGGATTCTTTCTTTATATTTGATG